>NC_071526.1:11403716-11729966 GCF_027887155.1 Malaclemys terrapin pileata | reverse complement strand
AGTCCTGAAGTCTGAAGCCAGTCTTGCTAACTGATGGATTCTTTTGAAAAATCTAAAATAGCTCTCTATTTGTTTTTTACCTTTTCCAGTTAGCAGTGGGGAAAGAGGATGTCTGATTTTTTTAGATGAAGTTTCTTAGCTGTAAATATACGTGGCTTAAGTTTTTTTTTTTTTTTAAATCTGCTCCTAACATAGTACATCATTTGAACAGAAATTCTCTTTCCTAGACGCAAGTCAAGATCTCCTTCCCCTAGAAGGAGGTCATCTCCTGTCAGAAGAGAGAGAAAACGTAGCCACTCTCGATCTCCTCGTCACAGAACCAAGAGCCGTAGTGTTACTCCTGCACCAGAAAAGAAAGAGGAGACTCCAGAGCCAGAGCCTTCAGTGCAAGCAAAGGAAACGTTGATACAAGAGGCAACATCAACTAGGCAAGTACCAGAGTTGATTTTTTTTCCCCCCCTTGAAATTAGCTTCTTATAAGGAATTATCATTCCCTTTAGTATAATGGAATTATTTTAATTCCTGGTGCTATTAGAGCTTTATAGAAAACAGCCCCACTTCCTTCTGAAAAAATGTGCTATCTTTTTGTCTGGCAGATCACTTTACATGTGTCACCATGGTCTTCAATAAAACATGTTTCCATGTGGAGAAATTAAGAGTAAATCTTTGAGTGCATACGGCTGTTTCACTAATGCTTTTTTTTGTTGTATTACTCTAGTTAAGTCCTTTCCTTTGGCAGTGTTAAGTTTAGTTTCATTAAGAAATGCATATTAAGGCTAGTTTGGCTTGATTTTCCCTGTATTTGTTGAGAACTTTACAAGCGCCACCTTCAGCTTCTGACTTCAGACTGGGTAAAGGCAGAACACTTCCTAAAGTACTGATTCAGCACTTGGAACTGGACAGCCTCAGCATTATCTTAAATAATGGCAGCCTGGAACTTTTGACAAATCAATTTTTCACTGATCCTACTTGATTAATAACTTCCACTGTTCTGCGTTGTCAGGTCAATCTATGGAAAGTTAACACGGGGCCTATTAGTATACTTTTAATTATCTGTTACAGGAAGTTGAAGACCTAAATCTTTTGACCATGAGTAGAATTTTAATAGGATTTGTAGCTATGAACATCTTAATTAGGTGTTACTCACCACAGTCTTTTTTTTAGTGAAAGCACTGTCATAGGTTCTTTCTAAAATATAATCCAGGTAGCTACAGATGGGATATGCTTATATTTTAAGGTTTGTTTATTTTAACAGTGATATCCTGAAAGTTCCCAAACCTGAACCTGTACCAGATACTAAAGAAACTTCCCCAGAACGAAATTCAAAGAAAGAGAGAGAGAAAGAAAAAGAGAAGACTCGTCAAAGATCACCATCCCGTTCCAAATCAAGGTCAAGGTCTCGCTCACATTCCCCTTCTCATTCTAGACCAAGAAGGCGCCATAGATCACGGTCAAGGTAAGAAGATGAGTTTTTACTTTATCTTGAGGATAAAGGCCAGGAACTGAATGATCTGCTCTGAAGTGGCCATTCAGAGCCATAAAACACTCAATTAGCTGTGTACATTGGAAATTCTGAAAAAAAAAACAACTAATTATATGATGTGAGATAAAGGCCAAGGCATTAATGCCACTCTGTACAGTAATAATTCTCCTCAGCCAGAGATCAGCCTGCAGTGGGTTAGGCCGAGTATGAGGGGGGGGGAGAAGAAGAGTGGAAAACACCACCTAAGCATGTTCACTAGTCTTTATCTTCTACCTCATCTGGGGAAAATGCTTGATATGAATGGCAGTTGGGCTGGGAGAAGGTACTGAATCCTGAATATGGTATTTGGCAGCTCCAAGTGATACCCCACAACCTCCTTTAAGAGCTAGGTTTGGTCCTGAAAACACTTAGAAATTTAGGTTTAATCCTTTTGTGTGTGTGTGGATTAGTACAGAGGTTTTGGTTGATTTGAAATCTTGTTTGCTTGTAGCTTAATGGTAACACGTTCTAGTAAAACAGAAATGCTGATTTAGTGTGATACTTGCGACAAAGCAGCTTTTCACTTGGTTTCTGGTGTCTAAATCTACCTCCATCCTGTGAAATTTAGGAGGTCGCTGTTCATTCTTCGAATTTTCATTGATTGATTGTGACAGGTCTTACTCCCCTAGAAGGCGGCCAAGCCCAAGACGACGACCATCTCCTAGGAGAAGGAGTCCTCCAAGGCGCATGCCTCCCCCGCCCAGACACAGAAGAAGTAGATCTCCTCTGAGGCGGTAAGATTCCTTTTTGGTAAATATGAAACTGCTGATATTTGAAAGACATCACAAGGTTTTAAAAACTTTTAAAATTAGTTTGAAAAATAGTTATGAAGAGTGATTGTAGTAACAAAGGTAACTTAACCACAGGTGACTTTGATAGTGTATAGTATACAAACTAAGGGCAGGTCTACACTACAGCGGGGATCGACACTTTGAGATCGATCTACTGGTGGTCAATTTAGCGGGTCTAATAAAGACCCGCCAAATTGATTGCAGATCGCTCTCCAGTCGACTCCTCCACTCTACCCCGATGAGAAGAGTAAGGTAAGTCGACAGCAGATTTTCTCCTGTCGGCCTCCCACGGTGCAGACCCCGCGGTAACTCGACCTAACGTACGTTGATGCCAGCTATGTTATTGACATAGCTGGAGTTGCGTAGCGTGGGTCGACTTACCGTGGCAGTGTAGCCATAGCCTAAGTGATTTAAAAGTTGCTCTGTCTTGGTTCATGCCTATGTCCCTTAAGAGCAGGGAAACAAAGCCCTTTGGATTGGTGGGAGTATTGCAATATTACTTAACGCTTTCTTTTTGAAGCTAATAACTTCTGTTCCAGAATCCAGGTGTCTGATCTCTTATCAAAAGGTCATAAGATGTTTTAAAGTACCTCTAATGGATGTTTTCTAACATTCATAAATGGTGATGGTTTGTGTTAACTGCTCAGTTTGTTACTCTGATACTTTCTTTAGTGGATACTGGTGGCATTGGTTATGTCATGACTTTACAAATTAAGACTGGCTTTTTAAACTTTGTTTTAGAAGTCTGTCCTTTTGTGGTGGTTTTTGCTTGGGGACTTACAACTTTGCCATAATTTAAACAGTTTTGGTGGCAGAGGAGCAAGTTGTTCCAGCTGCTTTGAAGTCAGAGACCATGTGACTTCAGTGCACTGTTGAAATAGGAAACTTGGAACAGCTTTCACAAGAAAAAGGGGCTATAATCAGTGGCGTAGCCAGATGGAGGAAACAGGGGGAGCATAAAAAAAAAGGGCACCACCCCTGTGGCGCTTTTACTGACGGGGCTGTGCTTTTACTCACCTGACGGTGCGGGTCTTCGGTGGCGGGGCCTTCACTCGCTCCGCGGGTCTTCAGCGGCATTTCCTTCGGTGCCGCCGAAGACACCCGCTCTAGAGCGAGTGAGGGCCCGCTGCCAAAGTGCCGCCGAAGACTCGGAGCACCGCCGGGTGAGTAAAAATTAAAAAGGCGCCAAGATGCCCAGTGGGGGAGCGGCCGCTGCCCCGCTCTTCCCCCCCCACCCCCCCCCCCAGATACGCTACTGGCTATAATAATTTTGGGTGCTTGAGGCTTACTATAACTGGATGGTGACTATTTTTTGAGGTTTGTAAAGATTTGTTCATTTTTGAGACTCAAAGCTGTGAAAAGTATCAAGTGTATTTTGGCAAGATATGTAAGAATTCCCTTTTAGCAAATATTTATCTCACTCAAGGTAGGGTTTCTTTTTTCCAGGTTCTCAGGAATTCTGCAGCCAAAGGTGGATTGTGCAGGTACACAATTGCAACAGAACTTACCACAAATTTTGCCGCAGAATTCTAGAGGCCCTCCTTTAAGTTTATAAAGTAAAGACAAGCTTCAAAATAAATCTTAAAAAATATTGCTAAGATATATTCAGAATGGTTACATGTCTGATATTTGTGCAATTTTCAGCCTCCTGGTATAAAATTTTTGTTCCTTAAAGGCTCATTTCTGCCCACCAGTCTTTAATAGATCCTTTTTGAGGTTCAGTAAACAAGGTGCTGTAGAGTGAAAAATTCTCTTAACCATCTAAATACTAAACAACTCAAAATCTCACACACACACACACACACACACACACACACACAACAGCCAACACCTACAAGCCATTTTCTTGGATCCTTTAGGGTTAGTAATATTTTATAATCTAAAACAGAAGGTAACATTTCAGACAAATTGTTCAGTTACAGTTTGAAAATAATTGAAACATTCATTTGTGTTAGTCTCCGCTTGTATGAAATGCTAAAGCATTTGAGGCTAACATATGCCAGTTTTTTGGAAGTGCTACTGTATGTGGCTGTATAGATATGCTTGCAGATGAGTCAACTGTGCTTAATCAGACCCAATTAATGTTAACTTTGTATCTACAGGAGAAGACGGTCATCGGCATCTTTATCTGGAAGTAGCTCTTCTTCCTCCTCTTCACGCTCTCGATCACCGCCAAAAAAACCCCCTAAAAGAATTGTATCCAGTCCTCCTCGCAAAACACGTAAACTGTCTCCTTCTGCAAGCCCTCCTAGGCGGAGGCACAGGCCTTCCCCACCAGCAAGTCCACCTCCAAAGCCACGCAGGTCTCCAACGCCTCAGCAGTCAAATCGTGGAAGAAAAGTCCGTGGCTCTATTTCTCCAAGCAGAGCCTCAGGTATAGTCAACCAAATGTGTGCTTTCCCCCAATCGCTTTATCCATTTGAACCTTTACAGTCTCATAGTTCTGTACTCTTTGCTAGCTAACGGCCAGACTGCCTCAAAACTTTCGCCTTTTCAAAGTACCAAAGTTGTTTAATAGACATTTTATTGAACCTGGTCTTAAATATTAACAATATAGAGATTCATAGTACAAAACACTTAAATGTCAGCAACAAAAAATAGATTATAGTGGTAGACATTTAAAAAAACAAACAAACCATAGTGCTGAGTTGACCTCCCTGCAATATTTCATTGTAAGAATAGGAAGATCTTAGTTATGAAATCTAATACTTTAAGGCAAACACTAATTGGTAACAACCAGTGTAAGAATTTTTCTGCAATGTTTTGAGGCTTGTTTCTAAATCAGTTTATTTCCAACTCTGAAGACCTAGATGTAATTTCATGTGTTTGCGTTTGAGGCAGCCGGCAAGGTTTTTAATTTTGTCACTGCATATTTCTCTTGCACTCAGTTTTACTTAAATCACTTTAAAGAATCAAGCTGCAGTTTTCTCTTTTCAAGTGGTTGTGGTATCAAATTTCTATTCCAGAGAGATGGTACAATTGTGGGTTGGGATATCAAACACTTTTCAGACATAGGAAAAAGTTTAGGCAGTTAAAATATAATTCAAAAGTAAGTACATCTCCAACTGTAGTCAGCCCTGAACTTTAGTCTCGGTTTTTAATACTGAAATTTTTAATAAATCATAAATCGCATGCTCTCACCTCTTTTCTATAACTATGTTTCAGTTGTATCATAGTTGAATTGAATAGTTTATTAAAATAAGTTTATTAAATAAAATGTATGTTACTGGCTTTTCAGGAAACATGTACCTGCATGGAATTAGTAGGAATTAAATTACCATACTATTTTAAGACTCTATTTTTCGTAACCTTGTGCAGTTAAAAAAACAAAAAACAAAATTTCTACTCCGTGTACATACTATAATTTCAAAGTAAAATAGCAGTATACCAGCCAAATGTTATCTAAAAGTCCAACATTCTTTTCTGTATAGAAAAATATGCTAGGAAGCTGAAGTCTAAAAAGTATACTACAAAAATTCATATGAAGGAGATGTAAACTGACATCATTCATGAAAAGCTTTCACTTATTTTGTATCGATAAGTGTGCAAGATCATATTAAATTTCATTTAAAATCATATTCAGCTTTTTCTTAGATTTGTCTAACTTTTGTCTTTTAGCACCTAAACATAAAAGTATTGAAAAAAGAGAGTCTCCCTCACCAGCGCCAAAACCTAGAAAAGTAGAATTGTCTGAATCAGGTAAGTTTGTCATTTACAATGCCTTTCCTTTAAATGGTATGAAAACAAACAAGGGGGCACTCTTCTCCAGTGTGTTTCTTGAGATCCAGTGGCTTTGATAGCAGTATTGGAGGTATGGTTTGCAGAGAGATGTGCATAGAGAACATAAAGCTTCCCACTCACATTAACTCTCTCCCTTATGCTTCTTTGAAAACCCTAGCCAAAATGTACACTCCAAAGAAAGGATGCTTTTAATTAAAGATGTAGCACAAAAAAATTAAAACACCTGATCAGTTTTAACACTGCTTCACAAACAAACTGTCATTATTCATAAAGCAACATAAAATGACTGAAGATGCAAAAGTAAAAATTAAATGTTCCTTAATTGTGCATATCTTTCAGAAGAAGACAAAGGTGGCAAAATGGCTGCAGCAGATTCTGTGCAACAGAGACGTCAGTACAGAAGGCAAAACCAGCAGTCTTCATCTGGTACAGTAATATTTTTGTAATTCTAATAAGATATTTTACTTAATTAAATATTTGTTTAGCATATTGGCTACTTTTGTACTGCTAAATTTAAATTGTGCTTAGTTTTACACATTTCATTAATGTATGCTACAATACTATTGCAAAATTAATCACACTTACCATAATGAAAATCTTTTATTCACTGATCAAAAAATACTCCAGGGGAGCAGGCAAGTAGAATTTTGCATCCCGGGGCATAACTAGCTAGCCCAGAATTGGCAACAGATTTCATAGGAGCTGAAAAGAATGTTACAACATTCCTCTTCTCCTGACCAGTGCCTGTAGATTACTTGGAATATTTCTGCACATACTCAGTTTTGCTTCTGGTTTCATACTTCACCTTGTAAATTATTTTGCTGGTCAGAATTGCTTTTCCAGTTCTGCTGCTACATATAATTGATTCGGGGCTTTTATTAATGCTCTTGAAGTCAGTATCTTTCGGTTTGTCCTCTAGCTACTTTTGTTCGGTATTTTGCAGTTGCATATCTTGAGAAGATTCTGCAACATGTACCTGAAATTCAAGCTTTATATGCACACAAACTTACACCAATTTAAAGTTGTGTTTTTTGAAGCAGTTGTTAAACCAATTCAAGTTTGTGTATAGACTCTTATTTCTGTTTAAGAAATAATCCACTCTTAAACAGAAATAAGCATCTACACACAAACGTGGACAAGTGTAACAGTTGCATCAGAAACAAACTTTTAGTTAAACTGGTGCAATCATGTGTAAGCAAGGCTTAAAGTTGCTTCACACGTTAGAAGTTTGTCTTGAAATGTATCTAAACAAGTTAATCTAACTAATCGTGTTAATATAACTTGATTTACGCTGTGTAAATATTTTTAAAAACAGAAATCACAACTTGACAAAAAGATGTCTTTTGTATGAAGACAGAGCAATATGACTCTCAATAATTGCACAAGAATACAGTGTCTGTATACCACTTTTCAGCAACTAATTATTTTGTATTTATAGACTCTGGTTCATCATCTTCCTCTGAAGAGGAACGTCCAAAAAGATCAAATGTGAAGAATGGTGAAGTGGGTAGGCGCAGACGACACTCGCATAGTCCATCACCTTCTCCACGGAAACGACAAAAGGACTCTTCCCCTCGGTAATTACTTTCTTCAGCTCAGCACAACTGATGTATTTAACAGTGACAAAATATATAACTTGCAAATGGACTAACTTCTCATCTCTTGATTTGCATTACATTATTGCCTACAGGCCCCCAGCAAAATCAGTTGGGATTACCCTTGACCAAGTGCTATACAAATGCCATAGAAGATGGTCTGTGCACCAAAATTTAGATTTTAGAGGTGAAAGTGA
The DNA here is from genome assembly GCF_027887155.1 of Malaclemys terrapin pileata. Lineage (NCBI taxonomy): Eukaryota > Metazoa > Chordata > Testudines > Emydidae > Malaclemys > Malaclemys terrapin. The sequence goes on along the minus strand of NC_071526.1, from coordinate 11,722,120 downwards.
ACAACTTGATACCAGCACTAGATTTTTTTATTAATTCTATTGGGACTTTGGGACCAGGTCCTTACAGTTTATAACAGGAGGGTTTTTTTTTTTTTCAAGCTAATGCAAGGAGATTAATTTGACTTCTGCTCAGGTGTTGAGAATTACTTCATGAATCTTGTGCAAACATGTGCATCTTTGCATCAAGTAAATCTTTAACAAATGGGATTTTTGACTTTGTTTTCTCTCCACTGCTGTCAGGATGCAGATTGGAAAGAGGTGGCAATCACCAATGATTAAAAGGTTGGTTAGAAATTAATCCGTTAATTAAGATTAAAATTAAAGTTCCTCTAGAAACACTATACTTTTGTAGTAGATCGTGAGCATGGGTGCCCTTTCTTCTGCTTCACCCACACAGAAGACAATTCAAATAGCAAGATAATGGGACAAGAAATCCAAATTGTTCATTTCATTGCCTTTTTTCTTCCAACGGTGAAATTGTTTCAGATCTGCTTTATGTCCATAGATAATGACAGTTTGGGTAACTGGTTGAAATAAAAACCTGATATTGTACCTTAGAAGCTTAACTGCATTACTGTATACAACACTTATCAAAATTATGCTCTCCAGGCAAGGTTTTGCTTGAGTGTTTTTATTTCTCAAATATAATTCTGAAACAGAGGTGAGCAGTATGTGAAGATATTTCACATTTGCCGACCAGCTGTTTTTGTGGTAGGAAAATAAAATGGGCTAATGGGGGAACTCAGTATTCAAAAATCAAGCTATTTAACTCCTCAAATACCAAGAGGAGAGGGAGGTTCTAAAATTCCCATTCTGTCTTCTCTCCTTTTTTACATGCATATTCACTGTGTGTCCTGGAACAATCTGATTTAGTAGTGGGACTGAAGTTAACAGCTCCTGCAAACTTCACAGGCTGAGTGCTTCATCATTTTGTCACAAATCTTACCTTTCATAGGTAGCTTTATAGGCAGTTCCTTAGAAACTTGATTTTAGACTGAGCTTAATATAATGCAGAAAGCCATTGATGACTTGGCAAAGATATGGCCAGAATAGCAGATTCTATCATGGTCTCTGCCACTAGACTGCTAATTGAAGCCAGCTGAAAACAAGAGTAGGTGCCTCACTACTATTAGGAAAAGTGCTAATTTTAAACTTAAGAGGCTGGATCTATGAGATTAATCATTCAGACTTAATGACTGGTGTGAATAATCTATAATGATTAAAACCTAACCAGAACATAGGTGCCACATATGATTTGCTAAATTTGAGCCAGATGAAATGTGACTAACTTCCTCAAACTTTGAGCACATTTATTACTGAATTAGTCAGTCTTCAAAAAGTGGCATATAACAGTTGTTTTACTTGAATTTCAGGACAGCATACTTTACTTTACAAAAGAATAAATTCAGCTAAATCCTTCTATATCAATGTGTAACACATTTTCTCCTAGTCTGTTACCTTATACATTTAATATGAAAACTATTATTACTGAATATTTTTAGTGGGTCTTACTGTGATATTTGAAGATGACCTGGCATTTTTTCAGCTCACAAAATCGTGTTTGTTCCTCAAGGGCTAATCTTTAGCTGCAAATCTAGTTTCTTGCTATGGAAAAATATAGCAAGGCTATTTGGAATTAAATATTAATTAGCTGACTGTTTCTATTGACTAAAAGTGCAGGGCAGCCTTTAAAAAGCAAAAAAGATATTTAATCTTTTGTCACTAAGTTTTGTATATTGTCACTAAAAAGCTACATTTTTTTCCCCTCACAGAATTTAAACCCGTTGAGCTTTTCAGAAGTTATGGGGAAACACATTGGGTCCAGATTTCCTTATATAAGTTAACTGCAAATTTTTGTCTTCGGTGGGAGTAGTGTCTGGACCCCCTGTGCTCTGAATATTTTAAATGCAGTATAGTAGTATCTTAGCACCAACTCTGGTTTTCTTAGCCTGTGCTCTCGGTGAAGTGTTAAAATCTACCAGTGGTAAAGAGTAAGTCTGCTTAGAATCAATTTCTGTTTGTCTACCTGAAGTCGGCAGCCATTAAGATATATCACCACTAGGATGATAAATATCTCCTTGGTCTAGTGAGCTTTAAGAATTTCTTTTCCTTGGAAAACTGAAATGTGGTAAGGTTGAAGACTCCTTATAGCTTCTATATCCCATACTCTCAGAGAAAACAAACTTTGCTATATCTTTTTTGTCTCTTGGACATAATCACTGTCTGATAGTGTTTGCATCTAATGGAATCTCATTTGGAAGACGAAGTATCTGAACCAGCTTAGCTTTATGTAGTGGAGATGACATGGCAGAAAAAAATGTAAGCATTTGGCATGAGGTGTTTTTTTAATAAAGCAACTCTTCTGTTTCCTCTAGTAGGAGGAGGAGGAGTCCATCACCACCACCTGCCAGAAGACGGCGCTCTCCTTCTCCTGCCCCTCCTCCAAGGCGGCGCAGATCGCCTTCATTGCCTCGCCGAAGGTAACTCTTTTATTCTATTGCTTTTTATTAATCCCTAAGGGCAGTTCTGCAAATCAAGAGTTGTAACACTGTCCAATAAAAAGCAAATGTCATGATTAATGGAACTGATGCCCTTTGCCAATAAGTCTCTTGTTGGGAAACCTTTTTTTTATTAATTAAAATCATAATTTTGTTTTCTGAAACGTTTTCGGTGCGGGATGTGTTCAATTGTTGAACCATTGAAGGGCTGAGTGTAGCAAGCAATCATTTCACTTATCTAATATTGAAATGGCTATTGGGCAGGGTATATGTTAATACTCTGCTGTAGTTCCTTGAGATTGCTGTAAGAATTTTAAAAGTGGAACACATCAGTGTAAAATCTTTCCTCTTTGCCAAAGTGCGTATCTTTAGCCATTGGCAGCTAACTAGTGTGAGAACTTTGTCCTGTATACATGACGTTTCAAATTCTTTCTGTTGGTTTTGTAGGTCTCCATCACCACCTCCACGCAGGCGCTCACCTACTCCCAGACGATATTCTCCTCCAATACAGAGACGATACTCTCCTTCCCCACCTCCTAAACGAAGAACAGCAACTCCCCCTCCTCCTCCAAAACGAAGGGCATCACCTTCTCCACAACCCAAGCGCAGAGTCTCGCATTCTCCCCCACCAAAACAAAGAAGTTCTCCCGTGGCAAAGAGGCGTTCCCCATCGATATCTTCCAAGCATAGGAAAAGTTCTCCTTCCAGCAGGTCTAATCGTGAAACCCGATCTCCTCTACAAAACAAACGGCATTCACCATCTCCACGGCCTAGAGCTTCACATACTTCTGCAAGTCCACCGCCTCTGCGAAGGGGAACTTCATCTTCACCCAAACGGAGACAGTCTCCATCTCCAAGCAGTAGACCCATCAGGAGAGTGTCAAGGACCCCGGAACCCAAAAAGACAAAGTAAGGGACTTATTAACTTATAGCTACAGGCAAATGGGAATAGATAAAGTAAGGGTTTGCACTAAAATTAAAGGGTGTCAGTATTCTGCCTTCATGCCACCCTAGTTCCTGTGGGCCTGTTGACATGCTGCTTTCATTCTGCCAACTTCTATAACATGGCTTTTCAGAAATGACTGTTAGAGGCATTTCCTGTCATATGAAAATTCAAGATTGGGAATAGCTTCAGAGGCACTACAAAGGTTCATCTTGGACAAAGTGTGATAGTGAGAAGGCAGAATAGAGGCAAACTTCAAACACTGATAGTTGTGAAACCGGAGCAGATTATAAAATAAGACTTCAAAGGGATTTGTAGCTTTGTTTAGAGCCTAGTGAACTGTGTGTCAAAGTTCACTATGGAACAGGGCTAACCCAAGACACATTCTTATTAAATGAATATTTGACAAGCTTTTAATATTGGGAGATCTACCTAAACATCTAGTGAAAGTATGGCAGTGCTGGCTTAATCCGTTCTTTCAGGAAAGGTAGGTAGCTGCATGCAATATCCTGTCTGAACTGATGATAAAACAGTAGCTGTGCCATGTTGAATTTTTATCAGGTGTGAAGAGAAGACAGCCACTCATGAACAGGAGAACACTATTGTCTGTCCAAGATACTAATATGTAGTAAACCTACAGTATCTTTTTGGCTTGCCAATCTGCAGTGCGTAGTTAGATCTTGGCTTTTCCTTTTACTGTCATTCTTTTGAAGAAATTCCGGTCTAAATGTATAGAATTTAGCTCCATAATAAAGGGATTAATATGAACAGATTTGTAGATCAGCAGGAACTCTAAGGGTACATCTGCACTGCAGTTAAACACCAGTGGCTGGCCTGTGTCGGCTGACTCAGGCTAAGGGGCTGTTTAATTGCAATGTAGACATTTGGGCTGGAGTCCAGGCTCTGGGACTCTGAGCCTAGACATCTATACCTCAATTAAACAGCCCCTTAGCCAGAGTCAGCTGGTACAGGCCAGACACTGGTGTCTAATTGCAGTGTAGACCTACACTGTGACACCATGGTTAGTTACATAATCATTAAGTTACCTTGTTTGCACGTACTGTATAAGGCACAAGGAGTCCTAAATGTGAATCTTTTCTTTTTAAGGGCTTCCACACCAAGTCCACAGTCTGTGAGAAGGGTGTCTTCATCCAGGTCTGCATCAGGATCGCCTGAGCCAGCACCTAAGAAACACCAAGCACCTCCATCCCCTACTGGGTCTCGATCCCCCTCCACTAACTGGTCACCGCCACATGTGAAAAAGGCTCAAAGTCCTACGCAGAGTCCATCCCCTGCAAGGGTATGTTTTCTAATCCTAGTAGTACTTAATTGGAATATACCTACAGAACTTTCATCATGTGGCATATTGCTCTTACCTAGTTTTGCTTATGATGATCAAACAATTCTAGCTCATTTACTAGTGTATTTAAGTGCAATTCCTTTTAAATGATGGGATGGCAATAGCCGCTCCATAGGCAAACACACACACACGGGTTATTCAGCAAATGTGCTTAACATCTAGGCCACGTGATCTTTGTAAGGAGAGAGGGTTTGTTTGTGCATCATCACCCTATACGCAAATCTGGCCTACCTAGCTCCAACTGTGAAATAAGGAATTTCTTTTCATTACAGAATTCTGACCAGGAAGGTGGCGGGAAGAAGAAGAAGAAGAAGAAAGATAAGAAGCATAAAAAGGACAAAAAGCACAAGAAACACAAAAAACATAAGAAAGAGAAGGCTGCGGCTGCTGCAGCAGCGGCTGCTGCTACTTCAGCTGCTACTTCATCAGCCCAGGAAGACCCAGAAGCAGAGACAGAGCCCAAAAAGGTTGGCTAAATAAATCTGATTTCAAAAGCCAAAGCGTGAAATGAAAGAACATATTTGCAAGCGTAATTGATACTAATGTATGATTCTGAAAATATCTCCTCTAACTCCAATATATTTGAAGGCAGGGCTTGAATTGTGCTACAACTGGGTAAATTGTAAAATGTAGTTCAAGTCGCCTCTGCATGTTCCCTTCTTGGGGTGGCAGAGACCACTGGAATAACTCCAGTTAGAGGTTAGCTACCTCCATTTCTCTTCCTTTCCATCATCCCCCTCCCAAGAATCAGTTCCATTTTCTGCTTCTGAGAGGCTATTAATGAGCATTGTCTACATTGCCTTTCCATTTCTACAAAGTGGTAAGTAGGTAACACTTTTGAGCAACAGTGTAAAAAAAAAAAAAAAAAGCAGTGAAATACATCCATGGTAAGCTAACATCAAGCTTTCATTTTATTTTAAATGTAACTATTAAATTGATCATATTTTTTAAAGTGAAATATACAAAGAACTAAAAATCTACAGACCCATAGAGATTTTTCCATTAATGCTTTTACAACAGTATTCACTACAATTATAAATATTTCATGCCAAGTTTGCAACCCAGGTTTTGAAGTACTGAGATCCTGAATGCAGGATTGACTTGTCCACACTGAGAGAAAAATGGAAAGTACACAAATGGCATAAGTAGTGGGTATTTATAATTTTTTGTTTCAGCAACCTGACATGTTAAAATATTGTAAATATACAAACTTACGTTTGAATGTCCCTTTAAAAAATCCACACCAAACAGCAAATCTCATGGGGCAAATGAAATTGTATTTTTGCTAAAAATCTATTTTGTTGTATTTCAGCCTTCTGTATGATGTGACTGCTTGTTAGATGCAGGCAGAAAACTAGAGACATTCTGTGCTATATTTGTATGAAGTTATAGTAGAAATGGTACCCAAGTGAAAAGTGTATATAACCTAGGTAAAATTTCTAATGTATAAAACCTCTGCTTTTGACATTTCTGAATGATCATCTCTAGTTCTTCAAGTATATGTACCTATTGGTACTCCACTATAGGATGTGCGTGTGCCTGCACGCTCTTGATTGGAGATTGTAAAGCAGTGCTCACGGTCCTGCGCGGAACACCACCTTCTGCTCTGAACTAGGGGATATAGGCAGGTGTGAACCCACCACCACTGAGTTCCTTCTCAACTGCCTGTGGTTTGAGATGGTGTCCCCCAGGGAAGGTTGCTTTACTCATTAGTGAGTCATTACTGTCCCCTACATGTACACTGTGTCAAACGCCAACCACAGTTCCACCCACCTATAAGAGATCTAACACAAAGTACTACATCCCATCAAAGGGGATGGAACACTTCCCCTCCTCCCCCCAATCCATAATTCCATAGTGGTTTATGCAGCCAGTGGAAGGTGCCACAAGCTCAGTTTAGACCCTCTCCAATAGACAGGGACTCCAAGAGTCTGGACTTACTGGGCAGAAGAGCTGTTTTCTGTTGCTAATTATCAGGCCTTGATGGTGAACGACGCATTTACCATGTAATCAGTATTTACACACTTAACTGAATATGTGCCACAAGATCAGAGAGACCAGTTTCAGTCCAGCATTGCAGGGGAGCAGTTGGTCACAAAAACCTCCCTCCAAGCTGCCCTAGATGCTGCTGACAGAGTGTTAAGATCCATGGCAGTGATCATGAGAAGAGTATCCTGGCTCCAGCTCTTAGGTCTTCCAAGAGAAGTACAGTCCACAGTCGAGGATCTTCCCTTTGAAGGACTCAGGCTCTTCAGTGATCATACGGACTCCTCTCTCCACGCTCTCAGGGATTCCAGGGCTACGCTGCATTCACTGGCACTCTCTGCGTGCCTGCAATAAAAAGACAACTTAGTTTACACAGCCTGCCCAGAGATCTAGGCCATTCCAGTACCATCATCAGTCCACCCTCCCTATATCTGAGTAGGCCTTCAGGAGAAGGAGCAAGCTGAGAGAGACTACTGACCCCTTCTTCTTAATTGGCTCCCTCCTTCTAAAAAGCACTTTTGACACCTTGACTGAGGGCATAAATCATCCCAGTTCACTGGATTTCCCCATTGTGCAATTCTCTTCCTCTCCCCCCCCCCCCCCCCCTGCTTTATTTTTTTTTATTATTAAGATTGACTGTCCCACTATTTACCTGCATGGGAACTCCTTATCTCAGACAAGTGGATACTGGAAGTCCTTAGAGTGGATTACTCTCTCCGCTTCCACTCTATTCCTCCCTATCCCTCTTCAGGGACCCCTCACACAAAAAGCTCTTAAGGCAAAAGGTTCTGTCCCACCTCCTTCTGGGGCAGTACAGCGGGTTTCAACAGAGTTCATTGGGAAAGGATTCTATTCCAGCTACTTGGTTTCCAAGGGAGATGGAGGGTGGAGACTGATTGTCAACCTCAGGAACTTGAACTACTATTTTTTTTTAGCACAACACTTGAGAATGGTGACACGAGTTCAAATTCTCCCACCCTTTGATCCAGAAGACTGGTTTGTTACCCTTGACCAACAAGGCACCTACTTTCATATAGCCATCCACTCATCGCACAAGCATTTCCTGTGCTTTGTAATAAGAACAGACCACTATCAATACTGAGTTCTTCCTTTCAAACTCTCTATCTCCAAGGGTGTTGGGAAAGGTCCTTTCGGTAGTGGCAGCTTCTGTCCGTCCATGGGAGATCTCCGTATCCCCAGATTTGGACAACATGTTGATCTGGGTGAATCATACTGAGGTCCACACAGCTACAGCAAAGGCATTAAGCTTGTTCCAATTGCTAAGATAAACTTCACAGGAGCTGTTTTGGACTCTACAGTAGCAAAAGCCTACCTTCCCATTGGGCGATTTCACACCTTGTCTGGCCTAATCTCGGTGCTGCAGTTAGGCTCACATATGACCATGACATACAAGGCCACTCGGTCAGGGTAATGCTAGACCACAGGGCAGAGATGTACATCAAGTGCCAGAGCAGAGCAATAGCCTAGTCCTTGTGCACAGAGTATTTCCCATCGAAAAGCCACATCAGTGGTTGGTCTGTCATGGAGGAAATACCGGCATCTGTATCAAACTGCGGTCAGTTCCAGAATGTTGATCTGAAGCATCAGTTTTTGCAGAGACCATTTGTCCTGAGCTGTATTTCCCTGCAAGTGAGCTCCCCTTCCTAATGGAAAAGCATCTGTTACAACTACAGACTTTCTGAGCAGACGCTTTCTAGCAAGATGGCGAATGGGAGCTCAAACTCTTTTGCAAACCTGGGGTCTACCACAAGTAAATCTCTTCAGCACCCTGACCAACTCCAAATGTCACCTGTTTTGCTCAAGGGGAGTTTATGGCCTCAGTTCTATGGGAGATGCACTGATATCTCCTTGGCCTCATGCCCTACTGTATGCTTTACCAACAGGTACCATTAATCCTCACAACTCTTCTCAAGCTACTTATGGAAAGAATGAGAGCTATTCTTATAGCACCAGGCTGGCCAAGGCCGGTGCGGTACTCAAACCTCATCCACCTCTGAGGGGCACCCCTGTGACTTCCTACCACTGAGGACCTATTGAGATAGAACTTGGGGTCCCTCATCCACCCCAACCCTTCTTCTCTGAACCTCGGCGTAGCTGCTGAATGGCTCTCAACCGTGGAATTGACCTGTTTAGATGCAGTTTAGTCAGTTCTTTTGTCCAGCTGAAAGCCTGTTTACCCACAAGACTTAACTCCAGAAGTGGAAATGCTTTCACTCTTGGTGCTTTTTTTTCCATCTTCCCAAGCCTTGGAAGTTCCCCTTCTCAAGATAGTGGGCTAGATACTAAAATTAAAAGCGAGAGGTCTGTCAGTGAGCTCTTAGGGTACATTTGGCTACTATCACAGCTTTCCACTTACCCATGCAGGGGTTCTCGGTTTTTGCCCGCTTGTCACAGGCAGATTCCTCAAAGGTCTGTACAATTTGCATCCTCCTGTCTGACCCCCAACCCCCATTGGGACCTAACATTCTAAGGAGATCCCCCTTAGAACTGATGGTCACCTGTTCTCTTCTCCACCCTTCCTTTAAAACTTTGTTCCTAGTCGCCATCACTTCAGCAAGAAGAATGTGAAGCTGGGTGCACTCCTGGCCTACCCATCGTAAACCACCTTTTTTATAGGGACCACCCTATTACTACACCCTCATGCCTGTTTTCTCCCACATGTCTCATCAGCATATCACATTAATCAAATATTTGCCTTCCTGTATTCTACCCTTCCAGAAATGTAGCAACTTTGCATCCCACGATTTTACATTTGCCATATTGCGATATCAGAATGGCTATTACCTGGTCTAGCTCTTCATGCCTGCAGAAATAATCACTTCTGTATCTTTGTTTTAAGGAGACAGAGAGCGAAGCAGAAGATAACCTGGATGATTTAGAAAAACATCTGCGAGAGAAGGCACTGAGGTCGATGAGGAAGGCACAAGTGTCACCACCATCTTAGGCTGAAACCTTTGATATAATGTACATTTTATTTGGTTTGTACTCAGAATTCAATTTCAAATTGCTAAAATGTGTTTGAGCTTTAGAATATAACATTTGTTGTAATAATTGCTAGGTTGAGGTTCACCATGTAAAAAAGGCATGGATTTAATTACAAAAAACATCCACAGTGTACTAGTGACATTCTTTCATTGACAGTAGAGTGAAACTTTTTAGAAGCAGTAAGATGGGTCAAGGTTTTTAAAAATGACTGGCAACCTCAGTTTCTTTAAAATGTACCAAAACCTATACAATTTTTTACAAAGTTCTCATTTTTTGTTTGTTTTTTTATCCACTTATATTGCTACTAACCTTTGTGATTTATAAGCTTGCCCAGAAATGAAACCACTTAAGTTGCAAGGGAAGTACATATGATATTTTAATGCCATAATCGCTCTATTGTTACCTGTGTAGTTGCCACTAAAGTGAATCAAGAACAGAAATCTAGAATGGTATGTAAATGAAAGCATGTCGTTTGCCAGGACACTGTGGGTTTATATTGATGTAATAAGATGATTTGGAACACTGGAATTTCATTTGTATTTTTGTTCTTTTTTTTTAAAAGGGCAGTTTCCTTATCAGCAGTCCCAGAGAAGTTCCACACTTACATAAATTTTGTTTGTGAAAAGATGTTGTAGCCCCATTCATGATTCTTGTCTGGTTGCGGTTCTTCTTAATGGTATTCGTAACTTTCAGAGATGATGTCTTTGAAACCCTGAAGGACCTGAACTTTGGATATTGTCATGTTTTCACTGTTTTTCTGTTTTTTTTAACTAAAGCTATATAAAGCTTGTGGATTAAACAAAATAAATTTCTAAATTTAAAGAGTTGTTGGCTATTGTTATATGAACACACTTGTTAAACCTTTTCTTCTCAAACAGGGTAAACAAATAACATAGGTGTTTAAAAACTGATGTCTAAAATGCTGGATTATGCAAAAGATTTTTTGTTGTTGTTGTGTGTTTGTTTGTTTGTTTTTTTTGTTAAAAATGACTTTCCCACTGGCAGAAGTAGCCCTGACTTTAATACAATGATGTTCCTGATGTGCTGTGCTAGCCTTGCAAAAATACCGGCCCAGGCATAAAATCTACCTGCTAGATGGTGATTGTTTTGCTTTGATGATTTTTAATGGAAAAAGTCTTCAGTTGCTTGTCATAATTCCTTGCTGCAGCAAATAGAATTTTGCAAGGTGCTGCTGTATTGTATGGTTACAAAACGGAGATTTGGTGGAAACGTATTTCATTTCCTTATTTACCATTTATATGGGAGCATTCAGTTAACCAAATACTGAGCTCAGGTAATGTGAACATACTGATGGGACATGTTTGCCTTCAAAATATATTTTGAGACTGATTAGATTGCAGGCAAAATTTTCACAAGTGCCTAGTCCCATTTTTCAGAAGTAATTTAGGAACTAAAAAAAGGAACAAAAATCCAATGGGACTTAGACTAGGTGAGATACTTTTGAAAATTTTGTTGTCCATCTTAACTGTGAAAAACACATCTACTTAGGTGTAAATATTTGATTAGACTGGAACATAAGAGGCTAATCAAGTCACTATTAAGATAAGTGCAGGATGTTCTGTATGCTGACTTGCATAATTGAATTCCTTTGTAGGTATCTTATAACTGAGATCACTTTATCTCCTTTGTTTGAGCCCAGGCTTGTCTGACCTATAATTCACAGCTCTGAATCCTCTTGCTTCCCCTCCAACCTCTACTCTTTAATCCATGGATTTGTAATGGTGCAGCGTTTTGTTCAAGAAGTGATCACTTGAAATATCTTGGCCCTGTCATTTCTTAACACTATATATGAGACTTGACTGCTCTGTATGTATTGAGTCTGACTGCAAACAGTGTGTGATTACGTGGGAATCTTGTTGATTAATGCTACCTTTCTGGAAAGGCAGATCAATTGGTTTATATAAGCTTCAGTTGCTGGAGTAATCAGAATTCGTCACACACAAATCTATTCCAAGTTATATCGAATTCTGTTAGAATGAAAATGCCCCCATTGAGGGATGAAATGCAAGTCATCGGGAGTTAAATATTCTATTTAGCAGTTCAAACAACAGAAGGAAGGAGCAACGTTCTGTGCCAAAAGATAAGGTGGTAGCAGGTATGTTGTGGGGGATGGCTTGAAACAAAGTAACTGGAGGGAAATCTTCAATAAACCTTATTGGTAGGAGTATTTTAAGTTCTAGTCTTGCAGCCTTAGACGCTTCTCCAGTATGTTCTTACACAGATCCAAGTTCTTGAGTTTGGCCACTGCCATGTTTAAATCTTTATTTCCTGAAGCTAATTTGTTAGGTACTTCGCTTTTTTGGACAAGAACTGTCCTACCCCTGCGTTTGGAACATGTCTAGCACGCTTTGGGTGCTGCTGTAATCAAAATAACCACACCAATGCAGACTTCTGTGCTCAAAGCCATTAGTATAAGATTTTTTGCATATTAAAACTTATTCTTAGTTCCACGTAGTTGCACACAAATCAGTCTGCTAGGCAGAGGCCCAGGACTGGAGTATCAGGGCTGATCTAGACTGTGATTGAGGGGGATGAGGACACTTGCACATCATCTGCCTGCAGTGTGCCGCTCAAACTCCTGTTTCTTCACTTTCACAAACACCAAATTCACTCACATCTTGGATGTGAATTTTGTTACACTTCAATAGAGCTCCTTTTTACAAGACCGTTTCAGTGGGTCCATAGTAAACCTCCCTTTGATTTGAGTGGGAGCAGAGTGAGGTCAACACTGAGCATACTTGGAAAATTCCAGGTTCCCATTTCTAGCAATATGTTTTCACTTCCTTGCTTCAAAGCCCCATGTCCTGGGAGACAATCGGCACATCAATTCTGTAGTAGGTTCCCGTGTTGCTGAATTCTGTAGTGTAGTGAAATGGTTTGAAAAACATTGACATTAGGATTTCATTGAATTTAAAATGCATGGCAACAATCAATACCCAGTTGAAGTTGGTATCATATAGGTCATGCTGCTGCTGCAATTAGTGCACACGGGATACAGCACTGGCAATACATAGTTGGTAATTTAGAAGACTGGGTGAGTGAGCTGGAGGCTTTAGCAGCTACATAAAGAATGTGGGGATTTTGCATATAGGCAAGCCCCTGTTTTGTGCATATGCTGAGTGGACTTTTGTCATTGGGTCAAGGTGTCAGACTTGGGACACATGTTTGGGGCTGTTGGTGCTTTTTGTGAGGAATGTTTTTTTCTGCCTTGTTAAGGTTTTCTCTTATCTGACACTTCTCATTCCCCCGCATGCCTGTCCCCCTGTGAGAATAATGGAGAAGGCTTCTTTCCTGCAGGGATGAGTGTGCTGGCCAGTCAGTAGTGCCTGTTCCTTCCCGATTCCAGCATCTTTCCTGCTATGAGGGGAGAGGCAAAAGCCTCCCTTTGCTCCTGCTCCATGCCCTGTATCTCTTGGGGCTGGCTGGAGAGAAACATGGCTTCTACAAATTCCCAGTATTTGAAATTTAGCTCTGTTCAGCTGGCTTTGTCTGTCTGCGTTTCCCTGCTTAAACCCCAGGGCAGATTAAGGATTGGTGATTTCCTGAGGGCTGCTCATGTATTTGGTGACCATTCTTCAGTGGTGGAGTGTGTAATATAGATGGCTCATGTTGCCATGTTTAATAGCTTTGTCTTTTGTGGGCAAGTTATAGTAATGGATGCAGAGCTGACGAGAGGGGGAGGAAAGTAGGGAAAATTGTACTGGGGCCTTGAGATCGGGGGCTCTCCAAATATCTAACTGGGGTGAAATGGGAGGGAGTGGGGCCATAGCAAACATAATATACAGGAGCCCAAAATTTCTCTGGATGGGCCTTAATGGACGATGTCTCCTGTTGATAGCTTCTACGAATGAGGTAAGAGTTTTCAGAGTAGCAGCCGTGTTAGTCTGTATCCGCAAAAAGAAGAACAGGAGTACTTGTGGCACCTTAGAGACTAACAAATTTATTAGAGCATAAGCTTTCGTGGGCTACAGCCCACTTCTTTGGATGAGAGTGTAACTAGCCAAGATCTGTGGTAATACAGATTGCACTTGCAACTGAAATTCACCAGGTGGTGCAAAGAACTGAATAGTATAACTGATCCCATGAATATTCTTGATCTGTGCTCATTGTGGGAGCTAGAATTTAATTAAGGGCTAATGATAGGGTGGGTAAAAATAGATTATTTATATATAAAAAATGGGATTTTTATTTAAATCAGAGGTTTTGAATTAATTTAAATGCATTTTTCCTTTTAAAAATAAACCATAAATAAAATTTAACTTGAAATTGACTGCCTATGTTAAGGCCAAAACTTATTCAAATTATTTAAATAAATTATAGTAAAAAATACTGAAACTAATATGAGAAAGCTAAAAGATGAATGAAATCAACCTGAATCTTTTAACATGAGTGTAGTCAGTGCTCTGTTGATGCCTTTGTTAACCAAAGACTTAGATACTCCTGGAATAAAGAAAAATATTGAGATTGTAATATACTTCCCTAACAATCACTTTGCTTCAGTTTCACTAAAGAGAGAAGGGAGGTCAAATTTAAGGCTCCGTCTACACTTGAAAGTTATATGGGCATAGATGTGACTGTCAGAGGTTCGAAGAAATCACACCCCTGACTAGTGTAGTTATGCTGACGTAACCTCCAGCGTACACGCAGCGGTGCTGACAGAAGAGGGTTTCTATTGATGTCACTAATATTGTTTTGGGAGGTGTTATTCCCACACCAATGGAAAAACTTCTTTTGTCGGTGGAAGCTGCAGCTACACTAGGGAGCTATTCCAATATAGCTCTGCTGGTATGGTCCCAGTAGTATAGACATACCCTAATTCTCCCCCAAGAAATAGGAAGAAATTCAGTGGCTGGCTCTGGAGCTAGTTACTAAAAACTGACCTATATTCCTGATGACTAGTAGGCCACCTATCACAGCTGAAGCATTCAACATCAAACTAATGATAGCTGTTCTATTGCTGATACTGCTAAAATTTGGAATGAACTTGAAATACACAACAATAAGCGTGTATTTCAGGCAGTGGAGAAGCAGATGGACAAAGCTCTTTGACATCTCATTTTCCTGCCAATATTCTCAACACACAGTACCACGGTAGATGCCTAACTGCTGAAGGGGAAGATGCTGCTATAATATGGGCATATAATAATCATTCATCTATCATGCCAACCATAATTTAAAGGGCTGAAGGTGAACCATTCAAGTGCAACGTTTGCTGCTGATCTTCTAAAGGCAAACCACTGAACTGGCTAAGCACTTGGTCCCAGAGTTTGTTGAAGTGCTAAACCAGCTTTCCATGTAGTAAGCTCTTTTGCAGGTGCAAAGAATACTTTCTTCATTTTGATTGATTCATTTAAAGTTTAAATTGAGGTGAAAAAGCAGGAAAACTTGTCTTCCTCTTCCAATCTATGAATAAAAACAAGGATGAGAGGATGAGATCTACTAGTTATAAAAGCTTGGAAGGACCCAGTGACATGAAACAATCCGTTTCATTCACTGTTGTTAATAGTTCCTTTGTTTAATAAATCAGTTTTAAATGTTTTGACAAACCTACTCTTTTCTTGTGTATTCAGCACATTTAAAGTAGTTTTATTGAACTGATCAGAATTATTTTAAAAATCTTTTTGGGAATTTTTAATTTAATTTCAATCTCCATCCAAATGCAGTTTGACACAAATCACAAAAAACTTTAATTGATAGAATATGAGTTCTTAACATAAAAGTAGAAATTAATCTGAATAAATAGACAGATACAGTGCATCCTCTAGGTTGGCAAAGATGTACCAAATTTAGTGTAAAGGCTACGTTTAGCTGTAAATCAACATTTTAACGGTAATGCTAATCAATGAGACTGAACCTTTAGGAAAATAAAAAGTACGAATGCTAAACAAGATTAAAATGATAATTTAAACCATCAATATAAATAACTTGTTTAAATTACTCCACCCTTTCTAATGATTAATACTGTGTCTAGTCTCATGCCTATACCTTGTTTCATCATGTGCAAGACCAGTGCCAGGAACTCTAGGGCCTTGACTACACTAGGAGGGGAGATTGATCTAAGTTACGCAACTTCAGCTATGTGAATAACGTACCTGAAGTCAATGTACTTAGATCTACGTACTGCGGGGTCCGCCCTACGCTTTGTCGACTGGAGATGCTCGTTGATCCCCCAGTAAGTGTAGACAAGCCCATGGCCTCTTGCTTCAGGGTTTAAGCCAAACTCCTAATTTCTGGCGATTTAAAAGGTTTCTTACACCTTCCTCTGTAGCATCTGATGCTGGCCACTGTTGGAGACCAGATACTAAACTAGATGGACCAGAGATTTGATCCACTACGGCAATTTCAATGTTCCTAGTGCTATTGCAAGCTCTGACATGATCTCTTTCTGGGAGCCTGCAGTAGCCTTTGTACCTCCATTTATCAGCTAGAAATGAGATTGCCAGTACTTCATCAGGGTATGAATGAAAATTATAAATCAATTTGAATGTGGAAAGCACTGTTTAAGGGAGAAGTACTGAGGTTTGTCACAGAGCAAGTAGTACAACTGCAGGGAAGCTCTTTTCTTTTTCTCCATAATATTTAATTTAAAACCACCAACCGTGCAATGTGCTAGATGCAAAGTTTGCTGACGTGCTATATAAATCAGGGCTGTAGCCAAATAACAAATGCACATCATGCAGAGCCACAGAGAACATATTGTGGGGGAAAATGTTTTTCTCCAGCTGGGAATGCTGTACTTTTCTTTATAATGGAACATAACTGATTCCTGGGTGCAGATGGAATCATCTGGTTGACTAATCTGGCTGAGATGAAACTGGCATTACTGGGCATGATCACTCAAGCCAAAACATCATAGAATAATAGCAATGTAGGGCTGGAACAGACCTTGAGAGGTCATTTAGTCCACCCCCTGTACTAAAGCAGGACCAAGTAAATCTAGCCCTGTCCTGACAGCTGTTTGTCCACCCAATGAGGGGAATTCCACAACCTCCCTTAAAAGCCTATTCCAGTACTTAATTATCCTTTCTAGATAGACATTTTTTCCTGATATCTAACGTAAACCTCCCTTGTAGATTAATCTTACTATTTGTCCTTCCGTCTGTGGCAGTGGAGAACAATTGATCACCATCCTGTTAATAAGAGCCCTTAACATATTTGAAGACTCTTTTCAGGTCCTTTCTCGGTCTTCTTTTTTCAAGAGTAAATATGCCCAGTTTTAACTTTTCCTGATAGGTCAGGTTTTCTAAACCTCTTCTCATTTTTGCTGATCTCCTCTGGACTCTCTCCAGCTTGTCCACATGTTTCTTAGTGTGGTGCTGAGAATTGGACACGGTACTCCAGCTGAGGCCTCACCAGTGGCAAGTAGAAGTGAACAATTACCCTCTGTCTTACATGCAGCGCTCCTGTTAATACGCCCCAGAATGTCAGCCTTTTTTGCAACTGCATCACATTGTTGACTCTCAATTTGTGATCCCCTCGAACCCCGAATCCTTTTCGGCTGTACTGCCACTTACCCAGTTATTCCCCATTTTGTATTTGTGGATTTGATTTTTTCCTTCTGAAGTGTAGCACTTTGCACTTGTCTGTATTGAATTTCATCCTGTTGATTTCAGACCAATTTTCAATTCATCAAGGTTATTTTGAATTCGAATCTTGTCCTCCAAAGTGCATATAACATCTTCCAGCTTCCTTCCATTAATTAGGCCGGTAAGGCTGTCAGAAATTAGATAGGTTTGGCATCATTTTGTTTTTGAGAAATCCATGTTGGCTATTGCTTATAACTAAGGCTATGATTTTTTCCACGGAGGTTGTGGAAGTCACGGAATCCATGACTTCTAGCAACCTCTGTGACTTCAGCCCATGGCAGCCGGGAGCTGCAGTGGCCGGGAGCTGCAGGGGTACCCCGCAGCCTAATGGGGATACCCTATAGTTCCCGGGCGGCGGGGCTTCCCTGGAGCTCCAAACTGCTGCGGGCGGTGGGGGCCTCCCTGGAGCTCCTGGCTGGCTGTGAGTGGCTGGGGGGCCCCCAGAGCTCCAAGCGGGCCTCCGCAGTTGCCTACCCACTGCAGGCACTGTGGGGACCCCATAGATGAGCTTTCCATTTTGTCATGGATATTTTTAGTAAAAGTCACCAACAGGTCATGGGCTCCCATGAATTTTTCTTTATTGCCTGTGACCTCTAGGTGACTTTTACTAAAAATATCCGTGACAAAATCTTAGCCTTACTTATAACCCTATTATCCACTAGGTGCTTACAAATTAATTGCTTGATCATTTGTTCCAGTACCTTTCCAGGTATCGAAGTTAAGCTGTCTGATCAATAATTCCCTAGATCCCATTTCTTCCCTTTTTTAAAGATAGGCATTATATTGCCCTTCTCCAGTCCTTTGGGACCTCACCTGATCTCTGAGTTCTTGGAGATAATTGCTAATGGTTCTGAGATTGCTTCAGCTAGTTGCTTAAATACCCTAGGGGAATTTTGTCAGGCCCTGCCAGTTTGAATATAACTTATCTAAATATTCTTTAACCTGTTCTTTCCCTATTTTGCCTTGTGTTCTTCCCTCGTTGTTAATATTATTTGTGTTAAGCATCTGGTCACAATTAGCTTTTTTTAGTGAAGACAGAAACAAACATTACCTATACCTATCTCCTAGAACTGGAAGGGACCTTGAAAGGTCATTGAGTCCAGCCCCCTGCCTGCACTAGCAGGACCAAGTACTGATTTTGCCCCAGATCCCTAAGTGGCCCCCTCAAGGATTAAACTCTCAACCCTGGGTTTAGCAGGCCAATGCTCAAACCACTGAGCTATCCCTCCCCCCCCCCCCCTGTTAAACATGTCTGCCTTCTTTTTGTTGTCTGTTACTAGCCTTCTCCTTCTCTGCTAAGTAGTGGACCTATGCTTTCCTTTCTCTTTTGTTCCTAATTGTATTTATAGAACATTGTCTTTTTGCCTTTTATGTCCCTGGCTAGGTGTATCTCATTTTGTGCCTTAGCCTTTCTAACTTTGTGTCTACATCCTTGCACTACTCTTATGTACTCCTCTTTAGTCCATGTTTGCACTTTTTGTATGATTCCTTTTTGATTTTCAGGTCATTAAAGAACTCCGGGTGCAGCCACATTGGGTTCTTGCTAATCTTCCTATCTTTCCTTCGCATCAGGATAGTGAAGATTCTGGGCCACACAGGTTTGTACAGCATCAGTTTGCTTTCTGTTTTCTATCATGTTTAGGTCTCTGTTCATCAAAAAGTCAGTGCTGCAGGCAAAAATCTCTGGTCCACACTCAGGATTGTCAAAAAGTCAGGGCTTGGGGGAGACAGTGTGAAAGCATCTCCCTACAAGTGCCAAACCAACTGAAATGACCATGAGCAAAGGGGTAGTCTGATATCAGTGCCGCTAATGCAGCGGTTCTCAAACTGGGGGTCGTGACCCCTCGGGGTCACAAAGTTATTACTAGGGGGATCGCGAGCTGTCAGCCTCCACCCCAAACCCTGCTTCGCCTCCAGCATTTATAATCGTGTTAAATATTAAAAAAGAATGTGCTTTTTAATTTATAAGGGGGGGGGGGGGTCACACTCATATGCTTGCTGTGTGAAAGGGTTCACCAATACAAAAGTTGGAGAACCACTGCTCTAATGAATGTCCGTTGGAAGTTGATGTGTTTCTAGTCACCAAGTGATTATCTTTGGCGCACTTATTTTTGCAGATTCCTCAAGATTCAGGAGTTTCTCATCCAGAATGGAACCTTCTTCATGAGACTGCATCATATATGAACTTGCAGTGAGCAGTTATTTATAAGCTGATGTGAGTTAACTTGTAAGTTACTTTATAGTTTAGGAAGAGACTGCACAATAAGTGTGAATTAAAAACTATTACTGTTTCCCCCCCCCCCCCCCGCCTTAGGACATCTTGGGATATACAGTATCACAAGCATTACGTGATGGAAGGGATATGTGGGACCACTGAGTCCATCTGTCTGCACAAATGCAGTAGAGTACCTCAGATAGAGGGTGCATTGAGTATTTATTACTGGCTAAATCATTCTTACCTTAGTGTGTGTAATGTGTTCTGTCAACTTGACGCAGCTGTACTTATCCAATAGTTGGACAGAGCACACTGCTTCTTCCCAGGCTGAGAAGAGAGAAATTAGCACAAGATCACTAAACAGTCATGGGGCTGGAGTCTTGAAGTAGCAATGCAAAAAAAAAAAATATATATATATATAGATCAGTTTGGAACAAGATCTTGCTGCTGTACTAAGGTAATAAAAAGGAGTGCCGAATTGCTCAACTAGAAATTGAGAAGGGGATTTTCTCTGGATGACAAATCTTTGTATTTGATTAAAAAAACCCAATACTTCAATGTTGTGGAGGAAGGAATCCTGTAACAGTCCATCCTTCTGTAAAGCTTTATGTTAAAGGCCTACAGTCAGATTCTCAACTTGTGTCAATTGTCAGAACTCAATTGAAGTAACTGGAGCTGTGACAGTTTGCGCCAGCTCAGGATCTGATCCCCAGAGATTAGTTTCACCCTGTGCAGCAGACTTACTGAAACACAGGTATCACTGATGTGCTACTTTGGACATGGACTTCCGCTTACCGCCATTGTTTTGCGCTCCTGATTTTACAGTTGTGCATCCCCCCACGTCAGTAGAAAAGCACAACCTCTGCGCACTCAGTGACATTTTACCAAAATCCACCCAGTTTTGCTAAAGCCATGTTACCGATTCCCTAGCATAACCTAGAGCACAGTCCAGATAGAGTTCTGCTTGGAAAGTGAAAGAAGGCTATTTTGTTATGTCCTTTGGCTGTTCCTAATAATCTTTTGGCTGTCATAATTGGTTTTATGCTTCCAGAGGCTACACGTGGCTCTGAGGTTATAATAACCATTTTTAAAACTTCAGATCATTTTCATGAATAATCTACACAGACACACACACATCAGAAAGAGGAGTCAACTCCCATTAAAGACAGTCTGTCAGTTGGGTTGTAATTCAGAGAGCGAATTGACTGCTGATGTGAAAAAAATCACCTTTGTCACTGGGATGATTTTTTTTAATGAGACAGAAATGGGTTTGGCACCTTTCCAGCTTATTAAAGTCTTTGTGAACCACCATGCACCAGCACAAGGAGACGAGAGAAGAAAATTACATTAAGTGCATGATTGGCAAAACAAAATTGGGCTGGTTTTTATTTCTTTCTTTTATTGTCTTATGAGTATGTGAATGAATCCTTCCATTATTTATGCTAAAGAATAAAGGGGACTCTGTCCTCCCTGCTTCTGAAAAAATTGTCCATGGTTTTCAATTTTTCAGCTCCTTTCCAAACAGCAAAAGTGGACACCTCTCAGTTATACATAGTTGGGATGGGTGTTCAGGGGTCCGCAGGGAGTGGGTGAATGTAAGTGTAGCTATTTGAAAACAGAGGACTCTTAGCTCATATGTGTGTGTGCGCAAGAGATATTCTTGGGGGAACAGGGAAAGAGAGAGAGGCTAGAAATAATTGGTGTAGCTTTAGGACAAGGGTAACAGAACAGTCATGCTCAGAAACTTGATTACTGTGGAATCCAAGGAATCCTGTAGGGGTAAAACTGGTCATGCCACACCCTGAGAGAAGGACTTGCTCATTCATCCTCTCAAGGGCTAAGAAAACGTTTAGACCCAGGCTTTCTGTGATTTAATTAACTATAGAATCAGTTACTCTGGACCCTCTAACACATCTTGCCATATCCATCAGCCTGAAATGGAATTGCTGGCACTTGTTCTTTAACTTCACAGCTTTGCTATGTAATGTACTTCATTTATGCTGCATGCACAGAACACCTTGTCTCAAGGTCAGAAGTGTGACTAACATGGAATTGGTCCTTTCACAGCCACTGCTTATTTGCCAATAGCTCATAGACAGCATTAAATGCTTAGTAGTATGCTTTCAGTGCTGGGTGACATACTCAACTTGGAAAAATGTGGATCTAGCCTGCTATTCAGTTTCATTCCTAAATGATTTTTTTTAGTTTACTAAGGAAGGGAGAGAGCCCTAAAAAAACTATCTTAAGGTGCAGAACTGGGAGCCAGAAGATTTGGGACCTACTCCTGCCTCTTCCACTGATTCACTGTGTGAACCTGGGAAAGTCATTTCACCTCTGTTTTCCCATCTATAAAATGGGGATAATATCGTGTGGAGGTGACAATATTTGTAAAGCGCTTTGAAATCGGTGGAGGAGTAGGATCCTTTTGCCGTAACCAAGGAGACTCGAGAATAATTATTCTGTTTGCTTCGAGGGCAATTTTAGTTGCTACACAGATGGTAAAGTGCTTTGTGCTCTGACCTTCGCAAGCCAAAGTACTGCCAGCATTAGCTAATGAACAAGCGGCCTCTTGAGCATTCCTGATGAGGTTTCATTAGCGAGACAGGTCTTCAGGAACCATTCACTTCAACAAAGCTTTTCATAGTGTACGCAGTATAGAGCCCTGGAAATCTGGTATATGGACCAATGAATCTGGATCTAATCCAAATTAACAAAAAATGGAGCTTCATATTCATTCAAGAGAAGGCGGCCTGGTGGTTAAGAGTGATTTACAAAGCAAATATTATATTGGTTTTGCTCTTTGCAGTGGACAAAGGAAATGTTGCTTGCTCTTTGACATGAGCAATAAAGTCACGCTTTGCTGCCGGTGCTTGGCTAGACCTCCGGCACACCTGACCTCCTGTCAGAGCTCATAAACTCATAGACTTCAAGGTCAGAAGGGACCATTATGATCATCTAGTCTGACCCCCCGCATGATGCAGGCCACAAAAGCTGACCCAACCCCTTTCCCTTGACTCTGCTGTTGAAGTCCCCAAATTCTGTGATTTAAAGACTTCAAGTTGCAGAGAATCCTCCAGCTAGCGACCCCTGCCCCATGCTGTGGAGGAAGGCGAAAAACCTCCAGGGCCTCTGCCAATCTACCCTGGAGGAAAATTCCTTCCCGACCCCAAATATGGCGATCAGTAGAACCCCGAGCATGTAGGCAAGACCCTCATTGGCCATTGATACTATTTACCAGCGATGGCACGCTGTTGATTTGACTAAAATCACGTTATCCCATTAAACCATTCCCTCCATAAACTTATCTAGCTTAATCTTAAAGCCCGAGCTGCAGCCTTCCCTCCCCTTAGTTGAGGAAAAGGGATGAACTTTGGGCCTTTCTGTTGTGACCTCAGTGGCTTGTTGTTGTAGGATGGTTGGTGAGTGCTGAACTGTGCTCCCTGGCTAGTCCTAAGAGGATTGCGCGAATGTACTAGTTTACTGTAGGGTTGCTCAGGAACCCTTGTGTTGTGCACTCCAACGCGATTATTCATGGGTTGCTCACAAGCCCTAGGTTATGTACAGTAATTTGAGTCCTAGGTTGTTGCTTTGGCATATTAACTAGATTACTGAAGTGTGGTGATTGACTTGTGTGTTGAGCCGTGTGCACTAGATTTATTATAGGGCTGCTCTATTGTGGCTGGATGGCTGTTGCTACAGATTTATTTTTAGGGGGTGGAATAAAGACTGTAAACATTGATTGGGGGGAAGTGTTAAAAATATACACAAAGGATAACAGGGATTGATGAACTGATATAGGTCAAACCTGAAACGTGTCCCTTTCTCTTCAAACTTTTGTTCACATTCTCTCCGGTGTGCTGATTTCCATATTCAGTATTTGTCTTTAACATTTAAATCCCACATCTCACTGCCCTCCTCTGCCTTGGCTTTGTCTGTCAGCTCCTTGGTAATTGCTTACTGTAGGCCTGGCCTGTGACATTACGCTGCACTGCTCTGGTAAATACAACGACCTCCGCTTGTGAATGCAGCTATTGTGAGACCGGCCTAGTGGCGGGCTGGCAGTGAAAAGTCCCCACAAGAAATGTCTGCTCGGCTAGGATCAAGGGAGGGGAATTCCCAAGAACGTGCTGGTGGTGAACGACAATGGGGAAAGCAGAGGGATAGAACACGTACCTAGAAGCAACTCGCTCTCACTTTCGTGCTGTTACCCTGTGGAGGACACCAATGATCAGTGCAATCCTGGGCCCCTTTGAATTTTCCCTGTTTTGTATTGTAAAAGCAGTGGATTGGAAATAAATAAAGGCAATGTGTGCCTTGATCTGGGCTAGCCTGATCAAAGCAACCCACTAAGCAGGGGCAGCTTTATCGTCCCCACAACAGTTCATCATGATTAGCAGCTTGTGAGCCAAGGCTGGCTGGCGTGGGGAATGGGTTATGTGGACTTTGTTGTGTAGGACCTGGGGCATTGCATGATTGTACTCTCTGTGGAATTCCACAGCCTCGTCATGCATGATGTACTCAGACACTCTGACTTAAAGCTATGCTAAGGGATTCCAGCATGCATCTCTGTCTTAGTGTAAGAGAACTAATAAGAGAGTCTGTTTTAGACTCTTGCCTCAGGGCACAATGTATTGGTTACACTGAAAGTGTAGGCAAAATAAAGTCGTTCCTCTGCCCAACATGGGCTACAGTCCCAGCTGCTTTTCCCTCACCTCGCTGCCCTTCTGGAGTCCTTGCTCTAAGCCAGAGGCTCCTGTGGGAGTCACTTTCTACTCCCTGCAGTTCCCAACTCCCCAGGCCACCTGCGCTTTATTTGCCTAATAGCCAGGTTCTTTTCCCCGGCACATTTCCACCTCAGCTTGATCTGCTTGCTGGCCTTTATAAGGATCAGGTGCTCTGCAGGCCACCACCAGACTCTTAGCCCCCCCAGCCTCAGCTGATTAATCCCAGGTCAGACTGGGTCCATCTCCCCTTAAAGGGGCCAGTCACCCTGTGACCAGAACCTTAGTATAAAACATGCCTAATTGAATATCGCTCAGATCAGGGTTTCCATGCTGAATTAGCTTGCAGTTTTCCAAGTGAAATCTCCCTTTGCTGTTCTCTGCTTATGCCCCTTAACCTCTCCATGTCTTTGTATAGGCGCATTCCTGGCATGTGTTCCTAAACCCACCCAATTTAGCATCATCTTTTGATTTGATTTGAGTTGTGCTTTTGCTAGCTTGAAACTGGATATTTTGATAGCACTGTGTGGTTGGGGCTTGGACAGCGATGGCCTAAAGGGGAAAGAGTGATTGATGGATACTTGTTCCTTAAGTGGAATGTGGGACGTTACGGTAATTTGTAACCAAGCTAACAATTCTTTCTTTCTAGCAGTGACAGCAAATTGGAGAGGTCAAAGGCTCTAAAAGATTACAGGAGAGCATCTACCAGTGACAAATGTACGTTCATTGCAGCCGACACCCTGTCCTGCACCGTTGAATGCCAAGTTGTTATGCCTTGTAAGGCAAATATTGATTGCCTTGGGTTTCACTCTGATTATCATACATGAATAATGGAGCCCCCACCTTTAGGAATCCTTGTTCTAGCCCTGTGATGAGTGTGTTACATGCGCCGGCTATCAATGGCAGTTAATTTTGTTGACGGCTTCAATTGCTGTTGCTGGAAGCTGGGTCCCTGACGGAAGAAAAATGCTCAAAGTTTGGTGTCAATAATGAGCGTATGTGTATGGAGTAACTTCCAAAGCGCCTTACAGCTTTCACTGATGGATTTTCAGGTTGTGTATAGTTGTTGCCAGGGTGAGAAGCAGATAGACGAGACTCCCTGTGCTCACCACTTAGCAGACGTTCCCCTGTCTAAGTCCAGCACATCCCTTCAATCCCTCTTCCACCCTGCCCTCCTTATCCCACTGATCGCTTTTCTCTGCAGTGTCAACGGCTCCTCCACTTTCCCCGGGTGCTCCGATTCTGCCCTTTTCCATGCCGTTGAAATTCAAGGTAGCCAAGGCCTGGGTCCTGTGAAACCCTTTGTGGTTCTGGGCTTGTTCCTTCCTTGCATTGTGAGCGACTCTCTTCAGTTGAGTTTGTTAGCCTTTCAGATGAGCGGGTTAGGGACACCGGGCCGCCAAACAGAACTAGCAGAGAGGCTGAATTCAGTCTCATAAGGACTGACTCGCTTCTTTGCCCAAACTGCAGGAAAACCAGACACACATGGACAAATTCTCAGTTGGCTTTTTTCAGTTTGCCGTTGGCCATGAATACAACTGCTGAGTCAGATTCTCTCCCCTGGGTCCAGCCCCTTTGCATTGCCTGAGGGGTGCAAAGGGGCCAGCACCTGGCCTTCCTTTCCCAGCTGAGAATTCCCTTGGTTTGGGGGGAGCAATCAGAGCTGGCTTCTAAGCCAATTGTTCCTTCCCAGGGGGCTTGATCATATGTTGGGGGGGGAGGTAGAGGTAGGAAGTGGATTGTGCTGTCAATTCTCAGCTCAGGTCCAGACCCTGATTATGATGTTTATTACAGTGGTGCCCAGGAACCAACCAAGAATGGGCCCCATTGCGATAGGCATGGTACAGACACAGATAAGAAGCAGGGACTGTCTACGCGGGGACCACAGTCAGCTGTCAAGTTAGAGCAGCCTTGGGGTTCTGTAACTTACGTTGGGGTTGGAACCCCCTGAAGCCTGAGAATCAGTGAGCTGGAGCCAGCAGGAAGGAAGCCAATTACATCTCCCCTCCCAGTGCAGCTGGAGAGAATCTGGCCCATTGTGGAAAATGGATGTGCAGATGCAATTGCAAACGTGGCCTCCATTGTCAGTCAGATTTAAAATAACACTGTGCAGCCATGGGGGTGTACTATGGCAGGCCTGTGTGCTGGCTAACCGTTTTTATGCTGCTCATCCAGCCAGTGTATCTGCATCTGACAAGGGCAGTGTTTATATGGCAGGTTGTCATAAGTCCTATAAGGTTTGCAGTTCACCCCAGCAGAAAGGGGCTGTCCCAAAGTCCTTTACACCACTTAAATCCTAGAATGGGTCTACCCTGGAAATCTGCAGCAGAACACCCACCCTGCGGGTCATGTAAGGGTTCTCCGGGTCAGTCCCAAATAGGCCAGTGCATGGCGGGAGGGAGGGTTCAGGGTAAGACTATGGGTCTGCATTTGCATGGAGCAAGAAACCCAGAAACCCTACACAGTATTCTGACCTATAGATACTAATAGCATCCAGGAAAGGGTCTTGTTGCACTTCACCCGGTGAATTACATCCACCCACAATCCCTATGGACTCCCAGCACAAAGTCATAAGTAATCATGTGTGCATGTGAATTTCACCCACAATCACAATAGCATCTGGGTAATGGAGATGGGGGTGGGGGGAAGAGGATGAGAGGGGCAGAGGTTATAGCTGAACCGTGAAAGGTTCATAAAACATAACTGCATAACTCTAGGGCTGATGACCTGAACAGGGCCCAGCTTTCATAATGATATTTAACCAAGTGCATGATGTTCAGGGAGCCCTAACTCGCTAGTCTCCCAGGGACCAATCCTGTCTTAAATGAGCTCAGTGTAGTTGAATACACAAGCCCCTAATCTGGACTTTGCACCTGGGGGAGCTGCAGCTCAGGTAGGTTCTGTTCTTTGCCTGATGCTAATATGTGCGTTGTCACAGAACACACATTCATTATTAATGAGCAAGCAATAGGTCATTTGAATTTAAATGGCATCACAGGTGCATACCTTCTAATTGCTCATTTACATAAACCAAATAATCTTTTAATGTTAAAATCTGAGCCACAAAAACCTCCTTCATATCTACTTATGTAGATTTATGGGAAAGTACAAAGTGTTTTATCATCATCTGAGCAGTATTGAGCCAATGAAGTTTGTAAACAGCTGTACAGACTAATTTGTTGGAACACCTACCCGCTGTTTATAGCATTTAAACGAGGTACAAATTGTCTAAAAATATTGCGATTTACAGATTGAAAGTAACAACTTGCCAGGAGGAAAAACAGCCCAAAGTATTTATTAAAATCTTCTTCCAAACTTCTTTTCTAGATTCCCTTTCCTAGAGCGATAGCCAGAACCTGCCACTTTGTGCCAAGAGGGCCACACTGGTAGCTTACTACCAGCCTCACGACTGCCTTCTATGTATTATTACATGCACGACAACTACATTATTCATATTAAGGTTGCAAAGTCAAGCACTGGGAAGTTAGGAAATGGCAGAAGTAAGGGGGTCTGTGGCACCTTAAATCAGCCCCTTGGTATGTGTGCATTAAGATGATCCATGCTTCCCTCTTTCATGCTCTAGGAATAACTCACAGCATCCCTTCCACGGTGACTCAGATCGCAGGAAATAAAATCCACACTCTTAATTTAACCATTCTTTAGTCCAACGTACAACTAAACCGTTAGTCCTGAGCCGGTTGGCTCTGAGAGGGGTGTTTGTTTAATGCCTTGTGTTAAACCTATTTAACCTTAGATGTGACTTTATTGGAAGAACTGGCCGGAGAGCTCCATGGAAGTCAGTCGCCTCGTTTGTGGTGAACAGCGTCACCCTGGAGACTTGTGAGTGAGTAATGGAGGAAGTGAGGAGTTTCTGGAGCTGTTTGCAGAGCCAGCCCTGGAAAGTCATTTTGTGACAAATTATCACATTCTAGGATTTAAAACAAAAAACAAAAAAACCTGTTTTATTTCTTCATAACTTTAAATCCGCCATCCCCACTTCCCCTCCCTCTGCTGGCAAAGCTGAATCCCTGGCCGCCTCCCTGCTCTCACTGGAGATTTTGTACAGATGTGCCTTGGTGCTTGCAAACTGGCAGGCAGGGGGTCGGCACTAGAAGTGAAGCATGACTCTCCGACGCTATTTCTCCAATAAGGGAAGTATCTAGATATCCCGTTGAAACTTGGACTGGGAACTTCTGAATCTATTTAAGCTGGGGGCAGATTCACTGGCTGGGGCAGGAAAACAAAGTCCCACCCACAAATGCTTTACGTCCTTATGTTCAGGGCTCACTTTATTGTCAAGCAATAGGGCCCCAAAACAAGATCAAGTAAACTCTAACTAGGGGTACCTAAGCACCCAAAGGCTTTCCAAGCTTTCAGCACGTGGAAAAGTATGTTGTCTTGCCTCCCCTTTCAGTAGTCCTTCTGGCTACTATGGAGAGACCCTGTAAAAACACCCCTGCTCCTGGGGCTACATTAAAATGCCACAGCAGCACAGCTGCAATGCTTCAGCCTAGCCACTCACTACAGGGGGTTTTCTACTGGTTCCCTAGGGTTCACTACAGGTTTCCTAGGGTTCATCCTAGGTTCACTACTGGTTCCCCAGGGTTCACAACAGAAGGGTTCCCCTATTGCTGTAATTAATCCACCTCCCTGAGAGGTGGCAGCGAGGTGGACGGAATAATTTTTCCATTGACCTAGCACTGCCTACGGTGGGGATTAGGTCGGCTTAACTATGTTCGTCGGGGTGTGGATTTTTCACACCCCCGAGCGACGTAGCTGCGTCAACCTAACTTTTCAGTGTAGACCAGCTCTGAGTCTCTCCGGGCTGCTTCTCCTGCCTCAAAGTCAGGAAGTTTTATATCTGATTTCCTGTAGGGCCTGTTCTTGTGCCTAGTCTTGTGCTCAACAGCACCTAGTTTATAGGGCCCATGGGCCATACCAGGCACACTGCGATGAGCGCATATGCTCCAAGGCCAAGTGCCATGTTACAGACCCATCTGATACTTGGCATTTGACCTGCTGAGTTGCAGCAGAAGGCAGGTCAGAGGTTGTGATCATGGGATGAAAGAAGCAGCAGCAGAGAGATGGGGAGAAGCTTTGAATATAATTGTCACTGGCAGGAATAGCAGGAACTGTAAAGGCTACTGCACATTCTCCTGCCTGTAAGCAGGACTAGCAGCAATTAATCTGCTTGTCTCCTGCAGAACAAAGAGATTCCTCTCATTCTACTGCCAGCCGTATCAGTTGCTTTCCCTTATTACCCTGCCCAGTATACGGCAGCTCCTTGCACGTTCACCTTAAGGTCAATAGCACTGATAGCTGGAGACTTGGGGAGGGCCCCACTAATGCGTCATTGATTCTGAGTCATCCTCAGCCCCTGCCCCACCGCTGACTCATATACAGTGGTGAGGAGAACTGTTTCCTGGCACGAGTATGGAGTGGCTAGAGCTGGGGTTGTCGGATGGGGTCTTCACAAGGGGCTCAGGGGAGATAGACACACAGCTCCCATTGAATGGCATTGGGCTCTTCACTCCCATAGGCACTTTTGAAAATCCCATCTTCCAAACCCCATAGTGAGCAGGCGAATGGACATTTAAGGAAGTATGAAGGGAGTCAAGTGGTGACTCAGCACCAGGGGTGGTCACCCTGATCTGACTGCTTCTTATGTTGAAGATATATTAGACACTCTGTGTGGGCGGAATAGATGGGTTAGAAATCACAGAGGACTCCCCTCATCCTTATGTGCCTTGGATATGACGTCTGTGGGGAAACGTGCACAGGGGAATGGTCATGTTTCCTGCAAGTGAGGGTGTGGCCAGTGTATCTGTGTGCTGCATAGATCCTCCCCATGACCAAAACCCCCATGTAGGAGCCAGATGTGGGGCCAGAGCCAAGAGGTCAGACTAAAGCCCCATATCTGCTGCTTGCCCTTCTCACAACCAACAGCACTCTGAGACCCTCTGATGGAAGCTGCTATATTGCTGCTATTATTTGTACGTGGTAGCATCTAGGAGCCCCATTCAGGGATCAGGCCCCATTGTGTTAGGTACTGTACATGTATAATAATAAGAAGAAAAAGGCAATCCCAGCTTCAAAGAGCTTACAGTCTAACCAGGCTTAGAAATGCCAAGTATAATTAATTGTCCCTATTATTTTATCAGAGCTGCCAGTTATAATCACCAGCATCCAGATGTGGATAGGGGTTCATCCTCCTGGAAACAGCAGCTGTAGTCAGACTTCTTATCAAAGCAGCGGCGTTCTGTAAATCTGCCTAGTGAACAAAATCCATCAGGGTGTGGGACACAGTCTGCCTTGCCTCCCAGACGTGACGATACCTCAGCACCTTTGGGGATGGCTGTGTGATTTATAGCCTTGAAAGGCAGATCTTTGCTATACCAGCGGTAATCTGTCTGGCCTCGTGTGCTAAAACAGCAAAATAATCACGTTACTACCCAGCAATCCACTAGGCCTCGGGGGTCCAATACATTCAGAAAGACAATTTTGGTTCTGTATTTGCGTTAGGTGTCTGTCTAGGGATTTAGACTGCACTCATCTGACATTCCCTGGCTTAGTGTCACAGTAACGGTCATAAAACGCTGCTTGGGGAAACCCAGGGGGAGAACTGACTGGCCTGGTCTTGTCCTACTTACTAGTTGATTAAGACAGTAAAACATTTGTTCCAGTGGTTAGCAGCTCGTGAGTTCATTTCTGCCTGTCCAATAGGAATCAAAGGCATATATTTGATGCATAGATGTTTTGGGGGTTCACAGAATCATAGCGATGCTATATGGCAGCGAAACATGGTCGCCGAGGAAGACTGAAGAACATCAACTGTCGGTCACACAGAGGGCAATGGAACGAACATTTTTGGGCATTTCGCTCCGCGATCGCATCCCCAATGAAATAATTAGGCAGCAATCTGGAGTCCGAGATGTTGGTGTCAAAAGCAGGCTCAGCAAAATGCGTTGGGCGGGACACGTGGCCCGACTCAGTGACAACAGATGGACCGCAGCTATATCGGAGTGGTATCCGCGAGAACTGAAACGGCCACGCGGTCGGCCTTGTTGTACTTAAAGTACTGCACAGGATCTTTTCAGGGGGAATAAGACAAAACGCCACATTTATTAGTAATACATGTATTCATTAACACTGTATCATATGCATATAATATATTACACTTACACTTACACACACACACACACAAACACACTCCGTCTTGTTGTTACCAATTAGTTGCTCCCCTTAACTTCACTGGCCAGGTGAGTTAGATGGGGGAGGGGGTGGAGCCGGGCTTCTGCCGATCCGGATCGATGCTCCCATGTTGACAAGACGAGACCCGGGGT
Source organism: Malaclemys terrapin pileata (assembly GCF_027887155.1). Lineage (NCBI taxonomy): Eukaryota > Metazoa > Chordata > Testudines > Emydidae > Malaclemys > Malaclemys terrapin. The sequence continues at coordinate 11,690,441 of NC_071526.1, read as the reverse complement.
CCTCTGCAAGACACCTCACTTTTATAGCAGCTTCCCTCTTATGCAAATCTATACCAGATTCAAACTCTGTGTCTGTGTCCATTGGTCCTTTGTGCTGCTTTCTTCTGAGTGTTGTCCCAATGCTGCAAAGAGGGTGTTTCCAAAAGAAGGTGCTTGCTTCTAACCCCCGAGGCCGTCAGTATGTCTGCTTGTCTTTAATGAGCCCACTTGACACGTTTTATTGTCCTTGAGTCTGGCTCCCAGCCCCTCTCCAACAGTTGAGGCTGTCTGGAGGTGCTGCCTTCCATGCCTTGCTTATCCACACCTTATTCATTTAACAGGGCACTTGATTAAGAGTGGGGGTGGGGGGAGCTCTTGTTCTACTGCTAGCAAACAGAAATTTTTCTTCTATCTTATTCTATCCTTAGGGGCTATAATATTATACCAAGGGCAATGCAAAGTTTCTAAATGAGACTTTGATACAAAGTTCCATGAAAACAGAGGTCACACGTGGGTAGACCCACCACAAGGTTATATAAAGAGGCACAATGTAAAGTCATATGAAAATTATCAGAGATTTATCTACAGCCTCCAAAGAGGTGGGATGATTTCTTAACAAGGAGATATGGACAAACATGGCGAAGGATGGCCAGAGCGAGAGAAGATTGGAAGACGTGTTGTGATCGGCTCAGTCTTAACTGATGAAGGACCGACAGTCTATGCAGAATCATAGACTATCAGGGGGTTGGAAGAGACCTCGGGAGGTCATCTAGTCCAACCCCCTGCTCAAAGCAGGACCAACACCAATTAAATCAAGGGTTAAGGTGCTGGACTTGGGTTCAGCTCTAGGTGCAGTTCCTAGCTCTGCACACAGACTTTTTCTGTGCTCTTGGGTCAGTCACTGGAGCCTGAGTGAGGAAAGCGTGTGCTACCAGCCCTCTGAAGACTTAGGTGCTGTTCTGAGTAGGAGTCTGTTCCTGAATCAGCCTCTTTGGCCCAGATCCTCCACGGTATTTAGGTGTCTAGCTCCCATTGATGTAAATGGGAGGTAGGTGCCTAAATACGTGTGAGGCTCTGGGCCTATGTGCCTCAGTTCCCCATCTGTAAAATAGAGATCATAATCCTTCTGTTCTGTCTTTTCTCCATTTAGCCTGGGAGCTCTTCAGGGCAGGGACTGTCTCTTCCAATGTGTATCCAACACCCGGCACGACGGGGCCCCAAACTCAGCTGGGCACTCCAGGAGCTAGCATTATACAGCTCATAATAACACACCACAATGCAATTATGGTTATTTTAACCCCAAATTTGGACTGCCACAGAGTACTACCCATAATGGGCTAAATCCACACTCTACCTAAGTCAATGGAGTTCCATTAGGAACAAATTCAGCGCAATGTGTCGATCTTTAAATGGGTCTTTTACAATCTAGGCACACGTGGAGGAAAAGGAAATGAAACTCAGAGGAAAGATGATCTTGTGCAGGGAAGATTTATGAGCTCCCTCACATTTAAAGGGCCAGATTCTGATCTCATTTATAACCTGCGTCATTGAGATCATAATTTCATGCTTTCCTGGTCACCTTGGTAAGTCACTTAACCTCTCTCAGCCATCATCTGTAAAAGGGAGATGAATGAATGTCAACTAAATTAATATGTTTAGCTGTCACTTCTGTACAAAGTTAATCTTTCTTCTCCATGCTTCACTGATCCTGAGCTACTGTAACGCACCCTAGGCAGAAGTCTTTTCTAAGTGGCACCAGGGGAATAGACCAGTGCAGAGCAGCCCAGAACTGGGGAAGTGCAGTGGGCACCTTTATGAGCTGGGAGCGATTTGGCTGCAGCGTAAGGTCTGCACCTTTGGTCCAAATTCATGTTGTCAGTTACCAGCTGCAAAGCCATTGACTTCAGTGGGGTTGCACCTAGGTAAATACGAGCAGGAACAGGACCCAGCCCTATTTCTGTGCGATGCTCTTTCTGCTATGCCTGGAGCTTTGCTATGGTTGGGGTAAAGAACATGGGCGATAAAGCTGCTGAAGGCAACAGCATTGACTGGCACTTGTAATTTTAGACATGGCAGTCCTGTAATGAAGCCGGATGGCTTAGCCAGAGTCTGCAGTGGAGCTGTACAGTTTTGTATCAAGCAAGCATGGCTTCATGGGTCGTTCCCCCCCCCCCCCCCCAGTGTTAGCTAACATCCTGGAGAGAAAATGTATTGATTCACTGCCATTACTCTAATTGGATTGATCCTCTCCAGATGCCGTTAGCATGCTGATGAAAGAGGGCAAGTGGGACTGCGTTTCCACATTCTGGTCACATACAATAGAGAGCATGGTACAAGATGGGTTGATGTTAGTGTGTGTATTGGTATTCTGCACAGGACCATCCTCCGGGGCCTTTTACAGAACTCGGAGGCTATTAAAAGGCAACATCAAACAGCGTTTCTTCAATTTAGACGTCGAGCCAGAAACTGGTCCATGGAAGCTGCTCCCCTGAGAGCTGCTTAGACTTTACGTAAAGTGCTCATTAGGGAAGCCATTGGTCTAACAGCATCTTTCAGCTATTTCCTGTGGCTCCAAAGAGGGTAGAAAAATAAGAGGAACGTTCTTGTTCATGGTGTTTGATTTGTTGTACTTCCGTGTACGGTAACTGACAAATCTCAGTCAAGTTCAAATTGTTCATTGGGTTTAAACAAGTCCATTTTCAATATTTCTTTTTCTCTTTTGGAAGAGCAATGTGAGTCTGTTTTAGCACCGTTTTGTCACCAGGTCCCGTGTTTGCATTTTAGCGTTAAACTCACTGGATTTAAGTAAAACAAAAAACAGCCCGTGAGATTGATGCGGCTCTAACAGTTGCTAACTTTCAAATGACACTATTTGCATAAAAATAGATGGAGAAATAGCAGAGCCTTTCACTGGAAATTCGTTAACTAATTTACTCAGATATACCCGGGAAACACTATTTTAGATATAAGGAATAAAAAAGCATACAATAGATTTTGGCTTATTCTTAGAGCCCTTTCTAGTGGTAGCTCCTCTCCATAGAAGCATCAAAGGGATGTGTCTTGTAATAGAGTCCACACCAAAGCCTTGCATCTCTCCCTCCTTCAGGCTGTGGGGTGGGGTTTAAAATCAAAACCCAAATCTGTGTATGGTCCCTGTCGGTACAAAGGGTGCAGCTGAAACCTGTGATCTGAATGCTCCCCACTGTGGCCTATTCAAACAGCAGACTTTGTAAGCTCGGGCCAATCTCTGATCTTAAGGGAAGTAAGAAGGGCAGCGTCTGCAAGGGGTGCAGAAATGCACCCCTCTCCCAATTGTTGCTGCCCGTTTTTCTACTAACACAAAAGTATCTCCAGCAGGGGTGGCCAACCTCTGGCTCTGGAGCCACATGCGGTTCTTCAGAAGTTAATATGCGGCTCCCTGTATAGGCACCGACTCCGGGGCTGGAGCTACAGTTGCCAACTTTCCAATGTGCCGGGGGGTGCTCACTGCTCAACCCGCCCCCTCCCCTGAGCCTCCTGCATGCCACGAAACAGCTGCTCGGGAGGTGCGGGGAGGGAGGTAGAGGTGCTGATGGGCGGGGCTGCCAATGGGCAGGAGGTGCTGGGAGCGGTGGGGGGAGGAAGCTGATGGGGGGCTGCTGACCTATTACTGTGGCTCTTTGGCAATGTACCTGTACATTGGTAAATTCTGGCTCCTTCTCAGGCTGGCTACCCCTGACCTATCCAGCATTAAGAGCTGCAAGGCCCCAAGCTGCCAGAAGGGGAGAATCAGGCAATGAATTAACTGCCCCATGGAGAGGAGGTGATACTGGGGAGGATCTGACAGCAAGTTGCCCACTCAACCTTCCACTCCTGTTGCCCATGAGATACAGGGCCTCTAAATGAGTGGGGATCCTTCCCAGGTGGATATTTGCGCTGCTTAAAGGCAGCCTGCCCCTCCACCCCCTTATACATCCTCCAAACGACTGAAGATTCCAAATCAATTGCAGGGCCTAGACTGGCTTTTGCAGTGTTTCATCCGCACAGAGATGGAAGTAGGGTGACCAGATGTCCCGATTTTATAGGGACAGTCCCGATTTTGGGGTCTTTTTCTTATATAGGCTCCTATTACCCCCCACCCCCTGTCCTGATTTTTCACACTTGCTGTCTGGCCACCCTAGATGGAAGCAAGGTGAAAACTGGAGCCCGGTCTTCATTCCTGCAGGCCTGAGCCATACTGTGCCTTTATTTAGGGACCTAACACAGGAGAGAGAACCTGCAGACAATCCATGCTTTGTTTGTGTCTCTGAACCCTGGGCACAAACAGAGGCTGAGCCCAAACATTTAACTACTAAATGCATTAATTACCATCTCTGGGGTAGGCAACACATGCCAGTAACCATGTTGCTACTTGGAAACGACATGGATTGTTAAATGATCCTTAAATTGCAATTGCTGCTACTCGAAGTTGCTGATTTCAGTTTCCTAGAAATATTTGTCCTTGAAGCTCTACTTGAAGAGTGTTAACTTGAGATGTGCAAGCTAAGCAGCTGCACAGGGGCACAAAAATTATGAACTGAAGTCTGCTTCAGCATGAATTAATATTATAGGCTAGATGCTCACTAGCTCCATGGACTAAATCACTAGCTCCATGGACTTCAGCCAAGCTATGCTGATGGACATTTTCAGCAGTATCAGGTGCTATCGTTGGCCCCAGTTCTGCACAGTGCAGACTGCCCTCAGCTCCTTTAACTTCAGCACCTCACAGGATCAGGCCCCTTCAGAACTTGAAGTTCATGCTAAAGTCTGGCATTCATTCACTCCCGATGAAAATAAGCTATCTAGGAACAGCTGGTTGTGAGCTGTAACAAATGCAAACCCATTTGTCCCAAACAAAAGGTTGATTTTTTACCTGCACCACCCGTAAAACTGACAGGCTAACATCCTCTGATGAGATTTCATAAACAAATATACTGCTTGACAAGGGGGTAATAAAATAATAAAGAGCAATATCATTGTAGCGAAATACTAGGTGATAGATAGGAGGTAATAGATAGGATCTAGCTGAGCTCCATTCAGTTTAGCAAACATGCCTGGGTGGGAATTTCTGGGGCTACATTCCTGAAGGGGGGGATTTTAAATGATAAGGAGGAAACCATTGGAACAGGATGGAAGGGCACAAGGATTTAACCTCAGCTTTCCCTTCCTTTTGGACAGATTCTCACAGGAAGGACCCTTGAAGTACCAAGGTCCAGCCGGGATGTGTTAAGCTCAGACCGAGAGCCCCAAGTCTGAATTTCCCTGTATGTAGCAGATGAGTAAGAATGTTAATAGTTTTTGATCATGAGAGGCTGTGTGGTTCAGTGCAGGGGATTGTGAGTCAGGGTCCTGGCTCCCATTCCCATCTCTACCTTTCTGGATGGCCTTGGGCAAGTTACTCTGTCTCTCTTGCTCTCTCTGCTTCAGTATGCTCTGGTTTAAAGTGGATCTAAGAATCCTTGCCTAGTTTCCAGGAGTGCTATGATATTGTAGGAATGTAAAAAGTGCCACACCAGACCAGATCGGTGAGCCAGCATTTCCTCTTCATGTAGAAGAAGATGCAAAAAAACCTTTGCAAATAAGCAGTTACGGAACAATGTGGCCATAGAGTCTCTTTGCCAGTTAGTGGTTGACTTATACTGTGAAGCATGAGGTTTGTAGCCCTGCCAACCTTTTGTTTGATAGGATTAAAAAGAAAACACATTCTTGGATAGTCTCATTATCCACAAAGGCAGGGATTTTCAAAGGAGTCTAAGCATGCACATCCTATTTAATTTCAGTGAGATTGAGTTCCTAATTCCTATAAGTGCCTCTGAAAAGTCCATCCATAAATACTGATCCTTTTGGAATCTTTGGCTCAGGGGCATCATGGGGCAATGAGTTCCAGAGGCTAATTGTACAAGGGGAGGGGAAAAGAATTTCTTTTTATAAGTAATGTACTGCCTTTCATTTTCAAAAGCATTTTAAGATTTGGGGGTGAAAAGTGGCTGCACAAATACCAAGATGCTAGAAATGCAAAATCATAATATATTGCATAACTGTTCTGTAGAATGGAAGCCATGAATGCAATACAATACAATTAACAGAAAGAGCATAGCTTCGTGTTCTGAGCATAGGAGAGAGAGAGGCAGGAATCCCTGTGTTCTAATTCCCTAGCTCTGATACCAGTTCCCTCTTTAGCTTTGGACATACCACTTAACTTTTCTGACTCATTTCCAACCCGTGCAAAATGTGGACAATGCTTATTCCTCCATAAAGGTGCCATGAGGATTGGTTATTTATTTTGCAAAGCATTTAGAATTTAAGTACTAAGTATTAATGATTATGATTATGGAAACCTTCCAAAATAGCACCTCTCTCAATCACAGAAATAGGAAACATCTGACAGCTTTCACCATTCAAAACCACCGTGAACCTCATTAAAGAAAGAAACTTCCTTCAAATGGAAAAGATGAGAGGTCAAGAAGGAGTCCGTTGAACTAGAGGAAAAGGTCACCCACAAGTGAAAGAGCTTAAAGAATGTTAGAAAGTAGGCAAGGCTAACGCAGCTGGCTAGAAATAAACTGGTCATTAACTACCCTGCAAGCCAACACCATATGCTGCCTTTTAATAGAGAAGAAACTCAGGGGTGATTAATGGTAATAGACTTGGCACACTTTGGAGTGCATTTATATTGCCGATAAAAATGTAACATAGCACAAAGGGGACTGCAGCCCAGAACCAGTGGCTGAGCGTCTGCACCTCTCAGCTTCCAGAATGTGGACATCAGCGTAGAGTTGTGCAGGCCAACTGTGTCTGTACATGAGAAATATTGCCCTCTCCTGCTGTGCTCCTTGAGGGAGAAGTGGGCATCACCTTTTTTTACCAGTAAGATAAGTTTCACAGTAGTTTTGACTTTTACAGAAATCTGCAATTTTAACATCTTTGCCTGTTGAAAGATGGTGAATTTATATACCCAAAGGCTTCTGAAATCCAAATACTGGAAGCTGAAGCTAGACAAATTCAGAGTGGAAATAAGATGTAGTATTTTAACAGTGAAGGTGATTAAGCATTGGAACAATGTACCAAGAGTTGTGGTGGATTCTCCATCCCGGCAATTTTAAAATCAAGACTGGATGCTTCTCTAAAAGATGCTCTAGTTCAAACAGGAATTATTCTGGGGAAGTTCTGTGGCCTCCGTTATGCAGGAGGTCGGACACTGGTCTCCTCTGGCCTTGGAATCTATGAAGCTATTTAGTCAACGAATAGGTACAACAGGGGCAGTAGGAGCTTTCTGTGCGCTCCCCCTCGCAGTGTGTCCTAGTCCTGATTCAGAGGAACCACTTCTGGAATGAGAGTTTGTCAGTCCTTGGCCTCTGAGCTGAAGCCACCAATAGAGATGGCGGTTTTGTGACGTGGGTGAGTTCGCCAACTCAGTTCACCGGGGGCCACCACGCGGTCAGCAGATGGTAATGACGTTCAGCCACTACCAACCTGGGATTCACATGAAGTGCAAGGAAAGGCTCCAAATCCTGTTACCAAGTCCCTGACTCCCCTTGTCCTCCACTGGTTAGTGGCATGAATCACTTGCTCAGCTCTATCGTTGAAGTGTTAGTTCATAAAGATACAGCTTTGTAAATTGGCAATGCTGGTGTGTCTCAGTTCCAATCTTCACGAGGGGAGTAAACTTTGTTCTCCCTCAACATCTGTCTACAGGGTCTTTTGCAGTATAGGGAGATGAGAAGTGATTGCAGTTAACACAAAGGCGAACATAAGAACGGCCATACTAGCTCAGACCAAAGGTCCATCCAGCCCAGTATCCTGTCTACTGACAGTGGCCAATGCCAGGTGCCCCAGAGGGGGTGAATCTAACAGGTAATGATCAAGTGATCTCTCTCCTGCCATCCACCTCCACCCTCTGACAACCAGAGGCTAGGGACACCATTCCTTACCCATCCTGGCTAATAGCCATTAATGGACTTAACCTCCATGAATTTATCTAGTTCTCTTTTAAACCCTGTTATAGTCCTAGCCTTCACAACCTCCTCAGGCAAGGAGTTCCACAGGTTGACTGTGTGCTGTGTGAAGAACAACTTCCTTTTATTTGTTTTAAACCTGCTGCCCATTCTTCACTGAGGCCCCTAGACACAGCTAGACCCTGTGGTTCCCTCTAGCTGCTAGACTGACAATACACACAAGATGTGCTGTCTAGGGGGTTTCTGTATAGGGCCTCTCCACATTCTCGCCTGGACTAGGCAGCCACACAAGAGCCAGTTGATTACCCTAAACCAGGGGTGGCCAACCTGTGGCTCCGCAGCCGATGTGGCTCTTCAGTAGTTAATATGTGGCTCCTTGCAAAGGTGCTGACTCTGGGGCTGGAGCTACAGGTGCCAACTTTCCACTGCTCGACCACAGGCCCTGCCCCCACTCCACTCCTTACCCCAAGGCCCCTCCCCTGAGCCTGCTCCACCCTTGCTTTCCCCCCCTCCATCCCAGAGCCTGCTGTACACTGCGAAACAGCTGATTCTACTGACTCTAATGGGAATTAATTAGTTAAGAAAGGCTGCAGAGGACCCATAGAAATCAATCTGAAAAGACCCTTTCGGGTCAACTCCCCAGCCCTGCTACCACTGCATCAAATTACTTGTAGATAAGGGCAGACAGATTGCCTACAATGGCATGCAGCCCATCAGTGACTGCCAGTAACAAAAATCCCCAACTGTTGGAGATGGGCCACTAGATGGGTAGGGTTCTGAGTTACTACAGAGAATTCTTTCCCAGGTATCTGCCTGGTAGGTCTTGCCCATATGCTCAGGGTCTAACCGATCGCCATATTTGGAGTCGGGAAGGAATTCCGCCCCCGAGTCAGACTGGCAGAGACACTGGGGGTTTTTCACCTTCCTCTGCAGCATGGTTTAAACTAGTACAAATAGTGAATTATCTGTAACATGAAGTGTTTAAACCATGATGTGAGGATTTCAGCAACTTAGCCAGAGGTTAGGGGTGTGTTTCAGGAGTGGGTGAGGTTCTGGGGCCTGCTGTGTGCAGGTCAGACTAGATGATCATGCTGGTCCCTTCTGCCTTAAAGTCTGAGTCTATGAAAACACCACTTGCTGCTTTCCCCCTCTCAGTGAAAATTTGGTCAAGCACATTTAAAAAGGAAAAACATTTTTTTACGATGACACATTTTGCTCAACTCAGAAATGCCTGCTGGGAAGGGAGGCTATTAAATTTACACTACACACACTGTTCATAATACTCTTCCTCTGATCAGTGTCCGGCTGCATGAACCCTCTTGAGTACAAATTGGCAAGGTTGTATGACAGCATGTACAGGTCACATAAGGGGGCCACACTGCTCTGCTGCCCCCCATCCCAGGGATGTCCCAAGGGGACAGCGTCACTGAGTGGAGGTAATTTGGTATAGCTGTGCCTAGTTAGGTTCTGACTCTTTAAAAGGGTTTGGGCTACTGAAAATGCAAGGGGTAGGGTGAAGGTATAAAAAGCTACTCTGTTCATAATTGGTTGGGAAACTACACACTGTTCAGTTGCATGGAGAGAGTGTGATCAGAGGCTGGGCTATTTTGGTTGTACACAAGCCTTGCAAATAACCTGGAAAAAGCAGAGGGTGTGGTTTTATTTTGTTGCTTAAGCTAGATCTGCTGTGAACTTTCTTTCTGGCTAGTCAGACCCTGGCCCTGCTATGGGGGAGAAATCAAGACAAAAAAATCTCCACATTTCTTTCCTGACTAGGTAATGTGTATTTCTCTCTCCTCCTCCAGATGTTTCTTGGGTGGTGAAAGAGGCCTGGCTCCTAGCTGACTGGCACGTAGACAGATGTTCCCTGGGCTGGGCAGTCATCGAACACTTAGAGCCAGTTACAGAAGAGGGGAGTTTCCAAGGCTTCACCGGACAGATAAATTGTGGATGGCGAGGCTGCCGCCTAGCTCCTAGTGAGCTGGGTTTCACCTCACCGGCCGTAACAGCCGCTCTTCAGTCTGGGGCAGGAGGAGGAGGGTGCTGGTTTCCTGCCCTTTCTTTGCCAAGCACAGCCCCATGAGGTGGCTGCTCCCAGACATTAGGTCATCGGGCAGCGCACCAGCGGGCTCTGCAGTGCCCCCCTCCCCAGAACTTTAGGCAAAAATAACAATCCAGAATTAGACCAGGGTGTGGTGGAAGCATTTCTCATGGAAGGAGTGTGTGTGTGAGAGAGACTGTGCAGCCCGGGTGGGCATCACCCCCAGTGATCTCTTTCCAGCCCCTCTCCCCTTCCTACCCCCTCCCCAAGGCAGCCTCCCTCCCCCACCTCCTCCAGGGCAGCCTCCCTCTCCCCCCTACTTCCCCCCCGGCGGTCTCCCTCTCCTCCCCCTCTCCCCAGGGCGGTCTCCACCCTATTCCCCCACCCCCAGCGGTCTCCCTCTCCTCCAACTGCCCCTGGGCAGCCTCCCTCTCCCTCATTCCCCCAGGACAGCCTCCCTCTCCAGGGCAAGGACAGATCCACTCTCCCCGAGCAGCGTCTTTCTCCCCTCGCCCAGCCTGGCTCCCTTCCCGCCCCTGTGCCAGCCGGAGCTCGGAGGAGCGGGCCTCCCGGCGCAGCTGCACCACAAGCCCCACCCTTCGGAGCTGCGGGCCGAGGCCCACTCAAGTCCGGCAGCCATAGGCCACGCCCCCTCCCATTGGGACTCCCAGAGTCTGCCCGGCCGGGGACCCGTTTGTCCCAACCCCGCCCCCATCCCCACAGACCACGCCCCTCCCATAGAGACTCATTGGCCCGGGCCCGCCCCCCGAAGCCCCGCCCCCTCTGGCGCCCCGGCAGCCGCTGGCGGAGGCTGTAGCGCGGGGCAGGCAGGCAGTCAGTCAGTCGCTCTCAGGGCGGGTGCGGGGAGCGGCGGCGTCTCTCGGTCCGGGCGAGGGGGGAAGGAGCGAGCGAGCCGGCGCTGCCGGCCGGGCAGGGGGAGCATGGCGCTGTCGATGCCGGTGAACGGGCTGAAGGACGGTGACAAGGAGCCGCTCATCGAACTCTTCGTCAAGGTACGGGCGGCTCGTACCTCCCCCCCGGGTCCCCCCGTCAGCTCCCTCCGCCCCGGGGAGACCGGCCGGCCTCGCGGGACCCGTCCTCAGCCCCCCCCCCCCGGGACCCCCCGTCAGCTCCCTCCACCCCGGGGAGACCGGCCGGCCTCGCGGGACCCCCCCTCAGTTCCCTGCGGGACCCTCCCCCCTCAACTACCTCCACCCCGGGGAGACCGGCCGGCCCGAGACCCGCCCTCAGTTCCCTCCGGGACCCCCCGTCAGCTCCCTCCACCCCGGGGAGACCGGCCCGCCCCCCGGGACCCGCCCCCCGAGCTCCAAGTCTGAATCCACCCCCGCCCCCACAGGACTCAGCCTCGGGGGCGATCCCCCCCCCCCGGTCTGATAGCCCTTCCCCCCTCTTGAGGGAGCCCCCGCGGCTTCCCCCTCTCCGGGATCCGGCCTCCGTGGCCAGCCCCGGGGAGTCCCCTCCGCTCGCCCATCGCCGGGCGGCTCCCTCTGAGCGGCGCTAGGTCCCTCCGAGCAGGGAGTTCCCCCGCGTCCCGCCTTGGGGCGAGGCCTCCCCCTCCCCGTGGGTTTTCCCGCTGCCGCCTCTTTCTCCTCTTCCCCCCCAACATCATCATCCTTCGTGCAGGGTCTCCCTCGCCATGCCGGCCGGCTGGTGCGGGATGCACACGGGATCGCTGTATTTGGGGATCAGAGTTTGGAGGGGGAAAGTTTTTTTGTTTTTGTTTTTTGATGAAACTCTCTGGAGTGGGAGAGAGGAAACTGCCCCAAGAAGAGAGAGGTTCACTCTTTTGAAGTCCTTGTTAGTCCCTCCCTCCCCCCGCCATTGTTTCAAATGTAACTTTATTTTGTGGGTTTCATGGACCTCCTCCCCCCAGAGTTAATAATCAGATTAGTTGTAGCCCAGCCCCTTATTTAAGCGGCACGGAGAAGAGATGTCTTCAGCTGAGATTTGAAAAAAGAGATGGAGAGTCGATGAGGCAGAACGCTAGGGCGTCTGAAGTCATGCTGTGGTGAAATCATTCTGTCATGCAGACAGTGAATAATCTGTTACTCACCCGTTCTTGGTGTGAAAAGTGGCACGTGAATTTCTTTGTTGTGAAGTATCAGAGGGGTAGTCTGAATCTGTAAAAAGCAACAGAGGGTCCTGTGGCACCTTTGAGACTAACAGAAGTATTGGGAGCATAAGCTTTCGTGGGTAAGAACCTCACTTCTTCAGATGCAAGAAGTGAATCTGAAGAATCTTGCATCTGAAGAAGTGAGGTTCTTACCCACGAAAGCTTATGCTCCCAATACTTCTGTTAGTCTCAAAGGTGCCACAGGACCCTCTGTTGCTCTTTGTTGTGGTGTTTCCAAAACCTTTTCTTAGATCTGCAAAATGCTTTTTCCCTCAGTGGCTGTAGGTAATGCCCACCTTCTTGCTGCAGTTGAGGGGGCAAATACATACAGGGCTGGAGACAACTTGAGACAGGGCAACCTATGCAGTCTTCAACTAGAAAAGAGGAAGTGGAAGCTACCTAAAGGTCTTGAAGCTGTGACCTACAGTAAATATGTAAATATAGTTAGCAAATGATAATACAAACCACAGAAATATTTGAAGAAAGATACTAAGAATATGTACATACTTTACAGAAAAATTGTCCAAACAGGAAAGAGAGCAGCTGTTGCTATTATAATTTCTTCATAGCAGACAATGTGCTCAATTTTGAAATGGCAAGGAATAGCTTCTATTCTCCATACCTCAGTACCTCACAAATGCACCACAGTTCACCTCCCTACAATGTGTGTGCATGCAGTTGGAGATATCCAGGAACATTAATAATCTTTTGCTCCTCTGCAACAATATAACTATTTTGATTGAAACATAATAGGCCTTTAAATACGCAACCAATTTTTCTTCCAGACAAGGAGAGAAGTGTGTGGTGTTGCATTGTATTTGCATTTCTCATAAAATAATGCAAATACCATATGCTTCTCAAATGTTTTGTATTTGTATGATGTAAAATCTTGGTTCCTCTGGGGCTCTTTGATGATGCATCATCATCACTTCTGCTTCAAAGTGGGGGAAGAAGATTGTGGGGAATAAGTAGCAATTTTTTTGTTTGCCCATAGGTTAAATTCATCAAGGAAAATACCTTGGGGGACTCACTTTTTTAAAAAACTGTTTTTAACTCTTCAAATGAGGTTTCTGTCCAGTGCCATGAGAGGATGATACAAGTTTCTTAATCTCTTTTTTGGAAACTGCTCATTATACCAATCACAGGGATAGAGTTGAGGAGTTAAAGCTTCCACCAAGACCTTTTTGAGTTTGTGCTGAAGTTAAGTGGTCCACTTTAAAAAAATTTAAAAAAAGCTAAAATCTTTCCATTTAAAAGGTTGTATCAAGTCTCTACCAGAGGATATACTAGTAACCACCTAGAGAAGACATTACAACAGAGGATTCCTGTTTTGTTTGCCCTTTTTTTTCCAAAATATTTTATATCATAGAAGTACAGTACACATGGTGACAATAAAACAGTAAAATATAGGTTATTCCTATTTGAAATGTTAGTCACAATTGTCTGTAATGCTTATTTAATATTAGAATAGCACCCAGAGATCTCAATGAGGATTTGAGCCCTATTGTGCTAGGTAAACCTAGGGTGATATTTTCAATGATTTCATAAGTCACTGAGGTGCTTTTGAAAATTCGACCCGATAGTGTAGGGCTGGGCAAACTTTTTTGCCTGAGGGCCTCAGCAGGGTTGCAAAACTGCATGAAGGGCCAGGTAGGGAAGGCTGTGCCTCCCCAAACAGCCTGGCCCCCACCCTCATCTGACCCCTTCCACTTCCTGCCCCCCTCAGAACCTCCCCGTCCCCCCTCGTTCCTTGTCCCCTGACTGTCCCCTCCCAGAACCCCCCACCCCTAACCGCCTCCCCAGGACACCACTCCCTATCCAACCCTCCCTGTCCCCTGACTGCCCCAACCCCTAGCCATGCCCCCACCCCCAACAGATCCCTTGGGCTTCCCATGCCTATCCAACCCCCCCTGTTCCCCGACCCCTGACACCCCCCCCATGAACCTCCACCCCATCCAACTGCTCCCTGTCCCCTGACTGCCCCCTGGCACTCCCTGCCTTTTATCCAACCCCCCGGACCTCTTACCATTCTGCTCAGAGCAGCATGTCTGGCAACTGTGCCGCCCGGCCGGAGCCAGACACACTGCTGTGTTGCCCCGCAGGGGCGTGCATTCCTGCTGCCCAGAGCCCTGCCTGCATGGCAGCGTGGCTGCGGGGGAGGGAGGACAGCGGGGGAGGGGACGGGAGTTCAAGGACCGGGCAGGACGGTCCCGCGGGCCGTAGTTTGCCCACCTCTGCAATAGTGTCTGTCCTGAAGAACTTCAACAATCGAAGACAAGTGGCATATGAAAAGTGTTGGAAGAGGGATAAAGCCAAATATATACATATCTGTGTATTTATTTCTTGAGACTTATATCGTTGCATCCATCTGCTACTCTGGGTGACTTTGACAAATAACAATACAACAGAAATAGCAGTAAATTTCCATAAAAATCCCCAGTGAAACTTCATCTCCATCATGACCCAATAGATGGGCCTCTTCCTACCAAATATGTGTCAACTATAAACGGTTGCCTTTAACAGTCCCAACCACATCAGACCTGTCTTTGCATTTTTTCTGATAATTTTATAAATATGTAATGGGCTAACTTATCTTTATGTACCCTACTCTCCATTATTAATTGTCTGGTTTCTTATAGACTTCAGGGCAGAGATGGGTCTTGAGGTGGGATTTGAAGGAGAAGAGGGAAGTGGCCTTGCGGATCAGGTTAAGGAGGGCACCCCATGCATAAGGGTTTATGAAAGAAGGCACAGAAATGTTTGCATGAAGGACATGGTGGTGGTTCTATAATCAGGTACCAAGAAGGATGCTGGAACGCTTGAGGGAACTTACTGTTCCTCTTCCATTGTCCTATTCCATTCCAGAGTGTTACATGTATATGGAATACATGTGTGCTATTTCACAGTTTTTTGGCATGAATTTGGAATGACCATATCCAGGGCTATAAGTGAGTATTGCCTACCACTAGGAATCTATCCATCCCAATTTTATGAAAATACCATCTCACAACTCCCAGCTGTGGGTATAATATCTGCCTTTAAAGTCAAGTCCTCAGACCTGAAGAAGAGTTCTGTGTTGCTCCAAATCTTGTGTGTGTCTCCAACAGAAGTTGGTCAAATAAAAGAAATTACTTCATCCACCGTGTCATTTTAAAGTCAAGATCAGGTTTTTTTTTAATTTATTTATTTATTTTTAAACAAACAAATAAAAAGGCTTGTAACTGGTCCAGGGCATTATCTTGCCCTTCCTGATGCTTAGGTCAGGGAAATCTTAGAGGAAGATCCCACATCTGTAGGGAGAGAAGGAAAAGTTTTTTCTGGCAACTTGATTAAAAAGCCATTTCCACTTCCAATGCTCTGTAACCTATCCCGCATTGTGCTTTAATCTTTCTGGGAACAATAGTCTATCATGCAGTTATTGTTTAGTGCGGAGCCAGCTGGGTAGAAAATAGCAGGACTATTAAGATGGTCATTTCCATACAAGCTAATGTCAAATAAAATAGAAAGTTTAAAATAAGACACCTATTAGTTTTTAGCTTAACTTTAATGGCAGGCTAATTTGGTGGTGTTGTCAGGCATTATGTTCCATAACCAGGGAGAACAGTGTATGTTCCAGTTAATCAGAAGATGTAGCCCCATGTGTGTGGAATAGATTAAAAAACATTAAGACATTGTCTGCCATTACTTAATGAATGTAAAACCAAAAGATTTGCATGGAATAGGGAACCTAAGTAATCTGTTTCCAAAGTGAATACTACAATCTTTTGCTCAACCTGTGCACAGTGAAGCTTTTAATATGGAGGTAATGTAATGGGAAGACTCTGACCAAGCAAGAAGTCTGGTTCATGAAGTCTGTGCCAAATGACCCATGTATACAGGATTGCAGCAGTCGGGCTGAAATAAAATACAGGTACGGATTAAAATTTCAGAAGTAAATCTATGAAGCATTAGTCAGTCTGGCTATATTCCCAAAATTTTGGTCTTAAAACCATCATATTGGATTGTGATCAGTGACAGAACTGTCTAGAGAAAAATGTGCACACATGGTTAGCTTTCAGTCATGTACAACTGTAAAAAGCTGTTAGGAACCCTCAAATTGTTTTGATTATTCTCTCAAGACAATATTTATACTGGGGGCTGTTGTAATTCATATTTGTCTTTTCTGTGCTGAGGCATATTTGAAAAGTAAGCACTAGATGTAGAGATAGCAAAACAGTTTCTGTAGTACAAAGCTATTGATGTGCTGTGCGAAGAGTAATGTATGGTGTCGCTCGTGGAATTTATACTGGTGGTCTCTGGTAATGAATAATTTTAGTATTTGTGTAATTTGTCTTTCATTAACCTTACTGATGGGCTGCCTGCAGCCCATTTTAACTTACAAATGCTAAGTCTTTCTTTACGAGCTGATTAGGAGGAATTAGTGATGTATCTCATTCCCCATGTGCTTTCAGTGTAGCTTCCTAGCATGTTCACATGTATTATTGATAAGGAAGGCCTGGTTCCATTGTCTAACTGGAATGTTTTTAAAAGACCCAAGTGGCATCTTATAGTAATGAAGACTGAAATGTAATGAGCATGAGGTATCATGTGTAGCAACTCAGGCAATATGCTTTGATTAGAGCTCTTATAAAGCAACCTATGGTAATTGCTCTTCAGTTTGTCTTGTCTGGATTTTGCGTTTTTTTTTTTAAAGTGTTGGGTTAATGTTTCTTTAGTCAAATAGAAGCACTCATCTATGAAACCTGACGATAGAGTACACAAAACTGCTTGTAGGGTTTGTTTAAGATGGCATGCAAAAGAGCTGTGGATGACGGATGCCCAACATTCAACAACCCCCGCCCCCGTTCTAGAGGGCAGCTTGAATGCTCTGTAACAGCAGGGTGATAATAGAGCACATCAGTATTCCCAGACAGTTTAGGAAAGGAGGGGAATGCCATATTACACTGAAACTACAGGGAGCATTTGAGAAGGTAAATTATAGTTCGCCAGATTGGGGCTAACATCCATACTCCTGCAAAAAGTGCTATGGTATCTTTAACTACAAGTGCCAAAAACTTTGGTTTTGTCATATGTGTAAGAGCACCTCTAGCAGCAAGTGCCCTATGACACCATGCTGAAGCACTGGTTCAGGGCTGAGTGAGAGGAAGGAATACACTGAATTGCCAATGTTCAGTGTTTTCTTTGGTTTTCTAGTCACATTTTGACAAGGCCCATCCCTAGTTAGAAATCTTGCATCTCATGGGTGGTATGATAGCTGTATATTGTAACAGGTCACCCTTCAAACTGCGTCATTGCCATAATTGTTTGCTTTGACAGCAAAATCATGCAATCAAAACAAGACCCAGTCAGTAAATAAGCAATGTTACTTATTTCCAGCATTGTCCTAAGAAGATAATCTTGTCAGGAGGTGGCTCGTCACTAGGTAATCTCATTAGACACAGTCTTTTCTCTAGGTACAGTATTCTCAGCAAAGGATAATCTTGTAATAACCTCTGCACCTGGGAATTTTCTCACCCTACATCTGAAATAACATTTGGTGTAAAGATAAACATTGTTTTATGGGTAACAGACATCTTGTTATTCCTCTCCACCTGGTGATCCTTTTCTTTGTCTGCTTTTCTTTGTGGGGCAGGTGGGGGGGGAGGGGGGAGTTGGTTTTCCAGTGTTGGAGAGCAAATATTGGCAAAACGTAAGTGATTCTTTATACACTGAGGATTAAATGTCATGCATGTCCTTGTCATTGATTATAATGAATCATATGTTAGAAACTGGCATTGGACGACTTCATCTTCTTTGATCAGGCAACTCATATTTCTTTAAAAACTGCCATTTGCTTTGGAGGAGGCATTAGTGCTCATAACCATAAACCCCATTGTTTTCTCATCTGCATCTGTTTTCTAATATATTTTTTTTTAACAACAAAAAAAAGCAGAGCTATGATACTATATTCAGCTTTTTTCAAAAAGTTTCAACATTAAGTTCTGTCTAATGTTTAACCAGTAGAAAACAGGAATAAAACTTGGAACAATTAACCATTATTAATGTTTACACATGTGAATGATCTTCTCTTAGACTGGAGGTCGCTTGCAACATTTTGCTGAATTTCTGTTGTACTGGTTTTAACCAATAATTCTATTTCTGGCAGGTAGTCCCCTTTAATGCTATAATTAATGTTTAGGCAGTCCCATTTATGAACATCTTAGCTTTTTCAAGTTTAAAATCGGCATTTAGTTTCTCAAGGGAGCCTCTGTTTTACTTCGCAACTGGAAGATGTCTGACAGTGCACTGATCTCCCCCCTCCTACCCCCCCCCCCCCGGTGCTGTGAGCATTGGCTGAGTGTCTTCTGGCCCAAAATCAAGTGCTACAAATAGGATTATGCTGTTATCTACGGTATATCTTGTGAGGGAAACAGACTTTTGCTATGTTTGCACCATAAACACTTTATATGAACATGGCGACTGCCAAGAAAACACTCTTCAAATGGGACGTATTGGGGGCTTTATTAGTACTGTATAAGCAATAAAGGGGGGAAATATCAAAAGCTTTTGTGTACACAATGCTTGTGACTGTTTTGAGACAAAGAGTTTCAGCACATCAACCTAATAGAGATCAGCAAACAAAAAAGCACATCAAAGGCTTTGGCAGATTGAATCCTGTCATATGCTCCATTGATGTTTGCGATGCATTTTTTATTATCATTGTCCCTAATCACGTGTATATTAGGGAATGCACAGAATCATGGGAAGATAGTACTTATGCATGTGACATCAGAGGTCACATGTAAGTATTTGAGAAGGTGACGCTAGCTGACTGCTGGAAAGTAGCACACTTGTGAGGAATGTTTATGTAAACTCACTGGTTACCCATATAAGCGAGTGGGAGAGTCTATAGTTTCAGATATAGATGTCTTGCATAAGTCGAATTTTGCGTACGTTGGGAACATATACCCGATAATTCTTTCTCCCCCCCCCCCCCCCCCAAAAAAAAAAAAAGCTTACGGAACTTTTTCTGTAAGTCCGGATTTGCGTAAGTCGGGTTTGCGTAACCCGGGGAGCGTCTGTAATCTTTCAGTGGCAGCACCGTGAAGACCGTATTAGCATCCTAAGAAGTTAGGCTGCAAGGGTAATGATTACCTGAAGTGACTTCAAGATCACTGTCGAGTACAGCAGAGGCTCTCAACCTTTTTCTTTCGGAGGCCCCCCCCCAACATGCTATAAAAACTCCACAGCCCACCTGTGCCACTACTACTATTTTTCTGCATATAAAAGCCAGGACTAGCATTAGGGGATAGCAACCAGGGTGATTGCCTGGGGCCCCACGCCACAGGGGGCCCTGTGAAGCTAAGTTGCTTTGGCTTCAGCCCCGGTGGCAGGGTTCTGGGCCCCAGGCTTCAGACATATGCAGTGGGGCTTCGGCTTTCTGCCCTGGGCACCAGCATGTTTAATGCCAGCCCTGCTTGGTGGACCCCCAGAAACTTGCGGTCCCCCCAGGGATCCCTGGACCGCTGGTTGAGAACCACTGCAGTATAGGATAGCAAGCATAAACTAACTTGTGGAAGAGGCAGTCAGACTACCTCATGGAAGAAACAGTTCTTCTTATAAGATTAGTTGGAATGACCGCGATTCCTTTTTTTCCTTTGCATGCTTATCCCCAGAGTGGACAGAGAGGAAAATTCCCTGTTCTCTACAGCTAGCTTTTCACATCTCCACAGCAGTCCCTTCTTGGTGTTTTGTCCCCAATGTGTCTCAGACCTTGTTCAGAGACTGGAAGTAGCTTATGGCAGACAGCTATATGAATCGAGTATACTAGCCATGCATAGGCTGAGTTGGTATGAACTAGCAAAGAGAGTTCTACTACAACAAAGGGAGGATGGAGAACCCAATTTCTTTACCTAGACCCAGTAGCTGAGTGCTTCTCATTTACCAGAGAAGGAGTGAGCTTTGAGTTGCATTTCATTACAACATCTGTGTGTTAGTGCAGCTGCTAGTTAAATAGTGAGTTCTGTGCTTCTGAGACAGAATGACTTTTGTACTCCACGAGGTTGCATATTTGTTTGAAAGGTTTAACTCCTTCAAAAGGGGCAATGCGGGACTCGAATTCATGTTAACATTTCTTGTTTGGCTTATGAGAATTTACTCATGGATCCATAGACTCATTTTTACAATCAGGACGACAATTATGATCACCTAGCGTGGGGGTTCTCAAACTGGGGGTCGGGACCCTCAGGGGGTTGCAAGGTTCTTACGGGGGGGGTCGCGAGCTGTCAGCCTCCACCCCAAATCCTGCTTTGCCTCCAGCATTTATAATGGTGTTAAATAGATTAAAAAAAAACGATTTGTAATGGGGGGGGGTCGCACTGAGAGGCTTGCTATGTGAAAAGGGTCACCATTTTAAAAAAAAGTTTGAGAATCCCTGACCTAGCTTGACATGCATAACACAAGCCATAGAATTTCACCTAATGATTCCTGCATCAAGCCCATAAATCCTGATTGAGCTAAACATCTTTTAGAAGGGCATTTAATCTTAAAATGAAGTCTGAGTGGAACTTGTATACCTGTCAGTAACTGGTACGTTTTTTTGGGTAGAGGTTCTCTATATCAGTCAGTCTCCTGAAATTGATGGTGGCGGCATGCAACTTATTCTGGAGGTGGTTGGCCTTTTGTCCTGGATTATCCAAAGAGGGTCACTTAAGCAATGTAGGGGCAGTGTTCTGGGCCAAAGCATATGTTGGACTGGGGAGTGAAGGACAGCTTGGACCAAGGATTTAGGTCGGGGTTCTCAAGGTGGGGGTTGGGACCCCTCAGGGGGGTTGCAAGGTTATTACTGGGGGGGGGGGGCAAGCTGTCAGCCTCCACCCCACACCCAGCTTTGCCTCCAGCATTTCTAATGGTGTTAAATATATTTAAAAGTGTTTTTAATTTATAAGGGGGGTTGCACTCAGAGGCTTGCTATGTGAAAGGGGTCACCAGTACAAAAGTTTGAGAACCACTGATTTAGGTGAAACTAAACTGAGTTAGTAACTTTGCTTTGGATGCCCTACTGCAGCAAGATCTCTGTAGGGGGACAGTTTGCACAGAAAACTGATTTAAATCTGTATTTGTAACAAAACCCAACTTATTTGTAAAGCACTTTGATGATGGGAAAACTTTATATAAAGTGATCTTTAATAGACAGGTTTTATTTACAAAGTTTTTCTTGCAGCTACTTCTCAAACTGTGGGTAGGTCTACACTTACCGCCGGGTCCGGCGGTAAGCAATCGATCTTCTGGGATCGATTTATCGCGTCTTGTCTAGACACGATAAATCTATCCCGGATCGATCCCGGAAGTGCTCGCCCTTGACGCCGGTACTCCAGTTCGGTGAGAGGAGTACGCGGCATCAACGGGGGAGCCTGCCTGCCGTGTCTGGACCCGCGGTAAGTTCGAACTAAGGTACTTCGAATTCAGCTACGTTATTAATGTAGCTGAATTTGCGTACCTTAGTTCGAAGTGGGGGGTTAGTGTGGACCAGGCCTGTGAATAAACTTAATTTGTAAAATTGCTCTGATTTGATCTATTCCACCCTTGAAACACTTAATATCCAAAAAGGCAGTCCCCTTATACTGTGCTCATCACGGTGGGTATCTGAGTGCCTGAACATATTCTCTATCTTCAGGAAACTTCCTGATTAACTTTCATACTTCTGTGATTTTTAGGCAGAAATTTAGTCTTTGGTTCTGCTAACTCCTTTATTGGCCTTTTGCTAAAGAGGAGAGTAGCTATAAAACTTAGGTTGAATATCTTCCATTTCAAGTAAAAATTTGCTGTAGTGGCACAGTCTGATTTCAGTGTGTAGAATGCTGCATTTGCTTATATTAAAGCTTAAAACATAAACCAAACTCCCCATTAATTACAAGGCTATTTGTGTTGCAGTGTTCTAAAGAGACCATACTTAATCTTTGTATTGTTGGCTAGACAAAGGGCCAAGGGGCTTTCTTTATGCAAGGAAAGGAAATGGCTTTCAGTTCTGTAGTTTTAAATGTCCATATTAGGTATAAACTAAATATAGGAGTGTAACCCAGGAGTGAAGTCACATCTGTATAATTTCATGAGGAGACCTAATGAGATCAGTCAGTGCTACTGGATCGGCTTCAGATTCCTCCCCCTTTTATATTTTTGGCTCTGTTAAAATATTACCAGATTGGCAAGAGCCTGTTGGTCTGCCCTTTGAGTTTTCTTTAAATAAAGGAAATAGTTTCTACAAAGAATCGGTTTGGCTATAAATAAGTTCAACAAATGCAAGTGTTTTGATAAACGTTCAGAGCTAGGATATATTTCTCTCTAGCAGAATAGGCCACACAGACAATTGTACTATAGTTTTAATGTTATGGGAAAATGGGTTTGAGGAGTATTAGCTCCCAGTAAAGGAGAAATAGGTTTGCCATAATCTGTTCTAATGCATGGAGAGTGCATGCAGATGCTGGAGATGTGATTGCAGATTTCCATTTTGAAAAGATGACTCCAAATGAATCTACTAGTTTGCCTGTTGTTTAAAAAAGAGCTTTGTAAACTAAGATGCTGCTGTTTTCCTTCTGTAGATATGGAAAACTCCAGAGCATGTGCAGTGTCAGTGTATAATCCTTCATTTTGATTGGCTTTAACAGCTTGAATTATTTTTTTCACATCCACATTCCAGATATGAAGCATAAGGCAACTGTGAAACTTTGGAATCCTATTGTTTTAGTCATATTCTTCTGGCTTTATCAGAATATCAAACCCCTCAACTTTCTACTTTTGTCACTTGAGTGCTCCCCATTGCCTCTAATTCTCCTTATCCACGAGGATTATAATTATAAAAAATTAAGTTAACGTGACAACTTGAATGACTTGAACTTATATTTTGTTTGAACAAAAATTGCTTTTTCCAAGAGTTTGTCTTCTGTTCTTTGTTTTTATCATTCCACTCCACTATTTTACCCAACTTTTCCCCTTTAGTTTATAAATTAGATTGCAAAATACTCAGAACTAGGACCTTATTAATTTTTTTGCATTACTCTGCACACCTATGGCCTTAAAAATCTTTAACTGTCAAGAGTCAGAACTTTATTCATGTTTCTGAAGAACAGTGGCTGGGGATATGATTCCTTCCACTACAGTTTTATGAACCATTGCTGTATTTTGCGAGGAGGCCAGGCCAAAGCTAGGGAGTAGGTCTCTTGTGTTGTAGCCAGAGCACATGCTGTACTCTACCAAACTTAAGTGGGGCGGGGGGCGGGGGGGGGGGGGGGGGAAGCTCTCACAATAGCTTCTTCCAAGCTCTTGTGCTAAGTATGCAACTTTGAGTTCCAAGCACTTTGTTGAACAAACTCACCAGAATGCAGTTAACTTTGTACTTAGATTTCCACTAAAATATTGCAACGTTTTATGTCCAGCTATTACACACAGTGGATGTTAGTCAATTTTGTCACATATTACTTTATTCTTTTGTAACAGAAGCCTAGCTCATTTTATCAGAGAATTTGCCCTCAACAAGTAGAGATTGCAGCCGAGAGACACCAGTGGAATATCTGATGTGCCAGTTTTTATGCCGTTACTTCATAGGTGTTGTGCCAAGGCAGGAAAACTTCTTGCATGTGGAATATTCCACACAATCTAAGCTTTTATTCATGTGGTTACATTCCTTTGTCCACTGAAGGACTCTGACCTGTATGTAATGCAGATTTTGACCTGACCACTTAGCTGATTCCCATAAGGATGAATTCCTAATGAATAACAAAATAAGAACAAGTTGTGTATTTTAATATCCTGCCATGAAAACCCAAGACTTCTTTACAGAATTGCACTTTGAGAATTGGGTAATGGCAAACATAATTCTTCTGGAACCATAAAAATGACTTTTCCTTTCTTATAGAGCTCTTAGATACTAAAGACAGTAATCGCATCATCAATTCTGGTTCATTTTTCTTGCATTGTGGTGGCTTATTTGAAAAGTGTAATGTTGGATTTAAGGTGGAGCTTCCTATCCCTGCATTGGTGATAGTCAAGTACAGAGAAGGAGGGGTAGTTCACTCCATTCTTTTCTTTGCTTTTGAGGTTACACAGAAGAATACCAACTGGTGTGGCCAGGGATTAATTAAAAAGATTGCCAACTAATTTCATATAGGACCACCGGATGTCATCAGGCAGCAATAATCTTTTCAGTCTCTTCTTATCTGGGCCAGATTTCAGCTAATAACCTGCAAGAGAAATGTTCCATATCCTGTTGTCAATCTTTTGAGCCTTTCGGTCCCTCGACTTCCCTTCCAGCTTTACTGAATCAATACAAAATTCTGCTAGAGTCTGGTTAATCTACTTTTATTACCTCTTCTGCTGCTGACTATAACTTCTGGTTATCAGATTTGTCCATTTTTTGTTTTCATTTTTATAGGCCTGCCTAAAAAGTCTCTGGATATTTGAGACTTGCCCAAAGTTACTTTTGATGATCTTTGCTATATAGATAAGAATTCTCACTTTTGAGATTGAAGAATGCCTTGTATCAATTTAGCTTAAGGCAATAAGGAATTAACTTAACTTAATTCCATATAAGTGAGTCTTAAATTGACTTAAGTGCCCAAACAAGAGGCACCTTAGAGACTAACAAATTTATTAGAGCATAAGCTTTCGTGGGCTACAGCCCACTTCTTCGTGGGCTGTAGTCCACAAGTAGTGCCACAAGTACTCCTGTTCTTCTTTTTGCGGATACAGACTAACACGGCTGTTACTCTGAAACTTGTCAAACAAGAGGGTTGCTCTGACTTAACTAAATTGATGTAAGTTTTGTGTGTAGAGGAGGCTATAGTCTAGCTCAGGGGTCGGCAACCTTTCAGAAGTGGTGTGCCGAGTCTTAATTTATTCACTCTAATTTAAGGTTTCATGTGCCAGTAATACATTTTAAGGTTTTTAAAAGGTCTTTCTATAAATCTATAATGTATAACTAAACTGTTGTTGTATGTAAAGTAAATAAGGTTTTTAAAATGTTTAAGAAGCTTCATTTAAAATTAAATTAAAATGCAGAGTCCCCCCAGACCGGTGGCCAGGACCTGGGCAGTGTGAGTGCCACTGAAAATCAGCTCGCGTGCCGCCTTCGGCGTGCTTGCCATAGGTTGCCTACCCCTGCTCTGGCTGCTGTAGATTCATTCATTACTTCTTTAGTGGTGTTTCCTCTGAAGTTGCAGGAGGAGAAAGCTATAGAAGTGACTGTAAATGTGTTAGTTCTCCTATTTGGAAACTCTTGAACTAATTGTGTATTTCCCTTCACTCTTGTAAGGGTTTTTGGGGTAAAATTGGCCTGAGAATAATACATACCTGTAGTTACTAATTTTGTCCTTTATAGATAAATTAGATTGCAATTTTGGAAATATTTCGTTTTCTGAATACTAAACCAATTTGTGTTCCTCAGTAACTGGTAAGGTAGGGTGGGTTTAGTGTCTAATTATACTGCTCTGGTTCTTTTAATAGAAAATTGGACTATTGAGGAAATGGCATAACATAGTGGCACTGCCCTTCCTGTGTTGGCAGTAGTCTGTAATATGTTCTGGGTGTGTCTGCCCAGGAAAGGAATATGGTGGGCAGAGGTAAATTTGAAGAATTAGGTATTTAAAGCTCTCACATAGTAAGTTATTTTACACAACTTCCAGAGTTTAATATTAGGCATGATTTTATATATGGTACCTTATCAGCATTATGAAAGTGTATGAGTTAAATTTTCAGCACAATGCAAAGGTAGTTGGATGCATA
This sequence comes from Malaclemys terrapin pileata, assembly GCF_027887155.1. NCBI lineage: Eukaryota > Metazoa > Chordata > Testudines > Emydidae > Malaclemys > Malaclemys terrapin. Next base: position 11,664,559 of record NC_071526.1, on the reverse strand, counting down.
AATTATTGGGTGTTTCATGCCTAATCTATGCTTATGACTGAATTTGTAGCAATTTACTGTTATGTTTATGTAAAAGGCAGTTCAGTAGGATGTTTCCAAACATCTATATACTCAGACCTTTTTTTTTTTTTTTTGGTTGGTTGGTTCTTTTTCAAATAGCTGCTATGTGGCAAAGGAAGACAAGAAACCTGGACCTGCGATGTGAATCTGAGAGCTCAATTTTTGCCCTCAACTTGTTAGTTATAACTGTACTCTGTGCTTGGAATTCGGTGGATTGAGCTGAGAATACGTATAAACCTTTCTGCACTAAATATGGGAAACAGACCTGCGTGTGCTTAGACACAGTCCCACTAAATATTTATATAAGCACAAATCTCCTGTGGTTTTTCTTGATTTCTGCTTAATGTTTAGTTAATCAAACTGTCTTCTATTTTTTTATGCTTTTATAGAAGTTTTCAGATATTCCACAGCTTGAACCTGTTTGAGATTTGCTTTTGTTTGGTCTGATTTGGCTGAGTCTCCCCCGTTGGTTAATTTGCCCTCAAGAGATAAACAACTTTGGTCTAAGCAGTTGCTGAATGTGTCTTATCTATGGACAAAAGATATCAGAGGAATGAGTTTTGGATCTCAAATAAACATGACAGACATGTACTGCAGGAAACTTCCCAAACCGGAACAAAGAAACTTACAGTGTAAACTAGTTAGTGAATGTTTTCTTTTTTACCAAGGCTTAGCTCCAATACCCTGCCACACAAAATGCTGGCTTAGAGGGAAATGTTCTGAAATGTGTTCTGTTCTATCCCCACATGATTGGTGGTTGTAGATACATTACTTTCTTCTTCATGCTAAGATCCACATAGCTCTTTCAGTGAATAATACTTCAGCCTGCTTGCAGCTTGGGAGCAGAACTAGACCTGTCAATCATGGTCAGTAGCTGAGGGACCTGTTCTCTCCCCCACCCTACCCTTATCTGCCTCCACAGCAGTGGGCCAGTTCAACCAGACCCCCTGCTAAAGAGCTTTTTTGAGGAAAAATTCTAAATTCCAGTTCAAATTTCTGACATTTTTTGGCTCAAGAAGTCTAATTCCTAGCTCTCTCTGGGCTACGTTTGCTTTTTGGACAGACTTTCCCCTGAGTTCTGCTTCCCCTTCAGAGATGTTTCCATGGGTAGTGCCCCTGCAGGCTTCAAGGAAAGAGTTAGGTTGAGAAAAGCCAGAGGCAAAAGGAAGCGTCTGTCTCCTGTTTCACCCCTCTATCAACTGTCTCATTGGGGAGCTTGGCTGGGTGTGGGGGAAGATTGCAGTAATTCTCCCCCCGGTAGCTCCTAGTTGGTGAAGGGTCTCTTTGGCCCTGCTTCTGAAGGCAGGCAGGATGTTGCCAATGACTATTCTCTAACTAGAGCACAGTCACTCTGAAAAAGAAATTAATTACAAAGGCCTTAAAAGTGGGGAGGGCTGTTCTGAAATGAATGTGGGTGGGAAGTTAATATTACACTGTAGGGGCCATTGTTACAAAGGTGCAGTGGTGGGATCCTCAGAAGGTGGTTGGTGCACAGATTCTGAAATGCAACAGGCTCACTCCAAAGTAATTCCTTTAGAGAGTTTTGCTCATTAGCAATTGATTTAACTACAAAGAATCGCACTTCCATTTGTTAATCGTTTGCCTGCAGTTGGCTTCTCTAGCTCTTTGTTACACCCATACATATAAGAAACAGAACATCTGAGATGGAGGGAGGTGAGTGGAAAACTGGCTAACTGCTTTAGGTAAAGTGGATCTAAAATAGACCGCTTCAATTTTAGAATTTGAATGACTCAGTTGTTCCATTTCAGTGCATTTTGGAGAGACAGCTTAGATATTTTGAGTTCTTAAATTCTAGCACAGGGGTCAGCAACCTTTCAGAAGGGGTATGCCGAGTCTTCATTTATTCACCCTAATTTAAGGTTTTGCGTGCCAGTAATACATTTTAACGTTTTTAGAAGGTCTCTTTCTATAAGTCTCTAATATATAACTAAACTAGTGTATGTAAAGTAAATAAGGTTTTTAAAATGTTTAAGAAGCTTCATTTAAAATTAAATTAAAATGCAGAGCCCCCCGGACCGGTGGGCAGGACTCGGACAGTGTGAGTGCCACTGAAAATCAGCTCGCGTGCCGCCTTCGGCGTGCTTGCCATAGGTTGCCTACCCCTGCTCTGGCTGCTGTAGATTCATTCATTACATCTTTAGTGGTGTTTCCTCTGAAGTTGCAGGAGGAGAAAGCTATAGAAGTGACTGTAAATGTGCTAGTTCTCCTATTTGGAAACTCTTGAACTAATTGTGTATTTCCCTTCACTCTTGTAAGGGTTTTTGGGGTAAAATTGGCCTGAGAATAATACATACCTGTAGTTACTAATTTTGTCCTTTATAGATAAATTAGATTGCAATTTTGGAAATATATAACTAAACTAGTGTATGTAAAGTAAATAAGGTTTTTAAAATGTTTAAGAAGCTTCATTTAAAATTAAATTAAAATGCAGAGCCCCCCGGACCGGTGGGCAGGACTCGGACAGTGTGAGTGCCACTGAAAATCAGCTTGTGTGCCGCCTTCGGCGCACGTGCCATAGGTTGCCTACCCCTGTTCTAGCAGTACCTGCGGCTACCACTATGGTTAAGGGCTTGTCAGTTTTCTGATTGCCAGTTCAGTAACTAATATAGGTTCACAGTAACTCTGTAGCAAAGCATATTTGCTCTAGGCTGAAACTTGGCAAGAGGATCTTTCTGGCATTCCAAGAAGTCTCTGTCTTGTGAAATGAAGTCTTGCTGGCTGTTCGCTCTGTGTGTGGACTAGGCCTCTTTGTTGTCCTGACCTTCAGTTTTTCTCTCGCATATTATGGCAAAGAATTCTTTCAGGCTCTCAGCAATATCAGCCTCATCTGTCACTAACTTCCCACTCTTGCCCTTTAAAGTAGGGTTACCATATTTAGTGCCTCCGAAAGGAGGACACTTTAAAGGGGCCCCGCCCCCAGCCCCGCCCCAACCCCGCTCCCTCCCCAAAGTCTCCGCCCCCTCCCCTGCTTCCCGCGAACACTTGAGTCGCGGGAAGCCTGAAGCAGGTAAGGGGGGGGTGTGGGGGGAGGAGGCGCGGCCCACCCCCGGCCCCCGGCACCGCAGGTCCCCAGCCTGTCCCCCGACCCGGCACCCGAGTCCCCGGCCCGGCACCCGGCCCCCCCGAGCACCGCCGGCACCCGGCCCGCCGGCCGAGCCCCCGGCCCGGCACCCGAGCCCCCGGCCCGGCACCCGGCCCCCCCGAGCACCCCCGGCCCAGCACCCGAGCCGCCGGCCGAGGCCCCCGGCCCGGCCCCGGGCCCCCCCGAGCACCGCCGGCTGAGCCCCCGGCCCGGCACCGCCGGCCAGGCCCCCCGAGCCCCCGGCCCGGCACCCGAACCCCCGGCCCGGCACCGGGCCCGCCGGCTGAGCCCCCGAGCCCCCGGCCCGGCACCCGAGCCGCCGACCGCATGTCCGATTTTCCCGGACATGTCCGGCTTTTTGGGATTTCCCCACGGACGGGGATTTGGAGCCCAAAAAGCCGGACATGTCCGGGAAAATCCGGACGTATGGTAACCCTATTTAAAGGTCCCTCTAATTCTTCACCTGGCTAGCTGTATGTGGGAGAGGGCAGTAGAGTCAGAAACAAAAAGTGTCACTTAAGCAAGGACACAGTCTATCCCTACAAGCCTGGGGCAGCAAGATGGAAAAGGAAATTAAGTGGAAATTCTTACTTTGCTGTCATAGGACATCAGAATAAAGCTGGCCCTAACATTGTTGGTCATTAGCATCAAAGTGCAGAGTCCCAAAGAAAATCCTGAAGGTATGCAAGTTATCTGAGCAAGTGGGAGCCTTGCCTATTGGATTCAGAATACATTTTGCTTTCCTGAACTGCCACTGTAATAATTGGACACTTGGGTTTTTTGGATGAGACTTCATTAATATTTTAGACAAAGCATCTTTCATCTTGAAGGGTTCCAAAATGCCTTGCAAACTATTCACAGTGCATGTAATGTCACTGAGATTCAGCCATTTCTTGGGCAGAGAACAACAAATAACTGATACACAGCATGCTGCTCAACAGTAGGGACATTTTGGTCAGTGCTATAGCAAACGCTTAATCTTGTAGTTCTTGCATGGACTTTAGTTTTTACGTCTTATCTGAAAGACTCACATGGTTAACTGTCTGGAACTCTATTTATACAATGATAAGATAAAGATCCAAGCTGGATTTGAACCTGTAGTACTGGACAGTTTTAGGTATTTCTGTATGGGCCTCTAAACCACTCTTTCATCTCTCTGTGGGATTTTCGAATAGCTGCATACGTTTTCCCTCTGATCACTTCATGAATCACCTCACTAATCCATCTAAAACTGCTCCTCCATCTATAATCCTGTGTGGATCAGTGATTTATTTAACGTTTTTGTGGGTAAACTTGCTGCTCATGAAGTATCAAGCTAACTCTGCTAGCATGCCCAGTACCTGACGCATCTTGCTGGTTTCCTCATAACTTCTCCAGTATACACCTCTACCCCAATATAACGTGATCCGATATAACATGAATTCAGATATAACGTGGTAAAGCAGTGCTTGGGGGCGGGGCTGCGCACTCTGGTGGATTAAAGCAAGTTCGATATAACGTGGTTTCACCTATAATGCGGTAAGATTTTTTTGGCTCCTGAGGACAGCGTTATATCGAGGTAGAGGTGTATTTCTATCCTGACTGGCAACATCTCTGCTGTCCCAGTATTGCAAAGCCCAGCTTTTCTTCCTGTTCTATTCAGTCATTTGTGTGGAAGCAATCTCCAGAGGTGAAACCTGTTGAATCCTCAAAGCCATTTACATTTTTTATTCAAGGGGCAGGGAGTTCTCTTACTAATGTATCCAACAGCCTTGTTATTTTTCTTTCACAATAGGTTACTCAGAGATTTTTACTATTTTGCACCCCTACTCCTGCCCCGCTTCTTCCAAACCTCACTTTCTCTGCTCTCTGGCATATCAAATCTGGGAAAGTTTCCCTTGCTAGTTACTAATGAATTAGGAAATAATCCTGTTCAAGGTCTTCCAACATTCTGCCCTTTGCCTCAATTTTATTTACAGAACCAGAGACTGGGATATATTAAATATCCCACTGCATGTACTGTGACCTTATTATTTCTGCCTCATAGTGTGTTCCTGTTACTGATTTGCTATTTGAAACAATCCTACCTTGAGTCCAGAATTATACCCCAAATTTAATGATACTCTGGTTCATAAGTTCCTCATTATGTTACATGGACTTCAAACTCCTCCTACATATTTCCACACTGCTCTTTTATATTCCAGTTCCTGTCCTGCTAATCTGAAGAACCACATGCTATCCAGTTGTGTATAGATATATTAAAAAAAAGGGGGGGGGGCAGGTAGGAATGGATATGAAGGGGAAAAATAAATCTAACATGTTTCACAACTGAACATAAGCAAGCTATAGTGGATCAGGTCAATGGTCCATCTAGCCCAGTATCCTGTCTCTCTCAGTGGCTTGTGCCAGATGCCTCAGAGGGAATGAACAGAACAGGGAAGTTTCAAGTGACCCATCCCGTCATCCAGTCCTAGCTTCTGGGCCAGCTGTCAGTGGGGTGTGTCCCCCCCCCCCCCCCACCCAGCCAGCTCACCCTCTCATTTGGACCAAACTCTTTGACAGGGGAGCAGTCAGTAATTTAAAAAATGAAGCTGTGGCCTGTGATAGTTCTGGTTTTCATTGCCCTCTTAATAAAGCTTGCTGATATTTTTGCCCAATCACTACAGTGTTTCTCCTGTCCCCCCCCCTTTTTTTTTGGTGTGGGGGGCTAAAACTCTCCCTCCTGTTTCCATTCTTTGGATCTCTTGCTTCTCCTTCCTTCTATAAAATGCTATAAACAAAAAAATATATTGCAGAGGTGGTTATAAAGACTTCGGCTATGATGTTTGAATACCCGTCCCTTGCTACTAAAATGTTACATACCATATAGTATTTGAATGTACTTGTCAGTTAAGTATAAAGCAGTTGAGCCCGTTTTGCCATCTTTTTCTAAACAATGTTACATTAGCACAGAAGCAACTTGGAGGAAGCATAAACATTTCTCTTCATAGAACTGCGCGTCGTCTACCATAATGAATCTGCTGTAGCTTGAGAAGTTTCTAGCTTAGCGTCCAGGCTATTGTCCGTGTCACCTCTCAAACTGGGCATGACTACGTTGTAGTTCAGGGGCAAGGTTACACTTCGGGTGTCAGCCGTGTACCTTCCTTGAGCAAACAGAAGGCAAGTTTTGTCGGAGCTAGTGATCCCTTAATCTTTAATGAGTAAAATATTCACTTGCAGGTGAAAAATGTCATGTTATCTGCACAACATGGGAGTGAAAAGATAACCCCTGCCTCTAATCTCTCACTGTACAAATGAAATGCCAAGGTGTGGTTACTCAGATTAATGGATGAGTGGAAAGAGTGCTGCAAGTATGAAGTGCTCCTAACCCTTTATTAAAATTATTTGTGCAAAGTTGCGTCTGATTTGAAAGAAACCCGTATTTGTCCACTATAAATACAAACCCTACAATTGATGACACTGGCATGATTTAGTGATATCAATTAGAAATAGCCCTACACCATGGTTTTGCATTTATTACACCTCTACCTCGATATAACGCTGTCCTCGGGAGCCAAAAAATCTTACCGTGCTATATTGAACTTGCTTTGATCCACTGGAGTGCGCAGCCCTACCCACCCGGAACACTGCTTTACCGCGTTGTATCCGTATCGGGTCGCATTATATTGAGGTAGAAGTGTACGTACTTGATGATTCTGAGAGAGACTTTACTAAAATTAGTTTTATGTTTGCCAGTTAAGGGACAAGGCATTAAATAAAAGCTCAGATCTGTGCTAAAGGATTCTAAACAGATTATTATTCCTCCATTGCCTCTATATAAATCCATAGTATTCACATCTTGAATACTGCATGCAGTTGTGCTCACCCCATCTCAAAAATAAATAAATACTGGAAATGGTTCAGAAAAGGGCAACAAAAATGATTAGGGGATGGAATGACTTCCATATGATGAGAGATTAATAAGACTGGGACTTTCCAGCTTGGAAAAGAGACAACTAAGGGGGGATATGTTAGAGGTCTATAAAAATATGACGTGTGGAGAAAGTAAATAAAAAATTATTTACTTCTCAACACAAGAACTAGGGGGTCACTAAATGAAATTAATAGGCAGCGAGTTTAAAACAAACAAAAGGAAGTTTTTTTTTTTTTTTCACACAACACAGTCAACCTGTGGAACTCCTTGCCAGAGGGTGTTGTGTAGGCCAAGACTATAACAGGGTTCAAAAAAGAACTAGATAAATTCATGGAGGATCGGTCCATCAATTGCTATTAGCCAGGATGGGCAGGGATGGTGTCCTTAGCCTCTGTTTGCTAGAAGCTGGGAACGGGTGACAGGATGGATCACTTGATGATTATCTGTTCTGTTTATTCCCTCTGATGCACCTGGCATTGGCCACTGTTGGAAGACAGAATACTGAGCTAGATGGACTTTGTCTGACCCAGCATGGCCATTTTATGTGATTCAGCACAGAAATAAAACAACACTTAATATTTTCCTCCCTAATATGAAGTGAATTGGTGGTACTTGGCTCACTGGAGAATGTTGCAGCGTGATCTCAGATACCAGATATGCGTAATTTCATGGTTTCTTCAGCAAGCTAGTAAGTGTCATTGCATTTTATGGAGGTGGGGAGCAGAGGGCTTGATTTCAGATGTTAACTGATTTATGTGCTGAAATTCCTCTTTCCCTTATTTTTCCTTCCTCCCCACAAAATATAGTCTGGTGGAGCAAAACTAGGGCATCTAGGCTTAACGCTATTAGTTAATTTAGCATTGCAATTCCCTGTTTGAACAGGGAGGGAATATAGCCAAATGGTTAGAGCCACAGGGCTGGGAGCTGAATTCTGGTCTCTTCCTGGCTCTGCCGCTGATTTGCTATGTGACTAGTCATTTAACCTTGCTGTGCCTCAATTTACCCATGTATAAAAATACCCGGCTCACAGCTTTGAGACTTAACTCTTCTGTTATTTGAAGTCCATAGGTGAGGTGCTAGAGAATTCCAAAGTACTAGTACATTGTTTCCCAGGATTTTTGTTGTATTGTCAGCACAACATCCTGTTGCAGTGGAGACAATCGATACTCATTTATCTTTTACCCAGGGATTCTCAAGCTTTTTCTTTCTGAGACACCCCTCCTTCCCCGCCACCCAACATGCTATAAAAACTCCGCGGCCCAGCTGTACCACAACTGTTTTTCTGCATATAAAAGCCAGGGTCAGCGTTAGGGGGTAGCAAGCAGGGCAGTTGCTTGGGACCCCACACCGGAGGGGGGCCCTGCGATACTAAGTTGCTCAAGTTTCAGCTTTAGCCCTGGGTGATGGGGCTTGCCCTGGGCTGCAATTCTGTGCAGTGGGGCTTTGGCTTTCTGCCCTGGGCCCTAGCAAGTCTAACACTGGTCATTCTTGATGGAATCTGAAACCTGCTCGCAGCCCCCCAGAGTGCCTCAGACCCCTTGTTGAGAACCACTGATTTATACACCATATTATGCAGGGCACTACAGAACATTTGCTTTGAGCACACGTATCAATATGCAGTTCTAATGTAACTGTTTGAGGACTTTGACAACTGTTTGAAAAATGTTGGTAGGAGAGTTCTGAGTGGAGCTAGTTTGACTTTCAGAATTGTTTACTTGCTTTGTTTTAATTATTGAAAGAAAAACAAACTAAAATTCAGATCTGTCTCAAAGTTTTGTCTTCAAAATACTGCTTATTAGTTGTTCCTAATTTTTCTCATTGTAACAAATCGCACATGCTGCACCCCCAAAATATCAAACATCAGCCCTATGTAAAAATGGACCTCTCATGCGAACAGTCACATAGCAGAATTCCTCAGCTCAACAGGACTGAAGCCAAAAGTTCCTTGGCATTCTCACTACATTCTTTCATTTTCCAGAATGTGCTCAGAATTTTTACTCTCAAAATGTCCCAAGATTTTTAGTGTGTAGACAAAAACATACATTCAATTTATAGCTCCTCCACTGCAGATTTTTTAAAAAATGGATCTAGATTTTATTTAAATCACTGGACATTGTTTAATGGACTGTAATATTTCTCATCTGATTTGAATCATACAGAAAACCGAGACAGGCTAAGTGAAAGCAGATGCTATTGGAGTTTTTATTTATTTGAAAACTGCACTCTGGGTGGGAGAGGAAAGTGACTAATAGAAGAAGTTAAAACTGTATTTCTAATCTATTTCACCTTTTTTGAGGGGGAGCATCCTCGTAAGTTATATATTATGCACTGCGATATCGTAGTAGCTATTAAATGTAACACTACCCAGAATGTTGCCTCTGCTTTCTAAGAGCATGCTTATGAGTAAATATTTGAAATAATGATTGGAATAGTTTCAAATTTCTAAGATTTGTTTTGGTGAACTTCAGTGGTTTTTAACTAAGATCCTGACAGTTTCAGACCTGTGAGCTAGATATAAAAGCAGTCCTGCTTTGGGTTCCAAACTGACTAATCTTAGTTCCCTCCCAATGGTGATCTTATTAAACAAAACTATTTGCTGCACTTGAGATTTGTCTATTCCAGTTGCAACTCTTGTAATCTTTCACTATCGATGCATGAAATTCTACAGTGGAATTAAAACTGAAGTGATGGAAGACGTGGCCTTCCATCCAGCACTGTGCTTCTTTTGAACAGTTCCAGTTTCACAGCTGATAAATTTTAGAGATTGTGAGATATGAAATGCTTTACATCTGCAAGTCATTAACATTAAAATTCTTTTCTGCACCCTCAGTGCATCATTTTGGAGCTGAATGTTACTACTCCTTTCTATCAGGCTGACAGGCAGCAGAGACTGCCAAGGCTAATGGTTTCTTGGCACCTTTTCTTGAGCTGTAACTTCTCGCACAGATTGACATTTTCATAGCCAATCCTTTGATTTGATTTTTTTTTTTTTAAATTACAAAATCTCTTTGCTGTAATTTTTTTTTGCAGTTTTAAATTATCAGTTTTCAAACCTGGCCATTCTAGTTTGGTACACTCAGCAAACTGTGGCTTTTTCATCTGATTTCAAAGCACTTTACAAATCTTCTCAGCACACCTATGAGATAAACCTTACATTTTTGGCACAGAGGGGGAGTGACCTTGTCCAAAGTCACAAGTTGTATGGCACACAAATGAGCCTACGAGCCCTTACTCAGTCCCCTCTTGTAGTCACTAGACTATATCCCTTCCTTATGTGAAGTGAGACTTAATTTTTTATGATCACCAAGTTGACTTGTGAAATAAAGTCCTGTACAGATGCCTGCGTGTTACGCATCAGAACTGTGTTTCTGCATCCTCAGAATGCCAGTTTGGAGCAATGGGATTTAAGAAGCAATCCTATATCTTGGACATCCTTGACGAAACTGCCAATAGATAGTGGATTCAGTTACCTACACTGGGACTAGTATTCAGGAATATACTTCATCTGGTGGGAGGGATCTTCCATGCATTTAAGGCATGTAGGAAAGTCCAAGTGATTGTCTCCTCTACTAGAGCCCAAGGTAAAGCTGTGTAATTGAAGGGTTTTCTCAGTCCACATATAGAGAAGGCTTTTGGCCAAACATGCTACATGAAACAGTTTCTCTACTAGTTGAAGGAAGATTGGGACCCTCTGCAAAAAGTGAAGAGGAAGGAATATTACCAGCTTTTCAGTGAATTGGGAATAGTTCTAGACCGTTGGAATCTTGAACATACTGGGCAAAATAACTCTTGAAAGGGAGACTGCTGTAAGTAAAAACTAGCCCAAATGCTGCTATGCTGGGTAAACTGTAACATGTTTGATCCTGCAACTCCTTTGAGTTATTGACATGGTAAAAGACTCGTGTAGTTGGATACAAATGGAAGGAACTATTTCTAGTAGTAGTTCTGGCTGTTCACACCAGGGACGAGTTTCTTGGGCTCCTTGGAGGTATCCATGGTGCTGTGGTCATGGGGTCTCTGCCAGGTATGGCATGCAGCCCTTTAAAAAAGCAGCAGGTCTACGGTTCGGTACCAGATTGATTGTTGGCCTCTCTGGTTCTGCCACAGTTCCTTTGCTTTCACGTGACACTGCTCTGTCATATCCTTTCTCCTGCATCCCCCATGCAACCTGCTCATAGATGTCCGCATTTCGACAGCTGGTCCATAGCTGTGCTTGGGCAGCCTCTTCTTCCTGCAGGCCCAGGAGATCCAATATCTTCTATCTACTCAAGGCCAGAGCGCATCTGGAGCATGTAGCCTGCCTGGTGGGCTGGGCAGTTGCACAAAGCAAGGGAGGGCTGCTAGATGTGCTTGCCCAGGCGGATGATGAGAAAAAGGCATTTCAAAAATGTGCAGCGGCTTCCAGACTCCACAACCCCTGGACAATGGAGTTCACAGTTGTGACCAGAGTGATCAGTGTCAAGCATAGTGGGACAGCTGCTGGCAGACTGCTAGGGTCGACATAGGTAACAGTGTCTGCACTCGTGCTGCTTTGACCACGGCTCAGTGCTACTTGGGAAGGTTGTGTTACTTTGTCAGCATAAAGGGGCATTTACATTGGTGGGAAACAAATTGAAGTATAGACACATGCACAGCTAGGTTGACGTAAGGCAGCTTCTGTCGACCTAACATTGTAGTCTAGACCAGGCATACTTCTTTGCACCAGTACAGCTACAGCTATGTGTAAAGTCTACGCTGGTGTGCATCTACAGTAGAGGTTTGCCCCATTGCAACTGCATTCACGTAGCTATATCTGTGCAAAAGCCACCGGTAGAAACAAGGCATAAGACATGAATTTAACTGCCACGGTGATAGCATGTGTTAGAGATCCCTCTATCCATAAAGAAGCACTCTTGTCTGAAATTGGCTAAAGAGTATAGTGAGTGCTGATCCTGGGGGCACAATCATTCTGTCAAATTTACCCACCAGTATGTTATGATATAGGAACATCTTTATATAACTTCATCAGTGAAGGTCATTTGATGGAATGTTGAACAATTTTTACATGTACACAGTAGAATAGCTCTGTGGATTTGTTTAGTATTTTGGCATAGTTTGATTATATGGGCCTTCTGCTTAGTCCATTCTCCTCCTATCAAAGGGGCCTGAGAAATCAAACAGTTAAACTAGTGCAGTGAGACCTACAGAAACTAATACTTTTAAATGAAAATGTTAGTGGTGAGAAGCTAGTTTGCAGCTTCTCTGACCAAAGTATACTGTTCATTCCCTTAGGAGTAGCTCTTTGCTGTTTACTGTCATGGGAGGAGGTGAGCTGTTTACAGAGACTTTTAATGTTTCAGTATCATAGGAGTTACATTCCCACTGGCATACATTAAAATCTCATCTCTCCAGTGTACTGATTACTTACTTTTGAGCTATTCTAAGGAGGAACAATCTGCAGTTCTTTAGCCTGGGTTTTGTCTTTATCTCTTCCTTGAAATCCTACATGATGATGGTAAAATGGTGACTAAAACGGTCTTATCTGTCCCTTCTGTAGCAAATAATTCAAAAGGATGGGGCAGCCTGACAAAAGGGATATTTGTGGTAATGAGACTAGTGTTTGAGGAGAAATGCTGAGAAAAGGGGATGTTGAAGTTGGGTATCATTACTGCGCTCTGATGATGGAGTCCTAGTACAAGCTTTGCAGTTAAGGCTGTAGCTAGGTCTCCATTATAAACCAGATTTGTGACTCCTTTCTAGCTTTGTGTGTGTTAAAGTACAATAAACTAACTCCACCTGAAATTTCTAGAGGCCTTCTTCCAGAAGCTCGTGGTACTTCTGATTTTTAAAACGTTCATAAGTATTTTACTAGTTGCAGAATGTTCTGGTCTCTCTTGCAACATCCTGTCTGAAAAGTGGCTTGGTCTGCAGATTCCAAACTCTGTTTGTTCAAGTGTCCTTATTTGGGGGTTTGTGCCTCTGAGGAGTTTTGGAATGTTTGAATGATTACTGATACTTCTGCAGTTGTTTACTGACTTGTGAACTCTATGAACTTCATGCTGTTTGCAGGCTGGGAGTGATGCAGGCATTCAGTTTTACAGGATCAGAACCACTGAGTCCAAGAACCACTGTTTCTGTAGAGCAGAAGTGCTGCAGCTTGTCAGTACCCGGTGGGTCTTTCGGGTACCAGTTCTTACCGCATATTTGGGTCTTTAGTGTTCATAAGAGCTCCCAGAGTGAGGATACTTTTCTGAGCTTATAAACATCATTGAAGTGGATCTATATTAAGAAACTCCGCCCAGTGCAATGACTGAACATTACAGTAGCAAAGCTTTTTGCAAAACTTCCATCTGGGAATAAGCTACAGTAGAAAGTCCTCCCCAGGGAGCTTTTCCTCCATGTAGGAAAGGCTCCCTGGGGAGGACTTTCTACTGTAGCCTATTCCCAGATGGCAGATACACCATGACCACTATAGAGTGTTAAAAATCAAGAGTCCCTCAAAATCATAAGATTAGTTTATCGTGAGGTTTTAAAAAAACATTTTGTTTTCAATTGCTTTCTAGTCTTCGAGCTGGTCTACAGAACTCATGTTTAGAAACTTACATTTTAAAATAAAAACTGAGATTCTTGTATAGTCTTGAGTCCAGGAGCTGGGACTTCAAGAAAAACTCCAAATCTAGCTGGACTTGTGATAGTCATGAGTTGGCAACAGTTCAATGATTTTATTTTTGTTAGATGACTTATAGAGGTAGGTAGGATAAAACTTTTTCAAATTTAAAAACCGAATACTTCTAATGGTGAACTTTAGATGTACTTCTATTTCTTACCTTACAAATAAAGGAATTTAGTGACCAGAAATCCCTAAGATTGATAATGAAACCTTAAGATTACTTCTAGACTTTTTAACACTTAGGGTTTTCTTTCTTGTACTTCTGGTCCAGTGTTCTAATTACCTGACTTTTCAATGTTTAACTACAAAGTTCAAATGTTTTAATAGATTTCTGTTTATAACCTTGTCTCTCTTGTCTGGGAATTTTTCTAGAGACCACTAAAAATGTAACATTACTTAAGCTGTACGTATGTGCATAAATTCATTGTCCTAGCAAAGCAATCATGAGACGAAATCATTGCATGCTGCTGTGGAGTGCCTTATTGTGATCATGCAATGGATCCTTGTTGTGCTAAAATACTGTCTGTATGAAAATTGTTCCTGTGATGTATGGGTGAAGATAGTCTTACCATGATGTCACTTATGACTGCAGATAGTGAGTCTTGCCTTTCCTCAGAAGATCCACAATATAATCGAGATGCATAGTCACTAGTTGAAATTGGCTGACCTGCAGTACTACTCACTCGATGAGGGGTAGCAGAAATGGGGTAGAACATTACTATAGCAATTCACCCCAAAAGAAGGGAAATAAGTGGAAAGGTCAACGTAGAATTATCTGTTGGAATGTTGCCATCAAAAGATGTGTTCCCGAGAAGAAGTTTAGTTGCCACTTACTGTTAAAAAGCTCTTGAATCATCTAATATTTGAAAGATGAGCTATTTTTATGTACATCAAAAACTGTTTAAAAATATCCATACACAGTCATTGAAGGAAATGAGAAGCAAATAGGTTAGTCAGCTTTATAAGTATGCAAAACCTCAGTATAATTCACATCTCTACTAAAATGCCAGTCCTGCCTTTGTTGCAAAGAATCATTGTACATTGGTCACAACAACTGACCAATAAAAAAGCAACTTGGCAACAAACAAAGCAGATGCAGGCATCCAAGTTTATACTCCCAGAGGAGGCATGCATTTCATACCTCTCCTTAATGATCCCTCGCTGCTTATTTCCTTTGAGTCATTGGGAGCACAACAAACCAGTGCCCGGGCAAGAGCTAGGATTTTAAGAGTTAGCTGCAGCTTTTTCCCTTGTTGGCATCTTATTTAGGATGGAGATGTGTGTGGCAAGTGAATCTCTCATGCTCCTTTTTAATGCTCACTATCCTCTTACACTCCTGAATGTATTTATAAGTCACATCACCAGCATATGGGAGAGCGGAGGTTTGCATGGTGCTGCCCTGCCAGATGGGAGGGAGAGTAGAAAGTCTTGTATACCCTTGTGAGATTAAAATGCATATATTGCTTAAGCAGCAGCAATGCAATTTCTCCTCCCTGCCCTGTTTGTTCCTCACTGTGACTTCTAGGGGCGAGAGGGTTCAACGTCAATGGCTTATACAGTTCTCTTCCCCCCCCCCCCCCCTTTGAGGAAGTCAGTTGGGGTTCCATTTGTTCTGATGATTTTGTGAGATAAACATCTGTCCTTTGTAAATGAGACTGAGACCATCACCCCCCAACGTGGTTTTATGCAGACCACTGACCAGCCATCAGGTGATAACTTTCAATCGCTACCAGTCTGTGTTGGATTCAAACTGAAACCTTGTGTTTGAGACAGCCTTTCACATGGAAACTGACTCATAAAGCAACTCCCTTATCGTCAATATCTGTTTCTACCATGGCTCCTGTGAGAAATTAAACTACTAACCTTGGTGAGTTAGAGGGGAAGCTGGGAAGCAGAATATATCATTTTGATGGTATGGCTTATCCCTCTATTCCCATCCTTCATATGTTGCTTATCTTAGATGGCAACTCCTTGGAACAGGAATTTTGCCTTACCTGTGTGGACAGCACCTAACACTCTGTAGGATATTCTTGAATACAAATAATACTTCAGCGTGTACATTCAATCCCCAATGTAGCCAATCTGGAAGTTCTACCACTAGCCATTTAAGTGCAATAGGATTGGGAGTGCTCCCTGCCACAGAGGGTTAAAGGATAAAATGAAAGACAGATGTCTAATAGAAATATTTTTAATACTGTTTTTAAATCTGTTTTTCATGCACTATACTAAGAAGGATGGTAAACTCAACAATTATGGAAATTTTCATTTAAAACATGCTGAGGAATCCCCTCTGTTGGGGATTGTATGGTAATAGCCTGAAGATATCCATCCAGGTACCTGAGCAGGACTTTGGAACAGCCAAAGGACTGCTCCCAGAGAATCCTTCGCAGCCTTTACTCTGAACCCAGTGCTAGTCAGGATGAGACTCTGGGAGTTGAGTGCTGTGTAATACCGGCATGGGGCCGACATGATGAGTAAAACTTCGTCATAGACCTTACTACTGAGTCTCTGGTTTTATTTCAGGAGCTTCCAGTAATGGTGTGTGTGTGTGTGTGTGACCTAGAATGGATGGTGCACCTACTGGTACCCTTTGATATTAATGACCTGTTTCTCTTTCACAGGCTGGCAGTGATGGTGAAAGCATAGGGAACTGTCCCTTTTCCCAGAGACTCTTCATGATTCTGTGGCTCAAGGGAGTAGTGTTTAGTGTCACAACCGTTGACTTGAAGAGGTAAGAAACCTTGTTTCTCTGCCAAATGTACAGTAGTTTCATTTCTCAATCCGATGTGTGTAGGTCTAAGGCTTCCAAATTTTACTTAGGTACATCTTATTTCAAACATGACTGACTTCTTACTGCAATCACCGGGCCATGGGTATATTCTCTAAAGCACTTACGGTCGAATACTTATTTGACGGTGTGTGTCACTGCATGATGGTTGCAAGGTCTTGCCCGATTTGAGTTCTCGCATCTGTTTAAAGCTGGCTTTCAATAATGTCCAGTGATGGCTTCTGTAAAGCTAACTCATGGGAAGACATGTTAGTGGATGCTGCCTTAACTGGACAAGTAACATAGGACACTGATTTAAACAGGGACTATAGATAAGTGGCTTATAATCCAGTCGCAGTTTGAGAAGCTGATTCAATCTCTTTCCGTTATGAACAAATTCCTATATTTACTGACCTTTCTGAGATGTGGAGATTGGTCTCAACACCCCAGTAACTTTTGTGTCTTTTATTTTTAATGTGCTATGTTTGCTTGATTATTTATCTGGAAAACTTTTGCCATGCACAAAGGCTTAGATGATCAATGCTTCATTAACAGGCCAATCATATTCCTGTGTGAGACACTGAATTGTATGTGTATGACTAAATTATCACACATGACACACAAAAAATGAAGCTCTTGGCAAATTTTCAGCAAAATTTCCTTTTTTGCAGCTTCATCCCCGGTTGAGTTAATATCTTTAATGCCCTGAACCTCAAAGGCATTGTCCTTTTAGTATGAGTGGCTCAACGCAATTCTGGTTAGAGTGAGACAAACACAGGACAGTAACCTAGAATCAAATATTGTATCTGTGAGCTAGGAGAGAAATATGCACTTGCTTGCCAAGTCATCTGTAGTGTATGCTGTAAATAGGGTACAAAATAAAGTATATTGTGTCACACAGATCACTTTATATATTCCTGGCTCTTATTAACAAGGGCTGAATGGAGTATATCTTAGTGGGAATTATATGATCAATGACACACACAAGAATAAATGGACACAAATCGGACATCAGGAATGGTAACATACAAAAGCCAGTAGGAGAAAACTTCAATCTCCCTGGAGGTTCTATAACAGATTTAAAAGTAGCTGTACTTGAACAAAAAAACTTCAGAAACAGACTTCAAAGAGAAACAGCAGAACTAAAATTCATTTGCAACTTTAACACCATTAATTTGGGCTTGAATAGGGACTGGGAGTGGCTGTCTCATTACAAAAGCAGCTTTGCCTCTCCTGGAATTGACACCTCATTTATTATTGGGAGTGGACCACATCCACCCTGCTCGAATTTGCCCTGTCAATACTGGCTCTCCACTTGTGAGGTAACTCCCTTCTCTTCATGTGTCATTATATAATGCCTGCATCTGTAATTTTCACTCCATGCATCTGAAGAAGTGAGGTTTTTTACCCACGAAAGCTTATACACAAATAAATCTGTTTGTCTTTAAGGTGCCACCGGACTCCTTGTTGTTTTTGTGGATACAGAATAACACGGCTACCCCCGATACACAATCAATGTGGTTATAGCTTCCTTAGATTTCCAGCATACCTAAACATTTGTATTGGGTGACCGTGAAAGTTGGAAGGGCTTTCTATACCCTACCACACAGGAAATCACTCAGTATAATTAAAAAATATTTTGTCACCAGGTACACACTCTTAATATTTCCTAGAACAGATGAATTTTTCCTATCCAGTTTCTTTAAAGAACATACTAATAAGTTAGTCTCTTACAATACTCACTTTCAATGGCTAATTGTATTGTGGGATAATAAATATGCAGCACAATCAGTAATGAAAGATTATGAAAATCTATAATTTAGAAAAAGTAGCCAGTATGGAATGGCCCTTGCACTTGGATTGTGTCTGGTTGTTAATGATTTTATAATGTACTCTTACTGCATAACTTAGTTGTTTACATATGGTGTTGTACAAATAAGAATTGCTTCATAATTCATTACAAAGGAATTTTGCCAAATGAAGAATCATTGGATGGATCCTAAAGATCATCTGACCTACAGGCAAACTACCCATGAGTTTTGGGTAATTGCAGATTGTGGGGGCCAACTTTGAATCCTCCTTTTCAGATCTCTAAGATAAGCCTTGCTATCATCACATAATAAAAACAAAGATGGCATTTTTCACAAACTTGCATTGGTAGGAGAAACACTTTCCCAATAGGAGAATGAGTAGAAATCCAATGTAATATAGTCTTCTCTTATATAGCACTTTACAAATATTACGGCTATATCAATCTATGCCCATTTATAGATGGAGAAACTATAGTGCAGAAATGAAATGACTAGCTCAAAGGACATGCAGAACCAAATGATGGCAGAGCCAGAAACAAAACCAGGTATCCTGATTTCCCAGGCCTTGGCTCTGACCACTGGGTTACCTAATGTTAAGTTCAGTAGAGCTTTGTTTTAGTATGTGGCACAAAGTAAGTTTTGTCATAAAAACTAATCTGGGTTGAAAACAAATGTTTATTAATTTGGCTAACTTTGAAGTGGCAGAAGAAGGGAAAGCCTATGGCATTCTAGACTTTAATATTAATTACAGACTTAATTTTTTCTATTGGGAGTAAAGAACATAATATATTGTTTGCCTAAAAGTAAAACCAAAGAAATACATGGATATTGCTGTCAGAGCTTTTTAAAAAAGTGTGGCAAAAGGAGGCCAGCATGAGACATCCTGAACTTTATTTCTAATAACCAACTAGTTTGCTTTGGCTTTTGTTAATATTGCCAGAATTGGAACAGAAACCTTTTAGCACCACAGATTGAGGTTAACTCCATACTGGTAATCCAGTGTAGGTATTCACTTTCCTCTATGCAGCCATGAGACAGGACACATTTAAAAGAAAAGTCATTTGTAGCAATGTTATAAAGTTCTTTGGGCTGGATAGGATTTCTTTGGAAACATGGGTGTTGCTTCCAACTCTCACAAACTTGTACTGAATCTTCCATTTAATTTTGTGTGGCTTGCAGACCCTCCAAAACAGACCATAAACTTCTACAGGGTTTTAGCTCTGGGTTCCCATTGCTTTTATTGATTGCATACTTTAAAAACCCAGTGCAACTTCTGGGGAAAAAAAATTAGAGGACCGTGTTAATAGAATCATTATGTATTTATAAGCATCTGGGTCACTTCTACTCATGTCAGATGCGTAATTAGAAATGCAAAAGATTTCTGTTCAGATTGCATTGTTTTTCTATACCCTTCACATCTGGGCATTAATGGAAAGAAATTTCCGGTTTAACTTGATTGCAAGAGGTTTAAAGTATTCTGTCTCCATCCTAACAAGTCTTTCCTTCTAGTTCTCTAGGTTTTGATTTAGGGGAAAAAACGCGAAGTAGATTCAAAACTGAGAAATAGGATTAGAGTAAAGCAGCTGGAATTTTGTTTTGTATCTGACCTTATAGTGATGGATGTGTGCTCTGTGATAGAGGGACACATCTGCAGTCACTACAAGTAATTAAAATCTTGAATAGAGGTGGGCTATCAAGTTAAACCTTTGTGTTAAAAAAATGTTCAAAATAAGGGTACAGAAATGCATATTTTGCTGTTAACTTGTTGATCTGTGTGCCTGGATTACCAAATGCCTAGCAGTAGTGCCACATGGCACATAAGAGTAGTTGAATGTTTTGATTAAATTGTAGCCTTATTTACATGGAAGTTTTCTACCATTTACCAAGATAAGAATGGGTGCTTGCATTTGTCTTCATATTCATAATAGTGCCATTAGGAATGGCTTCCAGGAATACAGCATTCAATGACTATCATATGCTCTTTTATACTCTCTCCCCCCCCCCCCCCAAGTTTAACATGCTGTACATATTCTTAAGCTTCACTTTCCAAACTTTGCTACCCCTGTTTTGTCCCGTTATGGAGAGCCACAAACTTGTTGTGAAAGTTAGGTGCTAAGAACTTTTCACTCATTAATTTATCTCACTAACCTAGAAATTGTGGGTATACTAGCAAACCATCCTCTTGCTTGGCAGTACAATACAATTTGTGTACAATAGCAGGCCTAGTTTGCAGTAACTAATTTTTGACACTGTAAGGTCAGTGTTTGGCCTTAAATGAAAGATCTACGGGAGCTCTAATTCAATTCTGTGGTTGTCTTAGCAGGTCATGGTTTGGTACAAAAGTTCACAAACAAGTAACTTTGGGACACACCAGAAAAACTGTCTTTTATTTGATTTACTTTGTATGATGTGTATTTTCCTTTCCTAAATTGTGTCAAATATAGTACTGTTCAAACAAAAGAATATTTGGCAGTTCTCAGTTCAACTATTAGTTACTAGGGGCACAAGAGAAAATATGCACACAGACTGAATTAAATGAGACATGCCAGCATTTCAGTGAGGCCATACATTTCTTTCTTCTGTGCAGTCAAAGACAGAGGCTCTATTCTTTCCCTTTTCAGTAACACAACTTTTTATGTGCAGAAATTTAATTTGTTCTGATGACTGGAGCAAGGCTGCAGTATAAAAACTGTTAATCTTGTAATAAAATTCAAGGCAAGCGTGTGTTCAATTTCATTTAGAAATCCTGTTTGGGAGCATTAGTTTATACCTTTGAGATTTGATTTTTAAACTGTTCTTCAAATTTATAAAATTGACACCCAATCCATAATTAACCTCCACCCCTAAACATTCAAGGACTGCCCATACATAAAATAACGCCTTCAATAGCCTGTGTAAGGTGGGGGAAGGTTTCCTTTTTACTAATGTATTTATACCAGTGCTGCTTGGAGATTTGCTTCAGCATGTCAGACAAACACTACTCAATCATGCTAACCCACTGCCCCGGCTTTTACTATGCTATTCAACTTTAAGGGCTTGTATACACAGAGAGTTGTTCCTGATTAACTCAGTGTGTGGACAGTTATTCTGAAGCAAGCGTTCTGGAATAAGTGTCTACACGTAGACTAGGTCTACACTGGGGGGGAGGGGGGGGAGATGCACAAATTCAGCTATGCAAATAGCGTAGCTGAATTCGACATATCCGAGCCGACTTATCCCGCTGTGAGGACGGCGGCAAATCGACCGCTGTGGCTCCCCCGTCGACGGCGCTTACTCCTACCTGCGCTGGTGGAGTACGCGCATTGATTCGGGGATCGATTGTCGCATCCTGACGAGATGCGATAATTCGTTCCCCGAGAGATCCATTTCTACCCACTGATCCAGGTGGGTAGTGAAGACAAGCCCTTGGACACGATTAGGAGCCGCTTTTGTGCTTTAAATTCACACCTACCGTAGTCCATGTTAACCTTCGAGTGCAGACAAGGTTACTTTCCTAAAATGTGGTAAATAGCCAGACTTGATTTCAGTTGTCACCAGATAATTAAATGGACAAATTGCTCTTAATAAGGGCTTGTCTATGCTGTGCTTTAGTCTGCACCAGCTGGGGTGTAAATTCTAATTGGCCCACATGGACCCTGCTAGTGCATGCTAAAAGTTTGCTTATGCGCATTAATGTAGTCCTGTTTCAAACACATGGGCCAGTTAGTGTGCAACACATTGGTGCTCATTAGAAGTTGCATCCCAGCTGGTGCAGAGTAAGGCTCCATATAGACAAGCTCTAACATAGATCTGAGCTGTAAACTTCATATAGCCCACACCTGCAAATCAAAGTAGAAATCAATATGGTGACTTTTTAGAAGCTCAATGAAAGAGACAAAATAATTTTTTTAAGGTTTCTGTTGCAGCCCCTAGGCACAATATATACTAAACCAATTTTCATATAAGGGCTAATACTAGGCCACCTTGCTATCCAGTCAAGTCATTTATAACCAAACTGTTTTCTGTAATTTCTGGGATACAGCTTTTTAAGCACACCATTGACCTCTTATTCTGAACATCAAAGGAGTAAAGGCAGGCCATGTGGCCTGAGAAGAGTCTGATAGCTCTTTTAAGGACATGCCACTGCTTTCATAGGGTACCTCTAGTTGCAGCTGGGAAGGTGCTTCCCAGCTCAGGTAGACAGACATGCCATCTCTGCTGAAGCGAGTGCACTGAAAACAGTGCAGCCAGGTATAGCACAGGCAGCAGCACCAGCGAGTTGCCGGAGTACAAACTTGCGTAGAACACCAGGTACGTACATGCTCAGCTAGCCTGAGCCACTACCCATACTGCACCCAGCTACCCTGCTCTCTTAGGCGCACTAGCTCAAGCAGAGCTAGTGCATGTCTGTCTGCCCGAGCTGGGAAGCATGCTGTCAGCTGCAGTGTTAGACGTACCCAGAGATAATCAAATAGTGTTTGAGGTTGTGGCTTGTAAGATAAGCATGAACTAATGGTTAGCATAGCAAACTGGGGGTCATAACTCCTGCATTCGATTCCCGGATCAGTGCTGGCTAACTTGGACCTTAAACTCGTTGCCTGTTACCTCGTTTGTAAAATGGAAGGAGGCAAACATCACAGCATTTGAGGTTTTATTTGTAAAGTGCTTTGAGCACCTTGGGTGTAACGTGCTTTGTTGAGCCAATATTCTATACTGCACAGGTGTCTATACATTATTCCACATATGCTTTTGTTTTCATGTCAGTTTTAAGGACACAGTGCAGCTAATAAACTACTTTAATGTCATTTGAAATCATGTAGAAACCTTCCCTTTTGATATTTCATTAGTGTGAAGCCTTGTCTGTTTCTGACATTAAACCTTCTCCTTGATAGCATTATTGCAAGTACTGTGGTTTTGGCTGCATTTGTTTAAAATAAAAATTCCCGAAAAGGAATGTTATCTAGTCGATGTGCAAAATTGGAAGGGAGCCGTGATGACTTCCCGCAGTTGTTGCGGGTGTACAGAGCTGTATTTTAATACAAGGTTAAGGTATGAACTGACTCGCAGAGCCCTCTGGCATAGAACAATGGGGGGGCAAAGGGCAAATATTAATGGCACTCTGCAATGAGTGAGAACTACTTGGAAAATGAAAATTGCCACAACTTGCCTCAATATCTGACTTCTGCCATCTTTACTAAAACGCCACCAGACTACAGGTACGTCTTCACTTACCGGAGGGTCCGGCGGCAGGCAATCGATGTTCTGGGATCGATTTCTCACGTCTGGTTAAGACGCGATAAATCGATCCCGGAAGTGCTCGCCGTCGGCGCCGGTACTCCAGCTCGCCGAGAGGAGTACGCGGCATTGACGGGGGAGCCTTCCTGCCGCGTCTGGACCCACGGTAAGTTCGGACTAAGGTAGTTCGAATTCAGCTACGTTATTAACATAGCTGAATTTGCGTACCTTAGTCCGAAGTGGGGACTTAGTGGGGACCAGGCCTAAAAGTGGGTGTTGATCTTAACACTGAGGTGCTTGAGGACTGACAATGAAGTTTAGTTTTGTATGTAATTTTAGCTGCATGTAATTCATAGGGATGCTTATAGCACAAGGCCAAATGATTCTGTGTACGTCTGCCAAAGCATTAGAGCCTTTTTATTGCTATTGCTACTTCCTCTGTTAAAGGGTTTGTGCGGTAGCCAGGGAATGAAATCCTAGCCTGTCTTTTTAATTCTGTAGGAATTTACACTGTCTCAGATTACTGCAGTAACTATAGGTATGCTTGATTAACTAAATTTAAAGGTGTTATCTATGCACCTCTGTGCTTCTCCACACCAGTTTGAAACCATCTTCTTTCCACTTACTGCTGCTAGCATAGTTTCACTGAGCAGTATGGACAAGGGTTTTAATTTGAGAATCATGCTATAGATTGCACCCTAAAATCATCTAGAGCATGAATATAACCTCAAATTCCTATTTATGCTTGCCAAAGAAACTATTGTGGACCATAAAGAATCACTGGCTTCAGTCCAGGATTTAACTTCCGCTAGAAGACTGATGAAGAGTTGACACATAGTATGGAAATTCCTGTTTGCGTTAAGACTGTCACACCAGCATGCAAGTACTGAATTCAATGGGTGTTTCTTATAGGAGAGAATTCGAAGGGAGCTATTTTTAGATGACACTTTGGATTCAGAGCCTGCATCCTTTATTCCCATCCCCTGCCTGAACTTCTCAACTTCTGCACTCGAACATTAAATGTCCCTCTACTTCCCTATGTCTGATGCTACAAATGAAATAGCAGATGTGCAAACACACCTTGTGTTGAAAGGAATAAATTACGCAAGTCAGAATGAATGTGAGTGGGCGGATGCACGTGTAGCTGGCACATAGCTTTTAGATGCGTGCCTGCAATGTCGCATGCTGTCACCACTACACCACTACCAACTAAGGGAAAAGGAGCAGCAGCCAAGTGCCCATAAAATAGACTAGGCTTGACAAGAAATACGGCATGAAAGGCATTGTGGGTAGACACCCCAGAAAGCAAGAGGTGTCACCAAATGTCTTTTTATAAAGACTTAATTTAGAGACCTTGAACCATTTAACTTGATGCCTTGCTCATCCCTATAGAATCCAAGTACTTAAGACTGTGCCAGTCAGTGATATCCTCTTCTTCTCACCCCATGTCCATGGTTCTTTCCAGGAAAATCTTATTTTCCTCAATATTTACTTGGAGAAAAAAAATCACCTCCTATTCTTAGATTGATAGTAGGGCACATTTTTCTCCTTACTGCATGGCTTTTTTTGTTGGCAAAGAATGGCATGTGTGGTGTTTTAATTTATTTCTGGTTTAATTTATATCCATTAGGAAAAATTTGGATGTGGAGAAGTAGAGGTATTAGGGATGCAGACAGGTTCTATGCAGGTTGCCCCATGTACCAACATACATTGAGGGTAAAACAGATCTGAAGGTGAGGAAAGAAATTACAACCCTAAACATCTCAAAATAACTATATATAGTAGAACCTCAGAGTTAAACACCAGAGTTACGAACTGACCAGTCAACCACCCACCTCATTTGGAACTGGAAGTACGCAATCAGGCAGCAGCAGAGACCCAAAAACAAACACAAACCAAAACTGCAAATACAGTACAGTACTGTATTAAGCGTAAACTACTAAAAATATAAAGGGGAAGTTTAAAAAAATAAGGTAAGGAAACTGTTCTTGTGCTTGTTTCATTTAAATTAGAATGGTTAAAAGCAGCATTTTTCTTCTGCACCGTAAAGTTTCAAAGCTGTATTAAGTGAATGTTTTGTTGTAAACTTTTGAAAGAACAACCATAATGGTTTGTTCAGAGTTACAAACATTTCAGAATTACAAACAACCTCCATTCCTGAGGTGTTCATAACTCTGAGGTTCTACTGTATTCTACTGTTCCTACAAAAGAGATCTGAAAACAGCTAATTAGGAATTAAAGTACATTTTGAAGTATCACAAATACATTGAGATTAAAAACTTTACTAGTGTAATTCTCATGAAATTGCAAGGCATTGAACTCCCTTTCATATGCTGTTGCTTACTGAAAGCATCGTTGCACCACTTGTTAACTCTACTGGGGGGGCAAAGCTGGCACGCGGAGCTTGGCCTCAGGCAGTACCTCTATGATCAGAGGTAGCATTGATAGCTGGGATCATGGCTGTACTGTGCTCGCTTGTTCCTTTTAAAATTGTTTTGTATCACATTTGCATTGCACCATAGGAAACCAGCAGACCTTCAGAACTTGGCTCCAGGGACTCATCCACCCTTTATTACCTACAATGGTGAAGTGAAAACAGATGTGAACAAGATTGAAGAGTTCCTTGAAGATGTCTTGTGTCCACCCAAGTAAGTGTTGTGAGGAAAATGTATTTGGAAACAGGTTATTTGGCAACAGTAGTGTGGTGTCTGGCCTCAGGGTTGTTGGTGTTGCTTTGTTTAAATTCCTGTTTATGGAGAAGCTACCTGCAATAAATAGTGCAAGTATTAGTGCTAACCAAGTTTAAGATGCTTTCCATATCAACAAACTAAAGTCTGAATCTTTGTAATATGGATTGAGGCCTTAAATATTTTGGCCAAAAACCATATTTTTTATAAATACCCATTCGTTTAGGAAGAAATCAACATGGAAATAGACTAGAGATTATCTGTAATTAGTGGTTATCGTTTTATAAATGCATATTGGAGCCTGAATATTTTTCATTTTTGGTGGTTGAGGGTGGGGCTGTGTGCTAGAAAGGAGGCAAGATACGAAGGCCATGCTAATAAGATTGTACTCGTGTAACTGAAAATGGGGCCCCACTTCACAGAACTAGATACCAATTCATTAAATCTTTAGGAAAACCTATTTCCCGGTGATCTGCCTATGGTCTTTGCAAGATTTGCATTTGCAGGCATTCTTCTAGAAGTAAATGACGTGGCATTCAGCCTTTTGGTTCAAATGAAAAGTTCATTTCAAGTAAGGATGGTAAATGTCAGTGACTTGCATATTTTCCATTAGAAAGTCTTTCCTCATTCCTTCCTAGTTTATTGAATAAGAAAAAGGATAATCTTGTATAATCATTGCAGAATCAATCATATTTCTGTGCAAGTTGGCAGTAGCTGATTTTTCAAGACTTTCTGTGGCTTGGGCCTGTCTTGCCACACACAATGATATGCTCCCCACTTCTAAATGTGCATGTGAGGCTAAGGTTGAGCCTTAAGCCTGTCAAAATTGTGATGGAAAGATGTGAATACATGTTCTATTCATTAGGTTATATAGTGCAAGAGCAGGAAACTGTATCAAATAGCCTGCCAGTTGGAGTTTAAAGGGTATGGTGTTGATCAGACATGGGTAGTCTCTTGCTAGCTGAGCTCTCTCTCTCTCCTCTGAGCCTTCAGGAAAAGGAAGGATTTCTGGAACATCACATAGTTTTTTTTCTTCCCTTGTTAGGAATCTTGAGGTCAATGACCACTTATCTTCTGGGACAGATGGTTTTTAAGTTACATGTTTTTAAAAATGTCTCCTTTCCCTTGGGCTGGCAGGACTAACGGAGCAAAGCAGACTGTGTATGGCTGCCTATAGTTATTCTACTGTGTATAGAGCCCAACTTTCCATTCACTGAGCACTGGATTGCAGTGATAAGGGGGGCAGCTTTCCACTGTAACCCCCCTTCTATTATGTTAAAAGCACCATGTGCTTGATTTTATATGCTTGCTCCAGAAAGCAGAAATATGTAATTATAGTCTCTACCCCAGGGGGGTTTAAGAGAATCTGAAGCAGGACTTGTCCAGTTCTCTACAAGTAAAAAATACATTTGGACAGCTAATGTACTTGACTGTCCATAAGGCAAGTCTTCTCTCTTCCAAACACACACTTCACTTTTAAGCGTGTTTTGAATTGAATTAACATCTGCAAGCATTTTAATATCTCTTTGGGGCGACAGGCACTATGTAGATGTAAGAGTAAATGAACTGAGGTATTTTTATCCCACATAGGAAAGGGTCAGAAAGTTAAGGTTACAAAAAGTCTGTTTCTTTAAGCTGAGAACTATTAACATCAAACATACCAGTCCACCTTAAGCTGTTCTTGGAATAGAAAAGAGCCATTGTGTCTATTCAGTCATCTGAAAAAAGGAAGGTCAAAAGGGATTGATCGATTACCAGTGAGGTTGTTTTACTGTACACTAATAAAGCGGTCTCTTGCTGATCAGAAAGCAACTTTATTTTTTAATCTAATTTTTTTTTCTGGTTGGATTTTATGTTGTAAACCACTCTTGAGTCTTGACCACCCTTTTTTGTGCAAAATACTGTAAGTGCTCTCCTTACCTACGGTGTGAACCCTATGTATAATCTGCAGGGTTTTGCACCGATTTTGGAGGAGTCATGGGAGAGTTAGTGGTCTCCAGTTAAAGGTGGGCTTGAGTAAAACCCAGGATCTCAACGGTCAACGCTGAGGGTGTTCAAAGTCTGGGTTACACTTCTGTGAATGGCCTCTCTGTATATAATGGGTTAAATCAGAAACTGGGATCCAAACTTTGAGGTAGATGACATCAGAGCTGGGTTGAGCTCATCCTTAAGGTATGTCTACATTGCAATGAGAGATGTGACTGCAGCACATGTAAACATTGAGATAGCTTTGAACTAGCTTTAGCTCAGACAACAATAGCAATAACGCCTCTGCAACCCCACCCAGGCCGTGGGGAAGTACTGAAGTGGCTTACTTGTGCTGCTCTCCATGCTGCCATGACTTCATCGCTATTGTTTTTTGAACTAGTTAGATCAAAACTAGTTTTGATCTATGTCTGCATTTGCTGCAGTCACACTTCTTATTGCAGTGTAGACATACCCTTGGTCTTTGTCTACACTAGCACTTTTGTCAGCAAAACTTGTTGATCAGGGGTGTGAAAAAACAGCCACCCTCCCCTCCCGACCGACATAAGTTTCACCGACAAAAGCGGCATGGAGAGGCTACACAAGAGATCTTTCAGCACCAGAGCTGCAGTGGTACAACTGTCCTGCTGTAAGGTTCGTAGTGTAGACGTAGCCTTAGGATAGTCCATGAGAGGGAGGGACCTGGGAATTAAAAATTGCTATTAAAATCCCTTATTTTGATATTAAGTGACTAGTAGGAGAATCCTCTGGGGGAAAGCAACAAGGGAGTGGGTGGTGGTATTGTGGTGGTGCATTGTGGACAACACTATTGATTTTTGGCCCTGTTCTTCTAGCACTGTTGGAAGGGTTCCAAAGCTCACTTCAAACATAGTTCTCATTTAAACTAGTTGATTAACACTAGACAGTGACAAATTCTCTTCAAAACGCTTCCCACACATCAGTATTACTGTTTACTTTGCACAGAGATATTTGATAACAAAAATATGCCTAATTGCTTAACGTGGTTTTCATAAACCATTTTCAAATTAGTTTTGATTCTCCTGATCAAATTACATTACAACAGAGCTTAGTAAGGTTTTTTTTAATACAAGACTGTAGTCATTTGCTCTGTCTTGTGGCTATTGGTTTGGGAGATGAAAGTTGAAAAGAAACTACATATATGGCAATTTTTTTTAACCAACTGAATCTCAGTTGAGTAGCCAGTATCATTTGGGAAGAGAAACATGGAAAACATTTTTAGTGTTATAAATGTAATTTATATCTAGTCTCACTATAGGCAGCAGTCAAGTAATACATAATATGAACACATGTGGTTCATATTTTAGGGAAAAAAATAAAAGGGCACTAATACCTAAAATGAGAAATATTAAATATAACTTCAGTAGAAAGCTAGTCAAAATGTACATATTTCAACACATTGACTGAATATTCCAATTTTCATGTTTAGGAAAAGTATCAGTGCAGTCTTGACTTAAATAAGTACAAGTTTGCCTGTCATTAACTAGACAAGAATGAGCACTGTTCTTCAGTGTAACTGACAGCAATATTCAGGGCCAGCCTGGGGGGAGGGGAGGCAATCAGGGTGGCTGCCACATTGTTCCACCACTCAACCCCTTTTTCCCCCACTCATGGCACTCTAAACATCCTAGAGCGGGCCCTGACAATATTGTTTGTATCGATCAAGAGATTCCAGTTACATAGTGACAAGGAACCTTTTAAAAAGATCACTGCTTCACAGAAAAGAGCAACAGGACAGATCTCCGTATTCAAAAGAGCAGTGTGTTTCCCTTTGCACAGGGTTGTGCATTAACATTTTTGTTTGTAAAGCTTAGCTGGGCATTTTATAGTCTCCTGATCTTTACAAATATATAAAGAACATAAAATTTTAAAGGTTCTGCTGGTGAACACGTAACTAAAACCCACAGCCAGCTCAGAAATCCTAGCTTTGTGACCCTCAATGTAACTGGATACCCATTTTACGTGCTGTATATAGGTTTTTTCATATTCTCCAGTGGAATTGGCATGTCCTCTGGTAATCCTTATCGCAGAAATAAGCACTGAAGTTCTTCAGAATTCCAGGTCCTGACTCATGTTATAGATAGATAAGTCACGTTGAGACCAGTCTAAAGAACATTTTAAAGGGGCACTTGGGTTAAACATAATTTTTTTTTTTAAATTCCTTGCATGTTGTTGATACCAATTTAAGTTAATAAAATTGAGTTTCCCTTTCACTGTTTATGCTGTTCAGTATTTGCAGATCATTGAGGTTTACAGTGAAAGTAGAACAGCCAGTTTCACATTTGGCAGTCAGTTTCATCTCCAGATTCTGATTGCACTGCTTCAGTGCAACATTGCAAATGTTTAAATCAACACAGTTTATTGATATTTGTTTTAAAAAACACTAAACATTTCCATTTGGATCTTGTAAACTTAAATTTTGGGCCTGAAAATGACTACATTTTTTTAATAAAGATGCACATAATATAGAACAATGGTTTTCAACCTTTTTTCATTTGTGGACCCCTGTGAAATTTTTAGTGGAGGTAATGACTTCTTTGGAAATCTTAGACATAGTCTGCGTACCCCACGGGTCCACTGATCACCAGTCGGAATCCACTGATATAATGTGTTAAAAACCTAAGTAGAGTGTACACATTTCTTTGCCTGCTTAATGCTAATAAATACATGGCTGACTGGTCATATTGTTTCTGCTGAATATTGCAGTAGAACTGCTATTGGAATATTTGCCCACAAACTATTGCATCTTTCTGCTTAGGTACTTAAAGCTTTCACCAAAGCACCCAGAATCAAACACCGCTGGAATGGACATCTTTGCCAAATTTTCTGCATTTATCAAGAATTCCAGACCAGAGGCCAATGAAGGTAGGAGACCTCAGTCCTGTAATCTCTAGTGCCTGGTATTTCATTGGGTTGTGGGTTTGGCAAGAGCAGCTGTCGTTCTTTCTCTTTCGTATTCGTTCTCTTTTGTTTTTTTCTTTTGTTTTCTCTTTCTCTTTTCTTTTCTTTTTTCTTTTGTTTCTCTTTTGTTTTCTTTCTATTGTTTTGTACTATTTTCCCTTCTACAAGGTAGAACATGGTATGGTAGAGGTTGTGTCCAGGCAGCACTGCTGATGTCCACAAATAACTTCCCTGAACTAGACATCCCTTGAATCTGATTTTGCTCCCAGAAAGTCCAGGGCTACCCAGATCACCTCTTTGATGGGTGTGTTTAAACTACATAAAGACACTATTCAGGGCAAACTAAGGTATTGTTGGCAGTTCTGAGGGCTACACATGTAACATGGGACAGCACTACTTTCACTCTGTCTGTCCTCATCACACAACACTTAACCTCACTTCCTTTTTCCTCCTAGGGGCAGCTGATGTCAGTTACTAATTCTGGACTAATTTGATGGTCCTATTAATTGAGGGGTTTATGTCTTGCAATTCATTTGTTACTATTGGTACCATTAGTGGACCTGCCCCTTAATTACTGGTGCATTTTAAGGGTGTAAAACACACAAACAAGCTATTTTAGTTTGTAATGGCTGACTGTAAATCTTAAATCATATTAATCAAAATCTCCATGATTGGGTAGGTGGCTTTTAGTCTTTTGAGTTAATGATCTCTGAACCAGTGACTCCGAATCTGCCTTGAGAGAACCAGACCAGTTAGGCTGTCTAGTCAAACTGACTGTCTAGACTGTTGTAAATACCCATTTGGGGAATTTAACCATGAGATGCAACTTCTTTGAAATGTGCCGTGATGCTCAACTTGCCCCCATGCAGCCTCCCTGTGACATGCTGTAAACTGACTCCGTAGATAGTGCATTTCAACATCTGAATTTTTAGCCAGATGTACACTAAACTTATGGGCGTCTTGGTCACCTGGTCACGCTTTTAAACTGACAGTGTTCCTTTATAGTTAATCACATTTACTTTGAAATATTCTGTGTATTTAGAGACTTATTCTACCCTGGAAGCTTACTTTGGGTTCCCCATTGGCAACTAGTGGCCTAACATTCAGAGATGCTAAATATCCACAGTTCCTGTTGATTTCATTTGAGGCTGTTGGTGTTCAGCACCTCTGAAACTCCAACCCAAGACGGGTAGAAGCAGACTTCGGCTCTTAAACTGTGCACAAAAATTCATTAGAAACGGACCTGGACAGCAGTAGTAATTCTTAGTAATTTATTGAAAAGCAGAGATGTGAAATGCATTGATTTGCTGTCCATGATAAAGTGCTGTCCATGATAAAGTTAAGGACTTGTGTGTAAAACCGGGGTTTTAATTAACGTTTAACTCTGAGAATGAGTGTACTTTCCGATAAACTAGTGCTGAAAGAGTTCAATGCCTTCCTGCAGTCGCCTGAAGGCCTCAATCCCTCCCATCTTCAGAATCCACCTTCACTCCCTTCCCCCACTGCTATAAGTTTTCAGTTTGAGTGCTGTGCCACTGGACACTGGGTAGCGTTTTAACTCTTAAAGTGATCATAGGCTCATTAATTTCATGATTGAGAAAAGTCGCAGGGAACATTAAAGAATCAGTTTAATATTAAACATCTGTAAATTCACATTTCTCTTCCTTTTGGTCTTGTATCTTGCTGCTGCTTGTTTCAACCTTTGGTTTCTCTGAGCAGCTCTTCCCTAGAGCTAACTCTGGTCTAGATCCTTTGTCTAGCAAATACAAGCTGCTGTCATCCCAATTGGTATCCTGCTGTTCAAAGGTCAGTTGCAACCTTTACATCATCCAGGTAGCCTCTGCCAGCTGGAGGCTTGTAAATCTAATTTGCGTACTCTGCCACTGTGGCAGAGTTTTCCTGGGTTATATTTTTACGTGAAGACGGCAGACATATCAGAAGCCACAAAGGGTAAATAAAATGCAAATACCAGTTACAAAAGAGCAAGAAAATAGGCTGGATAAGTAAACAGTCTCGTTCACACACTTGCTACCAATCCATATGCCAGCGCATTAATGAGCAGATGTCTGATAACCCCTTACAATTATTGATACTCTAGTGCACTTCCTTTGCTGTATCTGGACTATCAGTGTGACCTGTAATCAGTTGCATACACTTGAGGTTGAAATATTTTTTTTACCCTTCTAAAATAGATGTTAATTTTTAGGGTATGTTTTCAAACTTGTTGGATAATGGCATAATACTCGCTCATGACTTCTGTTACTACACACATGGTGGCTCCTGTTTATTGGGGTTGTCATCCAAAGAATTTTTTTTTTTACAAGAGACACCAAATCCTGGTTAAAATGAAGCTGCTAAGGAACTGTATTGATAACAAGGATGGTCACTCATCATCCATTCCACCAGACTCTGACCAGATTTGAACGTGTGTATTAGAGTAATTTATTTACTATTAAACTAGAAGCTATCTGGTCCTCTGACTGCTTTAACTTTGAGTGGTGCTCAACCATAATTTTAAGTAAAACTATGTCTCATACTTTTTCTCTTGCTTTGTTGCTGCTAGGAATAACCATCTAACCTCAAAATGACATAGCCAATCCAGACTAAAGGCACAATGGGTTGTTCAGTTTGCAACATGTAGACCTTAGATTAAATTTCTTATTGGTAAATAAGAACTCCCAGTTGCCAAGCAACCTTCTGCCCCAGGGATCTATTATAGCAGCTGTGTTCAAGAAAACAATATTCAGAACAATTCTGCTCTGTAGTATCTCCCTGATGGATTTTGTTGTTGTAGGGCTATGGACTCTTAGCTGTTACTTTAAAATATCATTTAATTCAAGATACAGGATTTGACAAAAGGATTTCAGCATTTCTAAAGAGAGAATCCTAGTTAGGCAATGCTGCGTTCAAGCAGCATTCAATTGAAACACACCCATGATTTCTTAAAACTCCAATAAAATTTGGATTTGGGGTTTTATTACTTTAAACTGTCCCCTGCAGCATAGCATATGTAACCAGAGCATCCCTGTGTTAACATGAGTGTTGTATACAATTGACACTGACCAATCTGTGTACGGTTTGCACTGCACTCTGAAACTAAGGTAGCATAAATATCTTGAAGTAAATAAGGTTTCTAAAATCTGTTCCAACAGCCTAAGGAACTACTTTTAACAAGTAAGGATACAGTTTTAAAATTATTTTTACTTTGAAACCATGAAGAGGTGGGTCACAGGGCTCGCTGCATTTGACTCCTTGGACTCTCTCAGTGCACCCCCTCGGGTGTCAGTCCCAATGCCTTTACCTATCCTGGGTAGAATTCCACAATTATCCCACTCCTAGATAGGGCTTTGCACTACAGTACCCTGTGTATTGAGAGTGCTTACTCAGCAGGTCGGACTGAATTCTGACATCTATTGTTCTTCCTGATCAAACAGCCTCTGAAAACCAAAGTATAGTTTTGTTTTTAACAGTAGGAACAAAGCATTTAGAGAAAAGGGGAGTTTAAAAATCTAACCGTGTCTCTATCTTATCTTAAGTCTTATTGTCTTCTGATGGTAAACTAGGTAGCCCTACTTTCTTCAGACATCCCCAGCATGTGTCTGCATGTCAGTCTGATTGCCCCAGCTCCCCACCATCTCCTGAGAGGGAGACTTTTCAAACTGCTATAATCCTTTTGATCATCTGGTTCCCAGGCTTTTCCTGTAATGGCATTGTCTCTTAACCCTCCAGGGCTTGTGGAGAAGTGGCTTATCTTGAGTCATTGTTTCCTTCCAAGTTGTTTTCCTACAGCTACCCATTAAACTAAACCAATGTATTCATATAGTAAACATTCCAATAACTAGGTCAACATATAGTAGTAATAAACTAGAACAGAGCAATTCCATTTCTTCTATAAAAAGCTTATCAGCATTATAAATACCGTCTCGGGGGAGAGGTTGGTTGTAAACTTGCGCAGACTTCAAACTTGCCTATAAAACGTATAGAAGTTTTAGCCGTGTGAAAGGGGGAGGGGGCGGAATCTTGTTAAATATCTATTTATACTAATCACCTGAACACACAGTACCAAATTTCACATAGAACTTAGTGTTCTTTAAAGATTTTCAACTGCTTTGGACTGGTGGTGGGAGTGTGCTGCAAACTTCATATCTGAAGTATCCCAGCATTTAGGATGTTCAGATCCAAGGTTTTGATTTACTCATTTCATCGGCTTGCATATTTTTTAAAAGGTATAAAGCTTTAACCTTGCCATGTGAAGAGTAAATAGCAATATTTGAGAAGCGCTACTGCTTTCTGATAACACCCCAAATTTTGAGACTGACAGGCCATGAGCAATGCAGGATTGGATGGACCCTTGAATAATCAGAGGAATCTTATTTTATTCCTAAATGGTGGTTGCAGTTGAATATAAGTAAAACACACAATCCTACTATTTTTCTGCAGTGTTTACATTTAGAAAAGAGAAAATTCTTCCAATATAACCAGTGTTGCAGAATTAGGTTTGTATTTGTTTTATGGACTCTACTGCCCTCTGCTGTTGTCTTTGATTAATTTGATTTATCAAGAGTTCAGATTTCAGAGTAGCAGCAGTGTTAGTCTGTATCCGCAAAAAGAACAGGAGTACTTGTGGCACCTTAGAGACTAACAAATTTATTAGAGCATAAGCTTTCGTGGACTACAGCCCACTTCTTCGGATGCAAGAGTTCAGACTTATCTGCCTGCAGAGTTGCAACAAATTTAACATGTGCTTTCAAAACTGAGAGTACCTTGGCTTAACCAGGAGATCTTCAGCGACTTGAAACTAAAAAAAAAAAAAAAAAAAAAAAAACATGCAAAAAGTGGAAGCAAGGTCAAATTATGAAGGATGAATATAAAAATACACAAGTGTGTGGGGACAAAATTAAAAAGGCCAAGGCAAAAAAAAAGATCAAACTAGCTAGGGTCAGAAAGGGTAACAAGAAAACATTTTACAAATACATTAAAAGCAAGAGGAAGACCAAGGACATGATGGGCCCATTACTCAATGAAGAGGGAAAGACTAACAGAAAATGCAGCAATGGATGAAATGTTAAATGCCTTTCTGGTGTCAGTTTTCACCAAAAAAAAAAAAAAAGTAGCAGTGATTGGATAATTAATATAGTGACCATCAGTGTAAATGGGATACAATCTGAGGCTAAAATGGGAAAAGAATAAGTTAAGAATTATGTAAACAAGGTAGGTGTCTTCAAGTTGGCGTGACCTGATGAAGTGCATCCTAGAATACTTAAGGAACTGGCTGAAGAGATGTCTGAGCCATTTGCAGTTATCTTTGAGAACTTGTGGAGTCTGGGAAAAGGGCAAATATAGCGTCCCTCTATAAAAAGAGGAATAAAGATAACCTCGGGAATTATAGACCACTCAACTTAACTTCAGTACCTGGAAAGATAATGGAGCAAATAATCAAGCAGTCAGTTTGTAAGCACCTCGAAGATAATAGGGTGATAAATAAATCAACATGGATTTGTCAGGAACAAATTATGTCAAACCAACTTAATATCCTTCTTTGACAAGGTAACAAGCCTTGTGGCTAGGGAGGAAGTAGTAGAAGTGATATATCTCTACTTTATTAAAGCTTTTGATACTGTTTCACATGACCGTCTCAAACAAATTAGGGAAGTACAGCCTAGATGCACTGGGTGGACAACTGGTTGGAAAAGCATAGTCAGAAAGTAGTTATCCATGGTTCACAATCAAGCTGGAAGGGCATATTGAGTGGGTCCTGCAGGCATCTGTCCTGGGTCTGGTTCTATTCAATATCTTCATAAATTGTTTGGATAATGGCATAGAGAGTAGATGTATAAAGTTTGCAGACAATACCAAGCTTGGAGGAGTTGCAAGCACTTCAGAGGACAGGATTAGAATTCAAAATGATCTTGACAAACCGAAGAAGTGGCCTGAGGTAAATAAGAAAAAATTCAATAAGGACAAATGCAAAGTACCACACTTAAGAAGAAACTATCTGTTGCACAAATACACAATGGGAAATGTCTGTCTGGGACCGAGTATTACAGAAAAGGATCTTGGGGTTATAGTAGATCACAAACCAAATGAGTCACCAATCTAATACTGTTGCAAAGAAAGTGAACATCATTCTGGCCTGTATGAGTAGGAGGAGTTATAAGCAAGACCTGAGAAATAATTCTACTCTTCTCAGTGCTGATAGGACCTCAACTGGAGTATTGTGTCCAGTTCTGGACACCACGCTTCAGAGAAGATGTGGACAAATTGGAGGAAGTCCAGAGGAGAGAAAAAAAAATGATTAAAGGTCTAGAAAACATGACCTATGAAGAAAGTGGAAAAAATTGGATTTCTTTAGTCTGGAGAAGAGAAGAGTGGTGGTGGTGGGGACATGAAAATAATCTTCAAATACATAAAATCTTGTTATAAAGAGGATGCTGATAAATGTTCTTCTTAACTACTGAGAGGACAGGACAAGAAGTAATGGCCTTAAATTGCATCAAGGGAGATTTAGGTTGGACATTAGGAAAAACTTCCTAATGCTAAGGGTAGTTAAGAACTGCAACAAATCACTTAGGGAAGTTGTGGAATCTCCTTCAGTGGAGGTTTTAAAGAACAGATTAGTCAGACATCTGCCAGGGATGGTCTAGATTATACTTAGTCCTGCCTCAGTTCAGGGGACTGGACTAGATGACCTATTGAGGTCCCTTCCAGTCCTATGTTTGTATGATTCTGTTTTAGTTAAATCAGAGCAAATCTTGTGTGACTTAGGCTAGGTCTACACTACCCGCCTGAATTGGCGGGTAGAAATCGACCTCTCGGGGATCGATTTATCGCGTCCCGTTGGGACGTGACAATCGATCCCCGAATTGGCGCTCTTACTCCACCAGCGGAGGTGGGAGTAAGCGCCGCCGACAGAAAGCCGCAGAAGTCGATTTTGCCGCCGTCCTCACAGCGGGGTAAGTCGGCTGCGATACGTCGAATTCAGCTACGCTATTCACGTAGCTGAATTTGCGTATCTTAAATCGACTCCCCCCTGTAGTGTAGATGTACCCTTATTTCGGTTAGGAACAGATTTAAGATAAAATGACATAAGCCATTCTTAAATGGCAAATAAGTGCCCACCTAGGGTTTTGCAGTGATTTAACTAAACTGGTGCAAGCTTGTATTTAGACCAGACCTTAGATAGCAATAAACCCTTACAGGGTATATTTTAATGACTTTAAGTTATGTCAAGCTGACAAAATAAGGAAGAGCTAAGAGTTTGTCTACATGGGAACGGGCACTGAAATAACTAAATCAGCTGTTAATTTACACCTTCAGTTACTTGAGTGTATATCTGTGTGGATGCACTTGTTCTGGAATAGAGAGCCCTATTCTGACATAGGGGTTCTCTTATTCCAGAATAAGTGCATCCACACAGACATGTGCTGAAGGTGTGAATGACAGCTGATTTAGTTATTTCTGTGCCTGTTTCCACGTAGACAAGACCTAAGATTAAACTTCAGTTTGTCCAGTTTTGGTAGGTAGCACAGATTTCAATTCAGTGTGTAATGCTACTGGCTACCACTAAAGCTCCTTTGCCATAATAGCTATGGCAAAGGAGACCGAATGTCGCTTTCAGTGTTTGGCACTGGCATGGGTATCACAGCAATGCAAATCCATGTAAGCAGACTTAGTGGTATGTAGGGCTACATGTGTGCCAAGTAACTATTATAAAGTGCATCTGATGTACTACAGTAAGTAAAAGGAGATAGATTGGAATTTTGTAGAGACACACTTCTTTCCACTTAATATACAAGTCCTGAATTCATACTTTTCTTAAAACGTGAATTGTAAAAAACAGATTGTCTATAAACTAATCCCTTCTCAGTGCATTACTGAGGTGCTTTAAGCTTAGCCAATTCTCTCGCATTACATTGCATCAGGAAGAGGATGCAAGAACCAGACATGCTTCCTGTATAGATATCTATAGTGAATAGATTGATAACTCTTTGAAAACTGCTTTGTGGCTTTCTTTCCTTCCTCTTTATTGTTCTCGCTTAAAACTGTATTCCTTTCCTGCAGCTTTGGAACGTAGCCTCTTGAAAACTCTGCAGAAACTGGATGAGTACCTGAATACTCCTCTCCCTGATGAGATAGATGAGAACAGCATGGAGGATATCCCAGTTTCTGTCCGCAAGTTTCTGGATGGCAATGAGATGACTTTAGCAGACTGCAATCTGCTACCTAAACTACACATTGTCAAGGTAAATGATTTTATTGGGAGGGACCACAGTCATTTCAGTTAATTTCTTACAGTGGATATAATATACTACAAAATAATAGAAGTAAAAGTTAGAAAAAACGTACAAGATCCTGGATCCCATCCCATTGCAATGAACTTGGTAAATAAGGCTCAATACATATGTCCTCGTTAAGTGTAACCACAATATTAACAGCAATGCATAATAATTTAATGAAAGCTTCTTGAAATGTCTGTGAAACTTCTGTGCCTACCCTAGTTACAGTGAGACCTAACAGATAACTAGGAAACAAGGATTTATGGGCCAAGTCAAGCCAGGTTTTAATGCACTGTAGAAACAAGGAAGTCATGAGACTTTTTAAGAAGAAAGAACAACCATATGACTACAGTTTTTCCCTGTTTCATTAAGCACATGTTTTTTCTATCTGTATAGAAAATGGCCTTAGTAATACAGGTAAATTGCACAATTCCAAATATAGGTTAGACACACCTGAAAGATCTGGGAGATGGGAGAGCATAAGTCTGCAGAAATGAAGATTTTTCTTTATTACCATGGTCTGATTTCTGTTCCCTTCTCTTGCACTGTTCTAGGCAGTCTCACACTGCAGATGGAGCCCCAGGTTAAATGTATATGCCTGGTTGTAGCAATAGTTAATCTGTAGTACTAGTTTGCTCATTGTCTTCAGATAAACTGAAGCATATAGTGTACCACCAGGTCCACATACATACCAGAAGGACAAGATCTACTGATTTTGTTTGATCTTTAATGGAAGTTACATTGCAGGGTTTATACTCTGTGGGGTTAGTGTGACAAAGAATGCAAGAATTGATGTAACGTAAAGGACGTGAAGTAGTCATTGCATTTTTCTTTTTTTGTTCTAGGTGGTTGCCAAAAAATATCGCAATTTTGATATTCCCAAGCAAATGGCAGGGATTTGGAGATACCTGACCAATGCCTACAGCAGGGATGAATTCACCAATACTTGTCCCGGAGACAAAGAGATTGAAATAGCTTACAGTGATGTAGCGAAGAGACTCACTAACTAAACAGCACTTGCAAAAGAGATGACTTCTCACATATTCCATAACAGAATGCTTCTCCTAACAGACTGCTCTTTTGCATATAAAATAACAATTTATTTTGCATGAATTTGCAGTTATTCAATGTTACGTTGGATAGAGCAGGTACAGTAATTACCTAAATTTGCAAAACAGGAGTAATGAGGCTTGTTTTTCTTTACCTTCTTTAGCAGCAAATATGAAGATTATCATTAATTCAGTTTGTTTAATGTTGCATTGGGGTACCCTAAACACCCCAGCATAAAGGGTTATTTTCCTCCACTCCTTTTCTTTATCTATTAACTATAGCTAAACTTGCAAACATTTGGTCCATTTCTGTGTAGACACGCTTTTGAAATTCACTAATTGGTCCACAATATTCTCTTGGTATATGGTACAAGAAATATTTATGTATTTTGGAATTTACTACTTCTTAAAGGTTTGCATATAGGATAAAATAGTTATCTACAACATACTGATCTGTACCTGCTTGTCTATCCCAGTCATATACCAAAGGATCTTATTTCCAAAAAAGCCTTTTGCAGAATACTTGGCAATATATATATATTAAAAAAAAAAAACAAAAAAAAAACCCAAGACAAAAAAATACTGTTAAATAACTGTTGGATTACAAACAATCCCCTCTCCCCCCTGAAATATGGCCATCACAGACCCAGATATGAATGCCCCAAACTGCAGGAGTTGGGATCTTGGTCTGAATTTTGTTTAGGGGCTTCTCAGAGACTGTGTTTAGGTCTGGGCCTTCTGGAGCCCAATGAGCGCTAGTAATGGTTGGTGCTGTCTGAACTGAGTTTTGGGTCACACCAGATCAACAGTTAGCAGAAGGTCATTTTGATGGCGCATCATGAAGAAACCAAAAGAGCTAGACACCCACCATTGGTTCATTTTAAGAACTGCAAGTGGCTACTTTTTTGGTAGTAAAGAGCCTTTGTTCTGTGTAGGTCGTCCTAGTAACATTTATTTAGGAAAACTGTGCTGTCGTAAACAATGTACATGTAAACTTTAGGGTTCTAGTTGACAAATAGCTACTGTATATGATAGCTAGGAGTGCAATGATTAGCAATGCAAGACTGACACACACACACAGCAGCTAGAGTAGAAATCTTGCTGAGAATTTTTTAAAGATTTTTTTTCTGAAGCATGTGTAAGTGACCTTTAAAAGAGAATATTTGCCTTAACATACAATATGCATTTTTCTAAACGAAAAGCCCTCTCTTGTTTTCTCTTTAAAAATAATGCTCTGTGAAGTGCCAGCCTTTCTAGGAATGAATTTATCCCCTGACTGTCACTTGTCTACATACCTGGACGGCAATTTTGCATATCCGTAATCATTGCACTACTCTACATTTAGGTTTTCTGCAGCAACACTGAGGAATAGCACTGCAATTTTCTAAAAAGCAATTTTCAAATATTTCTAAACCAGGGAATAGTTTTCTTTTTTAATACAAAAAGGCAAGGTTTTGATGCATGAAATAAATTACTAGGTTATTTTAGAGGCCATCAAACCCTACTCCAAAGAGCATTAACCTATTTTTTGTGGTGATACTTTTTTATATTTAACTGATTTTAGAAGTCTGGAAAGTGCTATTCCTTGTAGGTTGTTTTTCTGATATTAAACCTACTGCAATAACACGAAAATGCTCACAGAAACACACTTTTTTACACTAACATTTTGGTAAGCACTAGTTTTATGAAAAACAGCATGACTTTCTAAGCATCCTGCTTTTGCTACTTCACGTATCCATAAAGTTAGCTTTAAATAAGTAATAGAGTACTCCATCTTTGTATACGTGGCTTGCGGTGCCTTTGTCTTGCCTTCTTAAGTCTAGAATTCCATTATTGTAACAACTCTCAATTGTTACTTGTCTTTTCAAAGACAGCGATCGATACACTTAAAATCAAACCCTATTATGATTTATTGCAGAGGTGTTCAGGAGCTGAAAGGAAAATCTACAGAGCAGCCGGGTTAAAAATGATCTGTAGCCTTTTTATATTCACTGTATCCTAAAGGCCCATTCACACCATGAATAAAGTTTGTCTAGCAGTAAAAATTTTCTTTAGGGGTTTAATACTTGCCAGTGCTACATCCAGAGATAGGAATTATTTCATTTTTTGTCAGATTAAAACGTGGTTTTGTTTAGTTGTTAATAACACAAGGAGGGTAACAATGGAAGTTTATTGGTTTGGTGCTTTTTGCCTTTGTATAGCTTAAAATGCTCAACTAAAAATGGAATATAGGAATCAGTTTAATTTTGGGTATGACTTAATCAATTGAAATTAATAATCTATATTAAATTTAGATCAGGATGGCCCTTTGGAGTTTTTTTAATTAGCGATCAGGCCCAATTTTTTTTGTAAACAAATTAGGCACCTTGTATGCACACAGCTTGTGTGTGTGCTGGGTAACTGGATGCGCATGATCATAATTAACCATTTGTATATACAGTGACCACAGTTGAGTGTAGAAACTTGGTAACTGCCCACAAAAAAGCAGGCATATACACACTTCATATACACACTTACCTTGTTAAAATATCAGGCCTGTAGTCTAGTATAAACCATAGATGCTTTGTAATTTCCCTTCAATAATCTCTTAACTATCATCCTCAAAACATGGATGTTGAATATAATATGCTACAACTAAGTAATTTTAATGGCTGACACGGTTAAAAGCTTGGGAACCAAGTTAAAGCTCTTGCTGTCTCTGGCACCCATTGATGTATTTCTTGTCTCAATACAATGAGCTATTGAGTGTCAGAGATTGGACGGCAACTAAAAACGCGCTTTTCCCTTCTAGTCAAAGCTCAAACGAGGCTCTGGTTGGTTCGTAACTGAAAGGGGATATGCCATGTGGTGGCCGCTTGCTGACGTCTGAAATGCGTTGCTGTCTTTCTGATTTCCTAGGGGATTGGTATCTGGGTTGCAATGCATCACTATTGCTGTCCCACTTGTTGGCATCCTCAGCAGAGAGGCCAAGAACTTAGTAGAGACTGAACAGAGTTTCGCCTCTACAGGTCGTCCCTGCAGGTCAGACCCGCAGAGCTTTGGCAGGGTGATGTGTGCTGGGATTAGCCAGCTGTGCTATATGTATACTATGGAAAGAGGACTTCAGTCTGACCCCAATGACCAGCACTTACAGTAACCCTTATTAATGGGAAACTCCCTGTCCCCATTCCCTCCCGCGTTGACTGGAGAACGAGGTATACACGTGAATTTGGTTTTTAAACAAAGTTTTCCTTTCTGGAAAAGACTTCCTACATGTGCAAACCTGTTTGAGCGGGATGCATGTGAACCCTTGAAATGATTTCATGCACTCCAAACATTTCCTATGTGTCTGTTTCTCTCAGGCACTCAAAATCCCACATGGACGACTGCAGCCGTGTAGTTGCATAATTATATTTTTCCCATGAAATTGGTAATTTTCTGGAACAGGTCTGTCTAAACTGATTGAAAAGACTTGTGTGCAGTTCCTTGATCAGAAAAAAGACTAAATCAACTTTCTATGCTAAGGAAGCAAATTAGCGTTTCATATCAAAGGAACAGACACATGAAAAAAAAACTGACTGTGTTGAGCCAAACCATGATATCGATCTCCATAGAACACAGTGGCTAAGAACAGCAAAATGTACTCTGCCATTCAGATAATGATTTGAACATGTTAAACGAGAATCTTTGGAACAAAACTTTCTCTCCCAAGTCAGCCCACTTATCTTGTGACACTAATTCTTGCCTTTTGTATGTGGGTGGGATGAAGTGGGGTGAGATGCAAACTCCCAGAACTGAACATCTGGAATTGGAGCGTGGTATGCAGAAAAACTTGACAAGTCCATACAGTTTATTGTAGTATGCTTATGTCTGTCACTCTCTGGATCATCTTTTACAGATATACCAGTATATTGCTGGCAGCTAAAAATAAAATTATATTTTCACTACCAAGCAGATCTTGATGATTTTGTGTATGCACTTATCCAACTATTCAAGAGGGTGTGTTGTGATGCACTACTGTATACACTATTTTTATTGTCTGACAGTTAAAGCCAGCTTTAGGGC
Organism: Malaclemys terrapin pileata; assembly: GCF_027887155.1. Lineage (NCBI taxonomy): Eukaryota > Metazoa > Chordata > Testudines > Emydidae > Malaclemys > Malaclemys terrapin. The sequence continues at coordinate 11,620,102 of NC_071526.1, read as the reverse complement.
ATACAATTCCCAGTTTTGCCATTGGCCTTGTGACCTCTAGTTGCATTTAACCTCGGTCTATCTTTCTGTAACTAGGTATAATATTTACGCACTCTGGAGGAGTGTTGACTAGAACGAGTTTAAAAATGCCAATTTTTTTCACAAGAAACGTTTTAAAATGATCATTTTTCAATCTTTCCAATGGAAAATCTCTTTTGATAGAAAACTTTTTAAAAATTTGGGGGTTTGGTTTTTTTAAATAACTTTGGTTTTCAAAAATTGAAGACCAAAACATTTTACCAAAAAAGAAACTTTCACTTTGCAGTTTTCTTTTTTTAAGTCAAATTTCCCATGAAAATGGGTTTTTTTGTTGAAAAGCCATTTTTCATCATGTTCCAATAAAAAATTTCCATCTCAACTGTGGAGGGCTTAACTGACTCTTTGTTACAGAAAAGAGTTTGGGTCCCAAGCTGGGATACTTCGGTTCTGAGTTTCAACCACACACCTCTCAGGGCTTCTGCTTAGCAATGTTTCAGCCTGAAAACTTCCATCTTTGCTCTCTAACCTGTCAATACCCAGTCAAGTAGTCAATTTCCATAGGAAGGTTCTAAGAATATCCAGGGGGTTGCTAAGCCAGCCATTCATCATCTTGTTCACCATGGGGGTGTGAAGTAGATCTCACATTTGATTTACAAGGAGATTTGTGTTCTGGAGAATGTGCTTCAGGATGCAGTCATCTACACTCAACATGCCAAATGAAAGACCGTTACAGCCTTGGATGATGTAGTTTGCATTCTAAAATACCAAGGCTGCCCTCTGAAAGAATTTGGAGCCTAAACCCATGCTAAGACTACATCATCAACACTCATCCACTTCACTGTGGATAGGTGGACTGATTGCAGGTCTAGAATGTGGTAATCCAGAAAAGAGTTTACTGCCTGTGTTGTTTTGAGGCATCCAGAAAAGGATGCAGGCCCTCCTATCAGAATGTGAACTAACTCCAGATCCTTTGGCGTTTGTGGGAGATCAGAGAGAGCCTGATTTTTGCCATAAAGAGATCTACAGTCATCTTGTACATTACCAAATTCCAGCACTTTCTTGAAATCTAAGCGGGACATATGCTGCCTTGCAAATCTGGAGAGCGGAATGAAGGGAAACAACAAGCAATCTGGGGGGTAGAACAGAAGACTTCTGCCCACACCAAGCAATATGTAAAGGATAGGTAATGAGCTTGTTTGCTTAGTGCTCTTTGCTGCAGTAAGTCTGAACTGCTCTTTATTTAACAATCTCCTGTGTTTCTCTAAACTCTGCTTTTAAGATGCTTTAAAAATGGGTGCCTAGATTGTTAGTGCACATAATCCCGGCTGGGTGTCCCAGCCAGAAGAAACTGGCTGGTTGGCCTCAGATGCTGTGGAGACCACTCCCCAAACAGTGCCATGAAGATGCTGGCTATGGTCAGTGTAGGCAGGGAAAGCTTAAAATCTTGAAGGGTGTAGGTGTAGTTACAAAGACACATCATGAATGTGTCACATATGACCCCGACTACAGCATTCACCCTACGTTGGTTTCAGTGATGGTCCTGATCCAACATCTTTGAACTTTGGACAAGTCTGGGTCCGAACTTTGCAACTCAGACTAGTCTCGAAGGATGCGGCCCTGCTCCCAGTGAAGTCAGTTGGAGTTTTGTCAACGACGATTGCCAGCATTGCTGCATTTGCCAGTGGGAAGGGCCAGGACTGAAGGATGCTTGAATTGCCCTCTTCTCATTTCTCTTTTCTACTTCAGCCTGTTCATAATGACCCATGCTGAGCCGCCCGCTAGCCATTGGTATTCGGCCAAGGAGAGATCTGGTTCTGTTGGAATATTGGTTCCCCTTGAAGTTGCACACAATGGCTGGGCTTGTATTGGCACTAGCCTTGAAAGCCAGCCTCTTGTGTGGAAATATTCTTTTGGGGGCTAATCAACTTATTTATGTGATATTTTTGCTGAACGGTGTTAGTTTATTTCTATGAACTGTTAAAATGGTTTCATTTTTACCTAGGGCTACTACATTTTTATATATATGGATTTTTAAAATCCGGAGTTGTCTTGGTTCATTCCTTTAGCAATTAGTACATTTAATGGGGCTCCAGGTTTTTATTGCCGAGAGGTTAAAAGATACTAATAGCCAAAAGCTGCTGTAATAATTGGGCTATGGAAATTCCAGAAACAATTCCCTAATTACTTCCTCCTTCACTGAACTCCCTTATAAGCGGCAGTAAAATACAGTCACAAACTGGGCCAGGACACCCTGCCAATGTCTGCAAGCCGTGCCCTGGTGGAAGACTAAGGAACCCACTTTTTAAGCTAGTTTGCCTCATTTGCTCGGAGGGTGGCCAAGAATGGGTCAGGAAGAGTTTTTTGTGTTCCATTTTTGAGTTTTATTTCAATATTCAGGTCAGTCATAAAATCAATGGACGTATGTAGGTGGGTCCAAAGGCTCTAGGACAGTGATGCACAATCAGTGCTGCAAGAGGCTATCTTCTCCAGCTCCTGAAAGGCATCACGGATCCTCCTAAGCACCCTGGCTGCCCTTAAGGGTAGGTAAAAATCCATGCCTAACAAAGGGGATGGTTTAGATGTCGGAAGTAACAGGCTTGAAATGCTCTCTGGAATCAGAGGATGGGAGCTTGGCCTGACTAACACAGCCCCACTTTCCAAGTGACATAAAACTTGGATAGGTTAGATGATGGGAAAGACTTTCAACTGAGATCTTTAAGTGCAAAGTAGTCCAGACTGCTCTAGGAATGCCAGAGGACATGGGGACACTTTTCAGAAAAGCATAGGGCTTTAGTTTGGTATCCTGGCCAGAACCTCCTTCCTCATACCTCCCCCTTTGTTTTGGAATTTGCTATGCCCTGGCTGTTCACTTGCATTTCGGTAGATGTGTGCGTACACATGCCTGTGAGTCTGTATAGAAAGAGCATTGAAGCGATTTGGGGATGCTTTAGGGTGAATGTGCAAGCTAGAATTACCTATGCTGCCAATCTGGTATGGTAGCCAAGTTTACCAAAAGTAAACAGTGACTTTTGAGGGCCCAATTTAAGATACCTTAAAGGGGCCTGATTTTCAGAGGCAATGTGCTTGGCACTTTCTGAAATTAAGAGGCCTCAGGTCCTAGCCTGTCCCCACAATGCACAAACAAGTAATGTGGGATATGCAACTAAGCGGAACTTTCTTGCAGTAGATTTATAGCACTTGGTCTGGCTACATTTTTGACGAGCTCTCTCGACTGATGCTGGATGCATTCCAGGGCTGGAGAAAAGAGAGCTCATGATTCTTTGAATCAGGAGAAGAGCTGCTGTGTTCTTCCTGCTGGACAGAGAGATGAAAAAAGTTGTTAAAAGACAAAGATCAAACATGAGAACTTCAAAAACAACTGAATTAATAAAGTGGATGCCAGGGGACATTTTCAACTCTTTTGATCACTAAGACAGAGGGCTTGGCAGGACCAGGAGAAGGATTTTTGTCAGTTTAAAAAAAAAAAAAAAAAAAAAGAGGATTCCACATACAGAAGCTCTGGTTAAAGTAATATTGTTCAGTAAGTGAGCTTGAAGGTTAAACTGGTTGAAATGTCCCTTTCCTTCCATGCAACCGGAGTGCTCAGGAGTGGTGTTTTTCCATCTAAGGCAGAGAGGGAAGAAAGACTAATGGTGTTATGTCCCTAACTGTGAATTCATGGGGCAAAGTCGAATTGTGAATGAATGGGAAACTTTACTGTCACGTGAAGTTTATTCGACTATGGCGAAGTTATAAAGGGAACTGTGACAAGCTTCTTCAGTGGAGCCACTCAAGACTCTGCCAAACACACCAAGGGTGTTCTGTAGGGAATAATGCTCCAGTGGAACAACGGGTTACATGAGACAGGGTCTCTTCTGTATCTGATGTCGAGGGAGCAGGCTTGGTCCTTTCTGTTTCAGCATCTCAGAACCTTAACCTGCGAACCACCCTGGGAGATGGGTAAGTCAATGTTAGCCCCATCTTACGGAGGGGAAAGTGAGCCACGGGGATTGACTGACTTGCCCAGGATCAGACAACAGTGGTCATGATGGAAACTCAGCCCAGGAGTAGACACAGCTCTAGTTCAACCCCCTTCCTCCCCCCCCCCCCCCCCCCCAGCCTGCTCCCACCAAAAGTCAAGCAATGAGACTAACTAGGATCTGGATCTCAACCATCACTAATTTTGCCCTTAATGTATATGCTGAGGAGTCTTGACGACAACGATTCCTCTACAGTAACAATTAGACAATGCTCCAGCCTGCATAGCTATGTAGCTTTATCTCCACACCTTCAGTGTGTGGGGGAGGGGAGGAGGAGAAAAATCAGGGCTCTTTATATTAATTTTCTAGTGTTTGGAGCAATTAAGGGCTCATGTTTCTCAGCTTTATTCTGTCGCCACTAGGGCTAGAAACTTTTTTTTAAAGTGAAGATTTCTTCATGTATTCACATGACTCCAGGAGGCAGGGCTTTAAGGAGAACAGCAACTACTGAGATTTGTGATGAAATCTCAAGAGCTGGCAACACTGAAAACCCGAAGTAACTGATGTTGTAATGGGAACTGAGTTTGCTGAAGCGCTCTGGTTTTGTATGTTCCCATCCAAAGGCCCTAGTCATGCGACACCCACTGTAGCCCAATTAGGGTAGGTCTTTACTGCAGAGTTCACTCCCAGCACCCAGACTGCCTTTGCCTGGCTGTGAGCAGCCTTGCTGGAAAGCCATCCCTGACTGTGTCCTCATGAGAGCTGCACTTGCCCCTTTGAGTCACTAGGACTTCGTGGGGCACCCCCCCAGGCTGCTTTTGGGCTGCAGAGAACTGAGCCACATGGGTTCTTTTCCAGTGAATTGTGGGAGAACTTTTCTGTCCTGGGCAGCCAGAGGCAATTGTGGGAAGGCATTGGTGGACTGTCAGCACTGGTGTGGCTTAGCCTCTGTCCTTGCTGAAAAGTACATGGGTTACCAGCCCATGTGTAAGGTGGCCAGTACCGGCCAGCTCGCCTGGGTTGAAAGTGCCACCAAACTTGAGCGAGAGGGTTTGTGTAGCATCAGAATGTCGCCGACATATTAGAAATCTTTGAAGTCTTAATCTGACATCCAGCTCGCCCGGCGCAGCTTTCATCCCTCTCCAGCGCTTCCCCTGCCAAGGCTGTTAATGGGAAACTGTAAGCCATAAATTTTGACTGTTAACATCTCCTGCAGTCAGGATTTCATAATGAGCTGAAGTTGCAGTGGAAGATGAGTGAAAGGCCTTTAACCTAGCACAAGTCCTGACTGGTTAGAGCCCACCAGGGCTGGGAAGAGCTGAACTTTAGAGCTACGTTGGGGGTCGCTCTAGGTATCGTTCTGCCCTCTGTGCTGGGCTCTGCCACTGCCTCTGTGCGTCACTTGGGCCTCACTTTGCTCTGTTGACTACAAGGGGCCAGTCTAGTTCATTCTCATCTGCTGTGAAATGGGGTGATGCACACCCAGTGGCTAAAGCCTGAAACCAGGAGCAAGGAGCTCTTACAGCACCTGCTAAGGAGCAGAGGGGGATCCATAGAGGAGTGCTGCTTACCCAAACCTGGGAGCGGAGGAGGGAGAGCTGGGTTCCCCTTATTTTAAATTCCTACTATACGTGTCTTCTAATGCTCAGTCTCCCTACAGGTTAGTGGAGAAGGAGATAAGGTCACCTGTTGAGTATCCATTTGGGGGAGGAGGGATGGCTTAGTGGTTTGAGCATTGGCCTGCTAAACCCAGGGTTGTGAGTTCAATCCTTGAGGGGGTCATTGGGGGATTTAGTTGGGGTTGGTCCTGCTTTGAGCAGGGGGTTGGACTAGATACCTCTTGAGGTCCCTTCCAACCCTGATATTCTATGAAACTGAGGCACAGGGGTGCTGTGTCTTGCCTAAGGTTACCCAGTCAGCCTCAATGCTGGGAATAAGACCCAGGAGTCCTGCCTCTAAAGATGCCTTGGGTGGTGATGCCAGACTAGAACATGTGACAAAAAGGGAGGCCTATTCATCCCTTCGTTTCAAGATGGAGAGCAGAGGAAACTGGGTGGGGTGGGGTGGGGTGGGCAAAAGGCCCAGCCCAAGCTAACATTGGAAGATGGAGCAGCAGGGATAACGCCTGGGAATATTTCCTCTAGTGGAGAGACACATTGTCAGTTGATAGGAATTGAGGTCATGCTCCCATTTTTATTATATCATTGCTGTGCGCCTAATCCCTACCCAGCCTGGAACACACAGGTCTCCACAGCATCCATTTCACCCTAAGAATTTTGTATTGAGCAATGGGCCTCTACGCTGGTTTGGCTGCCAGGGAATTTCCTGAATGACTCTCTTCATGGGAGCCCTGTTTTCTTGCATCTTTTGCTCAGCAGAAGTCTTTGTGCAAAGCCACAGGCTGTAGGGAGAAAGCGTGCCCCAAGAATGAGGATCAGGGTGGGAAACTGTTCTGCTTAGAAATGCCAAGGTAGGATTCCCGATCAGTAAGGGTCTCTGCCCACTTCAATGAGGGTCCCAAGTGTTCCTCCAAGAGTTATTCCATGTGGTTTATCCAGAACATCTTGTCCAGTTCTGGAAGAACACTTCATCCTAGTCTTTGGGATCCAAAAACTCAGTTCAGCTCCAACTCATCACTCAGGCTACGTTTTTAGGGTGGAACAATTCTAGGCCTACCCTGGCCAGGCCCAGACTCAGGGTGAAACCACACTTCCAAGTCATAGCACACACTACGCAGTTTTTATACGTTTTTCCCTAGCTACTAACATCTATTCTTCTTGAGCGTAGGTGGTTTGGATGTTGCACAGCTCATGTAGCGACCAATCGCTTTGCAGATTGTGTAAGGACCCATCACTTTTGTACTCACCTGATCTACATTTCAAGCGAATCAATTCAGGGGGTTTCCACTTATCTCAACTAATTTGAAAACACAGTCTCCAGCACACAGCCTAGCACACCCTTGTTTACAGTGTAACCTGGCACTCAAATCAAGCAATCTGCATCTTTATTCATGGCCAGAATGAGCTATGCCTACACCAAGCTTGTGGTTATTTATACAACAATAGGATGTATAGATCCCAACCCAGATGGAGCCTGGATTGTGCTAGGTGCTGTCCATACACCTCTCTAGGTACTTGTGATCTCATCAGTACAGTATCAGAGAAGCTCCCAATCAGCAAGGGATTTCACCCGCACAGAAGGGGTATGGAATATTATCCCCATTTTGTAAATGGAGAACTGTGACTTGGGGTGTATTGGTGCCTTGCCCAAGGTCACATGGGAAGTCTGTTACCTTGCCTGGAACAGAACTCCAGTTTCTTGAGTCCCTGTCTGGTGCCCCTTTGACTTGACCGTCCTTCCCACTCTCCCTCCTTCGGAGAGCTTGTAATCTAAGCAGACAGGACAGAGATGGAGCCGAAACAAGAGGCACGGAGAGGGGATGTGCCTGGTTTGCGCGGTCATCTCTAGCCAGAGCCGAGAATAGAACCCAGGTCTCATAACAGCCCAGTCCGGAATCGTCCTCCCCTGGCATCCCGCTGCCTCTCCAGTGTATTTGCTGCTTCCTTCCACTCCTGCTTGTCCTTTTAGGCAGCAAAAACAATCCCTGTAAGGCAGACTTGTTGGATAATCCTCCTTGGCGTGACTCAGCCATGCCGCCACTGCCTGTGCTCCACAGCTATTTATATTTGTGCTAGCTCTTCTCAAGCTCCCACAAGTGTGTATACACAAGGAGGGACATCACGGCCCTAGCTTGTAGTGTTGATGTAACCTTAGAGTCTCCATGGTGGTTTTACAAAGGAGGTCAATACCAAGGGTTAGTAAATGACTGAGGTGCTTTATTAGATTGTTAATCAATTGTTAGAGAGGCCAACATGTCAGTAAGTTAAATATGGAGATATACCCCTGTCATAGAACTGAAAGGGACCCTGAGTCCAGCCCCCTACCTTCACTAGCAGGACCAAGTACTGAGTTTGCCCCAGATCCCTCAGTGGCCCCCTCAAGAATTGAGCTCACAACCCTGGGTTTAGCAGGCCAATGCTCAAACCACTGAGCGATCCCTCCCCCCAGTTGCTTCTAACCCTCTACAACACTTTTGACTGATGATGTCCTGATCATCTATTACACATATTCCTCATGCCTGCGACATGCTTGGAACATTTATTAAACAGGCTCCTTTAAGGGTAAATATTTGAATCTGAAATGGCCACCAGCCACAAAACCCAAGGGATCTGGTGTGAGAGGTCCTTTTTTGTCTGAGGTACTTCTATGGCTTTCCATAGCATCAGAGCACATGCAAGCTCTTATCTGTAATGCAGTTCATTCTCACTTACCCCCGTGAGGCAGAAAAGTGCTGCAATCCCCACAGGAAGTCTGCGGAGGAGCAGGAATACCTTAACCACTGAGCTCCCTCGTACTCTGGGCGGGTGGCTTCATGGAACTCCATGGGCCTGATTCTGCTGCTATCCACATCAGTGACAAAGCTTCATTTGATTTAAATGGGAACAGGATAGGCCCCTCTGTGAATCTAGTTTCCATGCATTTGTCTTACACACTTCTTTTCGCCCCCTCCCCGGGTATCAGTTTTGAAGGGCTGGGTGACTGGGAGATGTCCAGAACACGTTGGCCTGTAGAGGTCACTCTAAGCTAGTAGAATACCTCCAAAGGCTGTAGCTGTGATGGGGAAGCTTCCTTCCAAAGCCATGTGGGGTGATGCTGCTCCACAGATGGGATCTGAAACATTTTTATAGTCCCATGTCATTCCATTACTGCGGGAGCCGCTCTCTTACACTAGGGATTGGATGGCTTCCCCCCTCGCACACCCCAAATGCCAGAAGCTGATTTTTATTATTAGTCTGGAGAGAAGAATATTAATAAGGCGTCACAAAAATATCTCACTTCCAGTGTTAATATACCTCCTGACGCCCACATTAAAAAGTATCGGGGCGCGGGGGGGTGTTGGAAGGAAAGGCCACTGCTGTGTACCTGATCCATTAAATTCAGGGCCAGATCAGCCACTGGACCCTAAAATGTCTTACCCTCTCCCCATGTTCCTGATGCACTTGCAGTGGGAAATCAGCAGCACCCTGGGGAATCAAAGGGCGTTCAGGGGGGCTCTGCCTTTTATCCAGGAGCATTACAAAGGCCTGCATCCTCTGGCTAGAGCTTTCCCACTGATCGTGCCCAGCTCTGTGTCTGTTGGCTGCTCTGAGGCTATCTCCACTTCTGGCCTTTTTCAGGGCTAAATCCTGGTCAGCGACAGTCACTGGTCATCTCCCCAGCTGAACCACTGGGGGTCTCTGCGGACTGATGTTTGCCCTGACATATGCTCTGTACTACCTCACTGACCAGTAGAATAGGGCCCTACGTCTGCCTGAATCCATTCTGATGTCCTCCAGGTCCGACTGCTTCTTGGTGCTGAACTAGAATTCCAACCTGACTCCTCTGACCATTGTCTCCATCTACACCCAAATAGTCATTCCCTTCTGTACACCATCCAAGCCAGACGCCCATCTCCTTCCTTCTACCCTTGTGCACATTCCTTCCTGGGGCTCCACAGTGCTCTGCTCTTATCGCTCTTAGCCAGCAAACTAAAGGAGCTTCCCGCCACAGAAGAGACCACCACAAGCAGGGAACAAGCCCCCCTTTGGTCCTGTGTTGGCATTCGCTTCTTAGCCCTGTCGGTGGGAGGTTTTGTTTGTCTGGCTAGTCTTTCCTATGCAAAAGGCATTTAAATGGTGGAGGTCAGTCGAATCTAGGCGCTGCCAAGAAACCCCTCACAATGGAGGTGGGTGTAGTATTCTAGATAAATACGGGGATTCAGAGCACTTACACTTTGCATCTCCAGAAGCCTAAGTATTCGCCACCCTGCGCTAGTACCTGTTTGGTGTAGCAGGCAGGACTTCCATGACTGGGCGCAGCTCAGTGCACTCACGCACCACACGCAGTAGACATCCACCATCACCCAGAGAGGAGTTTTGATCTGAGTTTGCAAATCAGGAAGAAGTTTGGAGATTTAGGGGCTCACTCTTTCCTCAGCTACCCTGGGGTAATTAACAGCTGGGGCTGGAAAAGGAGAATCAGGGCTATTTAATCTGGCCTTGGTCATTTTCTTGGAAGAAAGATCTTTAGTTGATTGGAGGGAGTTCAGGGCAAGGAAACAAAGATGATAAATGGGGGAGGGGCTGGTATAGGGCAGAACCGTTCTTCACTGCACTAGCTGGTTTGCGTGTTGTAACCCTGGCCCTTCCCCTTTGTCTGTGTCTAGACTGTGAATCCTTCAGGGCAGGGGCTGTCTCTTTAATGTGCTTGTACAGCCCGGGACAGTGGAGCCCTGAGCCTAAACATTAAGTAATGGCAAAGCTGACAAACCAATGAGGACATGCAGGGCTCCTAGCCTGCTTCTCCTCCTCACATCACTGGGTAATTGATATAACCCTGGGGAAGCACTCAAACTGCATAGATCTCCGCCACCCTCCCACAAGAGTCCTGGAAGTACCTCAACACCTGTAGGGAGGATCCAAGCACCTTGACGTCAGCGACTTTTGCCTAAGAAGTGAGTCCTCCAGGAGTTTGGCCATTCTCTCCAGGCTGGTGACAAATTCCTCTGGCTTCACTTAGGTTCAAGCTTCCCCACTGATTATGAGTAAAGACACCATGGCTGAAGTCTGGCAGATTCAGAGCTGGAGCGGAGGGCACGAGTGAGTGATGCAGTTGATTCATGAAAACTGAGGTCCACAAATAGGTTCCAGTGGCCGGGTTGGAAGCTCTGCTCTGTGTCGGTGGTGGTGACGGCTTGGCTGTGTGCAGTCCTGTGTTCTAGGCAGACTCATGCTTCTGCCCCTCCGCTGCCCCTGATGAACATCACTAATGTTCGGCGCACTTGGTGTCGTCCTCCCGTTTCTGATGAAGAATTCTCAGCAGTAACTGCAGCAACACTGCAATGAGGCTATAGAACAAGTCCCCTACACTCAAGGGATGGATCCCACAGTATGTTACGTTTCCTGCGTAGAAACATTTTTGTGTCCTTCATTTTGGGTCATAAGTTCGTAGGCTAGAAGGCAGCCTTAGATCATCTAGTCTAACAGCCCTTGGCCATTTGGGCCTCGGTGTATTAGTATTTTATTAGCATTCGGATTTTTACTCAGATTTTTTATTCACATTGTGGTAGTGTCTAGCAGTCCCCTTCATGGATCAGGGCTCCATTGTGGTGGGCGCTGTTCACACACACGTAGCAAAAAATGGTTTTGTCCCTAAAGAGTGGCAGGTTTGTGAAGTGTGTGTCTAGACTGCTCTGGAGACAAACCCGTTTCTTTTCAGGCTGGATAACTCTTTTGGGGCTTATTTGGTCCTCCTCACCCGAGTCTCCAAGCATCTCATCATCACGAATGGATGTAATCCTCACAGACATCCCTTCTTCCCAAATGGGGCACTGAGATCTGCACAGGAGCTTGAGACTTGTCCCAGGTCATGCAAGATGTCTGCAGCTGAGCTGGGTATGGAACTCCAGAGTACCAGGCTAGTGCCCATTCTCCTAGTCAATCCTTCATGGCCATGCAGGAGTCAACCTGTCACCAGAAGCATTTCCCCGTCACAGCAATGTTTAAGTCTTTCTGCGCGTGCTCGGTAGCTCCAGTAATAGCACGTTCTGTGGAGAGGAACGTGGGTGTTTGGAAAGCAACTGAGGGACCTTCCGAGCCCAGACGGCCTGGCTGGTGCACTGAATGAGAGACGATATTAGGGAGCACAGAAGACTCTGAGGTGTGCCGAGAGGAAAGACAGATGCTTGCTCCTGAATTAATGTCCCTTCCAGTTTTATCATAAGACTCATGATATGTGGTGATTTTTTCCCCTGAAAGCTCCAGCTACTGGAGTCATGTGATCATGTGAGCTCTACTTTTATTTGAAAGCAAACAGGAAGAAGGTGTTGCAACAGCCTTGTGTGCGGGGTGAGTACTCACCTTACACATGCACCACCTGGAGCAGATAGCTTAAATAGCACAAGGTTTGGGGTAAGCTATGGTATTTCTGATGCATGCATCACCATCGTATACAGGTTAAGCAATAAGTCCACAGCAGAGCTGGGATTCCAGTCTAGGAGTCATAACTCCCAGTCCTCTGCTCTAATCGTTTAGGCATACTGTCTCCTGAGATGATCATATGATCAAAGCTCAACCAGCAGTTGTAGTGATGCATCGGCTAGGATCAAAATAAATTAACACATGCACAGATTGTATTTTATCAGATTCCTCAGCCGCTTCATGGTGTGGGTTTTCACTCCATCTGGATCTACCACCAATGAAATTGTAACACTCATCCTACGAGTGAAATACTCTGCTCTTTCAGCTGGTGAGATATGAAACAAGTGGGTGTTTGTGTCCAATACCAGAGGATCTCTCATGTTCTGAATGCTGTAAACCACTAGAAAAGTTCTGGGCTTTGTCAAAGTTTCGGAGCTGGCTGCAAAAATGGTTTATAAAGGTGCCTGGGGTGAAACCATGAAGTAAATCTGACATTTGACACACACGTGACAGCGGTTGGCTAAGCCCATCAGTTGGCCAATGTGACATGTGGTTCGAGTTCTGTGGCATTAAGTCATTTTTCACCACAAGGAGGTTGTTTTGTATTTCTCCAGTGCCTCTGAGCTGAGGATCTCAAAGCAACTTTCCAAATGCTAGTTAAGTCTTACAACACCCATGTGATAATACTGACCATACTTCCTATAGACAGGTAAACCAGTGCATGCATAGGTTAACTGACTTGTCCAACATCACACAGCAAGAACAGCTGGGTTTAGGACCCAGAAGTCCCATCTCAGGCTCCCACTGTAACCACTAGACACTGTGCCTATTATTACTTATGACAACTGCTACGTTCAGAGGCGAAATTGTGTTTCTGGGAACTCTTGCTAGCATGTCCCTGAAGTAAGGAAATTTTCCACTTGAATGAGAGGTGTGCATTGATGTTCGATGGTCAGGAGACTATGCACTGCAAACAGTATTCTAGTCAGGTTCTTATACAGCCCTCCCCATTGTAGTATCTGCGTCCCTTCCAGCAATGCAATGGTGATAATACTCAGCCATAGATCTCAAAGAGCTTAACAAGAAAGGGCTGTATAAAAACCTGAATAGATCAGTGCGTCTTCTGCTGATCATAAAACATCACTGACAGTGGGGAAAGCCTGCCTAAGGTCACCCATAATGCACACCGATCTTGCCCACTAAGTTCACTGTGTCCCTTATAATAAGGGATGAACTCTTGACTAGCTTTGGTCTGGGGCCACCCTCTTAGCACAAACCCTCTGCCTTTTATGAGTTCTGGATCTTTACTAGTCCATGATTTTACCTGTGATGCTGTCACTGGAGGTGTATCAAAATAGTCCATTGGTAACACTCTCTCTTCACTTTTGTCTTTTTCATGTCTCTGGTAAAGGCAAATAGCTTAACGCATCCACATTTCCAAACTTCTTACCAGCGTTGTCTACAATGCTATATTCGTAGCCTCTTATCACGGCTCATCTCTGGATTCTGAGGGATGCCTTTTGTGGCACAGCCTTGATCTCACTAAACAATGCGATCAGAAGTTTGTGATTGGAGCAAATTGTAAACCTACGCCCATATCTTTGTTTGTGATTGGAGCAAATTGTAAACCTACGCCCACCTATATATTTGTGAAACTCCTGCACCCCAAAGACAGCAGCTAATCCTTCTCGATCTAACTGTGAATAATTATATTCAGCAGAAGACAGAGTCTGGGATGCAAATCCAGTTGGTTTCTCTGACCCAGCCTCCATCCAGTGAACTAAAACAGCTTCAATTCCATAAAAAGATGCATCTGAAGTCAAGATCGGTTCTTTGATAATGGACCAGAACTTCTGAGAACTTTGGCAATAGTCTAGAATCCTGAAACGCTTGTTCCAGGGCCGATTCCCAATACCATTTAAGTTACATACACAGAGGCATTAGTAAGTGTTGATCAGCTTGGCAAAAACTTACTGTGGTAATTCAGCAAGTCTAAATAAACCTTCAGCTCTGAGCTATTCCTTGCTGCTAGAGCATCCTTTATTGCTTTGACTTTTTCTCTCAAGGGCAGTCCCTGGGCACCCACTTTATATCCCAAGTTTATCACTTCATGTGCCGGGAAGGAACACGTGTTCTTTTTCAGACACAGACCTGCTTCCTTTAGCCTGTTTAGCTCTTCTGCTAAATTTTGTCAGTGTCGTACATCTGGGGTACTGGTGACTCGTATCATCCAGATATACTGCCACATGTGGAATGCCCTGAATCAATCCTTCCAGGGTTCTTTGGAAAATAGCAGGGGCTGCGGACACACCAAAAGGTAACTGATACTATTGAAGCAGTCCTGTGTGAGTATTTACAGTGATACACTGTTTGAAACCTTCTTCCAGGATGATCTGTGAACAAATGCCCTCCTGCTAAAACTGCAAATTCCTCAGTTTTTGGAATTGGGTATTCTAATTGGGAGACCCTATTTACAGTCAACGTATAGTCACCACATATGCGTACAGAGCCCAACACTGGCACTACTGGTGCAGCCGATTCAGACAATGTTACAGGTTCAATAATACCAGTTGCCTGTAGTTTCACTTTCAACTTTTTGTTTCATGGCAGATGATACAGAACTGGCTTTGAAATAACAAGGCATGACATGTGGGCTTATGTAGATTTTAGCAGGAGCATCTTTTAAAGTGCCCAGTTCCTATTTAAATACTTCCTTAGATGTATTTAAAACAGTTTCCAGAGCTAGCTCATCTTCTGATTTCAAGTGATGCACTTTTCCTTTCCGCTCCAGTGAAAGGTCAGCCACCCACCCTCTACCGAGCAAGTCAGGGCCTGCAACCACTAGCAGTGGTAGATGCCTTAGTGAGGTCTGGTGGCAACCCTTCACATTGGTGTCTCCCCAGGTTTTTACTGCTTCTCCGGTGGATGTTTTTAATTTTATCCTGCGTTTCTGGTTCACTATCCATCCATAAGGTCTCATATTCTTCTTGGCTCATAATAGTCATGCTACATCCTGTGTCGAGCTGAAATCCTACCTTTCCCCCCCATTTACACTCAATCCAGAATTAACGAGACCTCCTTTGGGAATATTTGTTTCCATTATATTATAGGTAGTATGAGCTACTTTACTTTCCTCCTCCAGGTCATGAAAGGCACCATGGCTATGAGACTGCTTTTTTATCGTGGTTTTGTGTGTCTGATTTCTTAGCCCTGGTCAACACTGGGGGGGGCGGGGGGGATGTGTCAATCTAAGTTATGCAACTTCAGCTACGGGAATAATGTGTCTTCACTGCGATGAATCGACTGCTGCTGCTCCCCTGTTGAATCTGCCTGCGCCTCTCGCCGAGCTGGAGTACAGGAGCTGACGGGAGAGTGCTTTGGGGGTTGATTTATCGCGTCTAGACTAGATGCGATAAATCGATCCCCGCTGGATCAATCGCTGCCCGCTGATCCGGCGGGTAGTGTAGACATACCCTTAGTTTTGTTCTGACATATTCTTTGAATGTGCCAAGTCCATTTGCAAATGTGACATTGTTCATTTTGAAACCTGCAGACCATTGGGGTGAATTTGCCTCCTCAAGGATAGCACTCTCTGCTAGCTGATTGGATCTGTTTCCTGGGTTGCCTTGCAATTTTGTGCACAATACTTTGTGTCTCCTGTGTGCTATTTCCATCTCCCCAGGCTCCTGTGGTTTGTATTTGTGAAGTTTGTATGTTTTTATTTGCAGATTCCATAGCCCGGGCCAATTTCAGAGCTGTTTCAAATATTAACTGTGGTTCAGACAGTAAAATCTCCTTTGCATTTTGTCATCATTAATGCCACAAAGTAATCTGTCTCTTGGCATTTGTCAGAGTCACACCATAATTACAATCTTGAGAGAGTTTCCTCAGTTGTGCCACAAATTCTCCTACTGTCTCCCTGGATTTCCCCGACCGAGAGTTAAACTTAAATCATTCTCCTGTTTTACTGGGTGTTGGGTTGAAATGGTTTTTTTTAACAGATTTACTAGCTTGTCAAAAGTTTTATCTCCAGCCTTTTCAGGGGTTAACAGGTTTCTCATTAAATGGTAAGTCTTGGCCCCTAGCTTCATCTGTTATATCATTTATTTAACCTCACCTAATCAGGGAAAAAATAAGGTATTTCATAGTCTTCTTCCCAAGTTGGGGGTTGCGGATTAAATGGTGAAATAGTCACAAATGATGCAGCCATTTTCCTTGTGTTTGTAAAGGCGCATAGGCCCTACTTACAGATGACTTCCCAGACCTCTTTCTTTCTTTCTTTCTTTCTTTCTTTCTTTCCCTTTTTCATTTTTGTGAGTTCAGCTCCACCTCATCACCATAGGCTGTTGCATAAACCAGACGTACTCCGACTTCTTTGAGTATGAACAGGCGATGTGTGTATAACTCAGCAATAGCTCCACAGAGCCACGCTGGCCACACCTGCCAACCACGCACAACACTAGAGCGATCACACGCTTCCTACCTGCCGATTCCCTCGGCGGGTTGATTTTATTACACACATTGTGACAGTGGCCAGAACACCCCAGCCACTCACAAGAGCCAAAGGAAGACCGAGGTTTGGATTTAAGATATCCTGGGGGGGGTTGGTGTCTTACCCCAAAAGACAATTCTCTTTGTTGTAACCCCTGGACTCAGTGCTGGCCAGTGCGGAAGAATCTCCCATTGGCGTTGACCAAGATGGTGTATCTAGTTTCCTAGGCTTTTTTGGGGGTTGGGGGGGTGGGGGGCTCAAGCCAATATAAGCTAAGTCTTTAAGGAAACCCCTAGAAAATTGAACCTCACCCTTTTTGCCGCTGTCAACACCTGGCAGCGGAGAGGCCACATAATATATTGTGTACGTGGTGCTACATGCTTATTAGCAAAAGCAAGGTTACAGGGGGTGGGGGTGGGGGAAGCAGCTTTCATTCGGGCTGGGAGGTGGTGAGGATTTATTAGATAAACCTTGGAAGGAAGGACAAATAGGACAGACCTGCTGTGAGGCCTTCACTGGATTCAATGGTGTTACACTTGTACAATGCTTAACATCCCTGTCTGCCACTAGTGCCTGGATAAGAGCCCGTTGCTTAGTGACGGGTAAGGGAGTTACTCCTTTAGCTCAAGTGGTAGAGGCCATCCTAGGTTCTCTGCTCAGGGATGACCCATGGTGAGGGAGGGTGGTTGTTTACCGGTACATTAGCAATCCTGAAGACACGTGCCTGGCAAGTAGGGATCCAATCTCCAGATACAATAGACTACCCAATGCCAGAGAGCCTGCGCAGAGCTCCCAGGGCTGAATGGGGCAGTTTTTGCAGAACTGCCCGCCTTGAGAAACAAGCCGGCAGAGTGCCCATGGGGGCGGACGGGTCTTGCAGCGCTGCTAATAGAGTGAAGCCACAAAGCATTTTGTGAGGGAACAGACTTGGCTATTGGCGTTTGCCAACTGACATGTTGATCCTTTGCTTCCTTCCAGAAGAATAGCCCCCTCCTTTCCTGCAGTTCCCGCCACCTGCCCCATTCACTAACTGACTCCTGCATTCTTTGTTCCGTATCCTTTAAAGATTGATTGCTCCGGTTGGAATTGTGTGTGACTGGGCAAGGCGAGACATTCCTGTATTTATTGACACGGCTGCTTTTGACTTGGGAGGCCAGCAGATCTCAGCTCGCGCGCTGCCTTCGCTCGTGACTGTGTGGGCAACCTAACCTTGTTTGTAGACGGCTCCGAGTGGAAATTCGATTCCTCCACACTGTGGATATTCTTTTGGAGGAGAACCTCCTGGCCACTTATGGTCAACAAAGACCCCATGGCCTTGTTGTAAAGACTCTAGGCGTTAGCCAGATTCCAACTCAGGTAACAGCGTTCTGCCAGGGCTTTTAATAATATACATGATTCTCCTTCACTTCCTGTCCTTGAACGGCTGTGCATTGTGAAACAGCTGCCGTGCTCCAAACTAGAGGTGGCTGCTTTTCAGTGACGGCGAAGCAATTACTGCATTGATCTACAGGTGCGTTGGCTTGTCTAGTTCAAAGTGGGTGTGCGTGTGAATGGATTAAAAATGCCAGAAGAGACCTGCTGTGGGGAAATCGCTTTTCTGAGTATTGTTCCTTTGTGCTGCTCCAGCCCCAGACCATGCGTCTCCTCTCTCCTGCTCTGTTCCACTGACAGCAAGTGTCCAATGGTGTATGGGGGCAAATCTGGGGGAATTTTGCCTGCCAAAGCAGGAGAAGACAGAACCTCTAGGGTCATTTTTTTTTAATTTTTCAGGAGTTGGATAAGTGAAATAAGAAAGGAAGATGACTTTATACACAAGGTGTGTTGACATCATTCTTACGCGTGTGTGTTGTATATGTATACACACAGAAAGAGAGTGCCACACCCAGGGTGAAATCCTGACCCCACTGAAGTCAATGGCAAAGCCAACATTGATTTTGATGGAGCAGAATTTCATCCATTTTGCCTGTATTTTACACACACACACACACACACACACACACACACACACACACACACACACACACACACACACACCCCGTTTGTGTAACTATAAAGTACATAATACTATATATGGTGTTCTATGTATTATATTCACGTGTGTGTATATATGCTATATACTACATAATCATAAATTCATAGATACATATATGTATTGTGCCTATACCCATATCTATATAGTATGTTTCACCCACTGACATACTTTACATGTGCATGTATGTATGTATGTACCCAAATACGCATGTATATACACATATATGGTTGTGTCCTGGAGGCAGTAGACCCAAGAGTTCTGTGAAAGATGGTAAGTGTAACATGGAATGATTTTAAGTCAAATGAAGATGTCAAGCGAGCAGGATGTAAGTCAGGGTATGGGATTGGCTGCAATCAGAAAGATGACCATGCTGGGGACCACCACAGAAGACAACAGGTAACCATCAAGTGATCCATCCTCTGTCGCCCATTCCCAGCTTCTGACCACCAACTAGATGGCAGGCTATCTTGCGTAGGGACGTGACCGGGCTGGGCTTAATGAAGGAACAAGCCTTGCACAGGAATGAATGGCCACGCTGTATTGCCCGCCATGTCTGCAAAGATGCTTTGGGATAAGAAGTGTGTGTGTGTGTGTGTGTGTGTGTGTGTGTGTACACAAACACATATGCAATGTGGCCTAAAATAGAACAGATTCAAATATATATACAAACACACACACACACACTCAAACATTGTGTGTGTGTATATGTGTGTATATATGTATATATATATAAAATATATAAACAAAGATTCATGTATAGAGAATGTCTTTATTGTAATCTATTTTTGGCCGCACCAGATTGTAATACTGGCCCAGTGAGATGACTTCTAGCTATGAAAGGTGCTTTACAAATAAAGCTGCTCTTAGGATTGTATTTTCAGAGGATTTTCTTACCATAGATTTTTTTTTTAAGCTCCTTTTGTTCATTTTGGACCAAGTTTGTCATATTTCTTAGAGTCTCCAGTGACTCCTTTTTACTACAGACTTTCTGGAGTCCTCCTTGTTAGACTGAGAATTGCATGATTCATTGTGTGCCGGAGATTTAATACGGCACATAAAATACTGCTGTTTCAAATTTGTTTTCTTTTTTTCCCCCCTCTCTCTCGCTTTCTTTCTTGGCCTCTCACTTACATCCTGGAATTTTTTCACAAGATATAAAATAAATGTATTCACAGATATATCCAGTAGGAAATGACCTGCCTGTGTTTTTCAGTCGCTGTTTTAAGGCTCACAAGGTTTGACTCTATTTAACTTTCTCTATGTGACGGGTTGGTGCGGGTGCATGTTTGAGAAGCGGAGTGAGAAACAATTCAATATTATCAAAACAAAATGTTTCTTCGTTTCCTGATTTTTCCAGTGGCATTCTAGTCGGGGTGGGGGTTGCTGGGAGGAGGGAGTTCTCTGACCTGTGTCATGCAGGAGGTCACACTAGATCACAAGGATCCCTACTGGCCCTTGGAATCTCTGGATATTTCTGGAATTTCTGTTCCAAGAGAAATGTTGACTTTTCGTTCCAATTTGGAATGAGAACGAATTTCAGAATGTCGGCATTCCCCGAGGGATGGTCATTCCCTTTTCGGACCGGTTCTCCTACTAACCTTGACCCTGTTACAGCCAGTGACCTAGGGCCAGTTTTTCAGGAGAGCCTGGGGGTCAGATTTCCCAGAGCTCTGTCCCCACAATGGCAGCCAGATTTTGGAAGGCGTTTAGCTCCTAGTTAGGCACGTGAAGAAGGGCCAAAAGCTCTCAGCACCCAAAGCTGCTGTTGGCCACATTCCCAGATCCACAAAGAGACTTAAGCGCCTAAATCCCAGAGGTTCCTGGCTGTGGATGGCAAGCAGAGATAGGCACCTCCCTGGAGCCTGGATTTAGGCACCAAACTCTGTAAGGAGGTGGGGATTAGGACACAACCTTCTCGCTGGCATTTACATTAACTAGCTTAGGCAGCTGCCTGCCTAGTGCACTGGCTTTTGTGGATCCTGTTCCTAGGTGCCTATCTCTCTCTATGCCTTGCATAGGTGCCCAGGCTTCCTAACTCGGGCTTTGTGGATTCTGTTGTGGTTCCAGTGATTTTCTTAGGCGCCCAAAAGTTAGATGTTGCGACGCTCAGTGGCACGAAGCCGATGACCCTTTGTGGATCCGGGCTTCTTCTCCCAACGTGCGCCCAGCTCTGTTTGCTCTGAGCATGTGGCCACCTTCTTGGATGCTCAAATGGGAGCTGAGCAAATTTGGAAGTTTGCCCCTAGAATTGTCCCATCCTCTGGAGCCAGCCAGCTCGACTCATGTTTTTGGGTCATTGTGGATATATTACCCGTTCTTTGCCTGGCATTACTCCTGACCAGGCCGGGTCCTTACAGTGACATACTTGGTCATGTTTTCCAAGGCCACCGGCAGGTGCAATTCCCATTGAAGCCAGTGGAGGGAGCTGAATGGTATGAATCACCAGCAGAGGTGAAACAACAGGTTTTCTGTCAGACAAGAAATGTTATGCACTTGTTTCTCTGCCAGGATGTGAATTAAGCATTGTAAGCTAACACAGCCGGATACCCATTTACATACAAAGTCAATGAAGAGAAGTGAAGTCAACAGGAAAGGAGGACACAGGAAAAATAAGCCATATCTTGTCTCCGAGTACAGGCAAAGATGACACCCCCTCATCCTGCACCTAGAAACTAAATGGGCAGTGCGTTTACATTCACGAAAATGGGTTTTCAGCCAACATTGGTTAAAAAGTTGCAGAAGACGGTGGGTGAGATAAACTTCTTTAGACAGGAGGTCAATCAGTTAGGTTTAGTCTCTAGAAAGTGTGTTATGATTTTGCTTTATTAGCGACCTTTTGTTTCCAGCATCCTTACTCACTATCACTTGAATCTTGAGTCTTTGATGATAAACTTATGCTTGGCTTTACTATAAATATATCTCAGTGCTGTGATGTTAAGCAAAGTGGCGGTCCAGAGGAACCTCACAAGCTGGTGTGTGCTGTTTCTTTGGGATCAACGGACCTGTTATTTCTGTGAGTGTTAGTTGGATAAGGGACTGGACACAACAGGGGGACACTTCAAAGGGACTCAGGGGCTTGGGTGACCTATTGTTAACCTGCAAGGTAACGTAAGGGCTGTCATAGCTCAGAGGAGAATGCTTGAGTGGCTAACAAGTTGTTGGTGTTAGGGGGCAGAAGCAAAACTCCCTCACATTGGAGGTAGGGGGGTCACAAGGTGACTGGCAGCCCTGGGTATCCCAAGAACCATCACAGTTCCAAATCTGAAATTTTTTTGACAGTGGCAATGAGGTAAAAACCATACGCAGACTTCTAGGAAAGCCTGGCTGGTCAAAATAACATAGCATCTCCCCGGCACACATGTTAGTGGTTTTGAGGGCTACAGTGGACTTACAGAATTAGCAGCCTTTGTAAGTCAATAACAACATGTTCTAATGAATGCAATATGTCCCTAGGAAATTAATGCTCCTTCACTCTACTAGTATCCTGTGATCAGGAGAGGATCAGTAACAAGGAAGGAAATGTTTTAAGCAGAGATGGGCCTGAGATACAAAATCGACATCCACATTTCAAACACACCAGTGTTTGGATCTAGGAGCGTTCGTCTGGGTCATTTTGAGTTGTAAAATATGGACCTGGTTCTGTGATTGGATTCCAGACTCCCCCAGATTTTGGGATGGGGTGGGCTTCGGACCAGCTGCTTAGGGCCAGATAGCGAACCCAGAGGTGAGTAATTACTTACCTGAATAGCCTCACTGATTTCAATGGGATTATTCATGTGAGTAAGTGCTTGCCAGTGTGAGAAAGGGGTTCATAATCTGGTCCTTAGTTTGTGGGGAGTTTGGATATGCTGTAGATAGTTCTTCATTCATGTGAATCCAGGATGCTATAATAGGGGTGCATAAGGGCCACGAGAAGGGGTGTGTGCCTTTGTTAAAACTTGGCCCTCCCAGTAGTAATCCCGGTACAGCTAATGGCTTGGGGAATGAACATTCAGTGATAGCTCTGCCGAGGGTAGAGAAGTGGGGCTGAATTCAAAACAGCCTCCAGTATCCGCCATTTCTTTCTGCCTGATGCAAATAAAGAGATCAGCAGATACTATATTGCACGCATTAGTGCCGAACTGAAATGAAGAATCATGGAGTCTGTCAAGGATGTACTAATAAAGAAGGGATCCCAGTGGTATTTTGAGAAGGAAAATTAAAAAATAACTATTGACTGTCAAAGAAGAAGTGGAAAGTTCAGATAATCTCTCTGAATTCAAGCACAAATGAAGGAACAGGTGAACAAAGCATTTTTCTCAAGGTGCTTGTAAGAGAGACTTAGCCTGGGTGCTTTCATTTTGCATAGCTCTGGAATTTGGCTCCAGAGGCCCTGGTACATATAAGGCATGAGTGGGCAGTATAATAATAATAATTAATGGAGATATCACATCTCCTAGAACTGGAAGGGACCTTAAAAGGTCATCAAGTCCAGCCCCCTGCCTTCACTAGCAGGACCAAGTACTGCTTTTGCCCCAGATCCCCAAGTGGTCCCCTCAAGGATTGAACTCACAACCCTGGGTTTAGCAGGCCAATGCTCAAACCACTGAGCTATCCCTCCCCCATAGTAGGTTAATAATCCCCTTCGAGGCTATGAAATAACAGATACATGGGCTTTGTTTATTTCTATGGCCGAATCCTGGGATCCTTTGGCGTTTACTCAGGCAAAGCTCCCACTGAAATTAATTGCTTCAGCCTGCTTAAAAACTGATTAAGGACCTCACGGTTTGCACTGACTTAGATGCAAGCAGATTGACTACGGTATTTTAGGTATAAACCCTTCCTGCATTGCCCCAACCAACCGTAATCCGTTGATGGCCTACGGTTGAGCAAATGCTAGCCCCAAAAGACTCATCTAGCGTTCAGCTTCAAAGGTTGATGAGGTCCAGCTCTCGTAGATTTTGCTGTAAAGTCCATGGTCTGACTTGCCCTGGCACCACAGTGCATATATGTGAGCAGCAATCGGAAACACTATGCTGGTTTAAGAACAGAGATTAGCTGACTCGGTTTCACAAACCCACCAGACAAGCTGCCTAAACTTCCATCTGAGTTTGCCCCTGTGAGGGATTCTCTTTCTCAGGCCAGGCCGTTGCGGTCTCTAATCAACACTGTTATTGAAAGCAGATGCCAGGCAGTCGTGTCTGTAGCTACTAATGAGCACAAAGCAAAATCATATGCATTTTTCTGCCTAGTATTTCTCAGGTTACCGGCCACGCACCCTGTGTTGGGGGAAAAGGCTGAGATGCAGGTTCACCTTTCAGCATCTGCTCAAAGTCACTGGAAAAATTCATGAAGGCAACCCCCAAAAGTATTCTCTGCAAATACAAGGCCCAAACTGTAAGATGCTGAGTGTTATGATGCTGGCTCTGGTTACGGATCTGTCTGTTAACAGATAGATGACACCGAGTCAGGACTATGTAGCCTAGTTCCCTGGTTTTGTAGGACCAACACTAGTCGCTGTTGTGTGCATCGTAACTAGCTTCCTTGGTGCAGCTCTTTGTATCTGCTTTTGACACTGAGCATTCTCAGTGCCTGCTGAAGTGAGAGGGCTTGGAAGGCACTCTTCCCCTTGCCGGTGCAGTCCCAACATGCTGAGAAGACAATGATGACACCTTCCTAAAGGTCCAATGAAAAATATGCTTCTGATGCTCCATCTGGTTTGTGGAGCAAACTTTTTCAGGTGGCTGGAAAGACCGGGCCTGCAAAAATGCAAATGCATCTGTAGCACCTGCACACTTGTGCCAGTCAGGTAACTGGACACATTCAATCTGATGTTTAAAAACCCCAAACAAACCCCATACGTTCCATGCACAAACAGGATCCGTGCACACGCAACAGCACTTGGGTGAACATTTAGCCAATCTGTGTGCAAGTAAATGACTGCTGTGGGAGCGAAAACGTGTAGAGTTACACATGCAATGGGTGTGTTTTGGGTGCGGGGTGTTTTGCGGGTGCAATCTTTGGCTGCATTGCCAATCTGCCTCTGTAAATCTAATTTGGGGTAAATATTATTTATGTGCAAGAGATTTGTTGGTTTGAATCTTATTCATTAGCCCTTGGGGAGAGTGGGCTAATTACACAGTGCATTTTGTTTTACTTGAGACTGCTATGCAAATGCAGCAGCATAACAATACTTTGCCCTTCTATAGGCCCTGTAGGTCTCAGACTCTTTACAAAGTCAATTAAGCCTCACAAGCTCCCTGTGAGAAAGGGAAGTGGTGTTATCCCCACTTTCCGGAGGGGGAAATTGAAAAGCACAGATATTATTCATAAAGCTAGTCAGTGGAAGACCTGGGAATAGAACCTGGGTCTCTTAACACCCAATGACTGGCTCTAACTATCAACTCTGGCTCTGCAGGTACTACAAAGAGCGATGAGTTAACTTGCAAATTATTATTTGTATTGCACTAGTGCCTAAGTGACTCGATCATGAACCAACACCCCATTCTGCTAGGTGCTGGAACATGGAACAAAAAGTTCCTGCCCCAAAGAGCTTACATGGGCAGATGGCTACAGACACACTGATGGGTCAGGGGGGAGTGCATGGGAACAATGAAACCATATGGTTAGTGTAGTAGCCTAACCATTGTCTGTATTTTTGTAGGCCTCACTGCAAAGGGCTTGGTGTGGATACGGAACCAGAAGTTCTGCTACTTCTCTGCGTTATCTTAACTTCTCCAGTCTGGAAAACTAGGCTTGAAGTCTTAAGGGTCTGGCTGTCTTGTGACTCATGAGATGCCACAAAATGTTCTGAAGTGAAACGGCCATGAAAGCAGAGTCCAAAATTCCCGTGTTCTAATCCTACCTCAGACACTGGGCGTGTCTACACTGCAGTAAAAGACCCACACCAATGAGTTCCAGAGCCCAGGTCAACTGACTGAGGCTTACGGGGCTCATGCTATGGGGCTAAAAATAGGCGGGTAGATGTTTGGGCTCAAGTGCTGAAACCCAGGGTTGGTCTCAGAGCCTGGGCTCCAGCCCAAGCAGGAACATCTACACTGCTATTTTTAGCCCTGTAGTGCAAGCCCAAGCCAATTGACCCAGACTTTGACACTCCCTGCCATGGGTTTTTTTATTACAGTGTAGACATACCCACCGACTCCCTCGAGCAAATCCCGTGGCCTCGGTTTCCCCACCTCTAAGATAGGGATAATAATATGGGCTTCACAGGGCTGTTGTGAGGATGAGTCAGCGCAGTGCTTTGATTATACAAAGTTCTGTGTAAGTGCTAAGTCTTATTAAATACCACTGAAAGCTGCTCTGCTGGTGTTCTGGCCACAGATGAAAAAAAGCCAGGTGTCTGGATAGCTGTGAGGTCCTTTACTCTTCCCAGCTAGTTTCCTCATGTGCAGGGTGTGTGATTCGCTGAAGTCAGTAACGATCAGACTGGCGAATAAGTACTGACGAGGAAGAGGCCGGCACCGGCCACGCACCTCACTCATGAGCTAATGGGACTCCTCCAACTCTGACATCCACTGTGCTCTACCATTTGCTGGCATGGTATTTTAATGGCTCTACGGTTGCTTGCATGGGAGGGTCGTCTGAACATGTGTTTATTTCCTGTGCCCGCTCCTGTAAACAAACAGATTTTTTTCTTCCTCTGTAAAATGCGTAAGTTAATCAACCGGGTCTCCCACCAGAGCGTAAGTTAATCAACCGGGTCTCCCTGCCATGCAGCGTGAACTAGGCAGACAGCTCATGCTTTAGACCCTTGTCTGTGCAACTGGCCGTCTTGGGGAATATGCAAGCCCCGTTGAATCTGGCCAGCAGTTGAGTCGGGTTGGCCGGTAGAAGATCTGCTCCTACCCGGATCTGGGGATCAGGAAGTGATGCAGCCTGAGTTGAAGAGGCCGTTACACGAAAAACCCGGCTTGTTCCAAAGAGAGACGCCAGGGGCACAGGCGTAAAATTAGGAATCCCTTAATAAGCTCCCCACCCTGGGGTGATCTGGGCCCGAAGAGACGGCAGCCTTGAAAATGGCTCCTTCACACTTCTACGTTCCGACATTGCTGCAGTGTTCTCGCTTGCCTTTTTCCAGCTGTAGCCAACATGCAGAAATTCAGGAGTTGGGTGGGTAATTTATGAAGGCCAAATTCTGACCTCAGAGGCGCACCCCCGGCCCCTCTTGGCTTCATGGGACCCGCCCATTGCACATCCAAAGGCAAAATCCAGCCCTGTGGCTTCACCCTTGGTTAGTGAACGTGGTGGGTTTGTCAAGATAAGGATTTCTCAAGGCAGGAGACTGTGGCAAATATAATGAAAACTTAGTGACTCTGAGCCTCATTGTACTTCAAGTGGTTGTTTTTTCAAATTGCGTCTTTCAAAGCTCAGGCCCCCCGGGTGCTAGGAGCTGTATGTACACACAATAAGAGACAGCCACTGCCCCAAACAGATCACAACCTAAATGAGAAATTAGAAGAGAAGGAGGCTATGGTGAGCCTAGTTACAGAGGAGAAATAGAGGCTCAAAGAGGTGAATTGACATACCACGAATAAGTGGCAGATCTTGGAATAGAACTCAGATCTCCTGAGTCCCAGCTCAGTGCCTTAACAAAAAGGGAAGAAGCAAGATCCCTGCCCTTCAAAATGAAAGATCATGTCATCTTCTGCTGGCGTCAGGGGGCTGAGCAGGGCAGGGGTTGTAAGTTGTCCTGTCATGCCAGTTGGGTGGACTTTCCACTGCTGGGGTCCCCTGTGCTTGAGGTTCCCATGAGAAAGGATGGTGCCCTGGTTCAGGTGATAGCCTGGAGACTTGGACTCAATTCCTTCCTCTACCATAGGCGTTCTCTATGACCTTGAGCAAATCGCTTAGTCTCTCTGTGCCTTAGTTCCCATCTATAAAACAGGGATAATGCCCATGGGGGCGCCGTAAGAATAAACATTGTGAGGTGCTCAGAGACCATGGTAATGGGGACCACATAAGCACCTTTGATAGTGACAGCCAGCAGAACCCTGGGATGAAGAGATGCTGATGTGTGCTAGTTTTGATCTTCAGAGGTGGAGTTCTGTTTGATCAGAGGAGGAGGATAGTGTTGACAGGGGGCTGTGAATCAGAGGAGCTTCATTTTTCATTTCTGGTGCTCTGAGGAGGGCTCGGAGATCTGACTATGGTTCAGTACAAGCCTCTGGGTTTTTTATTTTTTGCTGTTTATTTTTTTTAGCAGATGCATAGCTAGTAAATCCACCTCTAATTGTTGCCTTCAGGGTCTCCCATAATGCGCTGTGAGAGCTAGTGGAATACTTGTTAAATGTTTATGAACCATTTAACACATGTTACGTTAGAACCGAGGGCCTACGTTTTCAAAGGTGGCTAGTGATTTTTGAGGATCTGACATTTGGAGCACCCAGCCTCAGACATCTTAATGGGTTTTGATGTTCAGAGGGCAAATCAG
The DNA here is from genome assembly GCF_027887155.1 of Malaclemys terrapin pileata. NCBI lineage: Eukaryota > Metazoa > Chordata > Testudines > Emydidae > Malaclemys > Malaclemys terrapin. The sequence goes on along the minus strand of NC_071526.1, from coordinate 11,592,132 downwards.
GCCCCTTTAAAGTGTCTTAAGCCAAGTGCCCAAAAAATTGAGACGCCCAAACCCACCGGTCAGTTTTGACCCTGGAGGCCGAGGCCTTTTGAGAGTGAGAGGTGTATTGCATGGTGTCCCCAACTTAAATGTCAACACCCGAGCTCACTGTCATGTGGGCTTGAGCAGATAGAATCAGGAGCTCAGTTGCGGGGTCTGAACTTGCATTGACCATTTGTGGTGAAACAAAATCAGTCATCTCCAGGTATACATTTTGGAGCCTGTTTTTTTTCTTTGCCTCACACCTTGTGTCATCATTGGTATCCAATCAAAATGTGACCAATGAGGAGTGTTAAACAGAGAGAGCTCCACGGATTGCAATGGCAGTGACACCATGGAGAGAGAGTTAGGGCATCTCTTGGGGGAACTAGGCCTCAAGCCATTTAGAGCTTTGAGCCCATGGGAAAGGGACACCACACAAAGTGGTATGGGCATAATTAAGAGGATAGTTATAATGAATTTAGCAGAGGCAAGGGAAAGGCATACAGCTTCAGAGTTGTTTACACACACAAATGGGACAGCTTTACCTAGTCCGGTGTCGTTAAAGCAGCACAAACCACCACCCTCCCAGTTATTCCGATATTACTGTTTTCACACTGGTGGGTGTATTGATATAACCATCTCAGTTAAAAATAAATAAATAAATCATACCCTGGCTGACACCGTTATGCCGGTACAAAATCTGCCTAAACAAGGCCTAAGAGTTGGAATCCACATTAGCATTGTGTCTTTGTGTCTTAAGGTCCGGCTTGACAAAGCCCTGGCTGGGATGATTTAGGTGGGGATTGGTCCTGCTTTGAGCAGGGGGTTGGACTAGATACCTCCTGAGGTCCCTTCCAACCCTGATAGTCTATGATTTGTCCCCCTCTAATGGCGGGTTCATGCAAGTGTCTGCTAAAGCTGCTCTCTCGGGGGTATAGTCCTTTAACTGAAGCATGATTTTAGTGCAAGACGTCCTAGGTTCAATCCACACTGATGACCCCTGGTGAGGGGCGGTCACAGAACATTTGGACTGGAGGCATTCATGCAGTGCTGACCTGGGAGGCACGGGAAAGGGACTCAGCTGGGCATCTTTAGATCCAGGTATTAATTCTTCTATTTTCTTCCTTTCTTCTCTTTCCCTCTTGTGCTTTTTTGGCTTTAATCTTGTCTAGACTCTGCTGAATTCTGAACCCTATTTTCCCCCTAGTTCAGTGAAACTCACATTTATTCCTGGGGTAGGATGAACCGAGTGAAACCCTGGTACCTTTCTCCTGCTGGGTGTGCCCGTGTGAGCGCCTGCTCGCTTAGGGTGACCAGATGTCCCGATTTTTCACACTTGCTGTCTGGTCACCCTATGCGCGCTATAAACCCAGCTCGGCGAGCATTCGGATCGCCTTCGACATCTCAGCTAAAGCTCGATTCAATAGCAATTCTGTTTTGGCTTCCTCGCCACCAAAGCCATGAAAACTGGCTCCGCATCCAGCTGGCTGACTCAGCAAGATCTTATCCGGCCTTTTGCAAAAACTCATGGGAGGGGAGGAGGTGGAAAGCTCAATAAAAAAATGAGTTCTCCTTCAGGAGCCGCTTAATCCTACCAAGCCAGCAGTACGCCAGACCCTCCATTCACCAAGGAGTTGTTCCTCTGTTAAGCAATCCTGGTGGCCTAGGTGTGGGGTTTTTAATTTATTTTTTCAACCAACACAACCTCATTAAGCTTCCCCCACCACCCCTAAACACATGTGACCTGAACTCCTGCCCGCTGCCTGATTTTCTCCCTTTTTTCTGGGAGGCCTGTATTCTCTGGATCCCTCGGAAGATTATTTTGGCCTGTTCAGGACATATATATCTTTCATCAACTCCCCCAACTAACAAATGTGGCTGTCCAGGCCCTGTCAGTGTTTCTGTCAATATTTTTAACGAAGGCACAGATTGCATTCTGTTCTTGGAGGGAAAAAGCTGTTTGCTTCCCAAATAGCTCCGCTTGGAAGCTTTCTAACTAATCGGCTTGGAGTCTCTGAAGCACATTTCTCAACGATATATTTTGGGCACCTTCAGCATCTTTATCCACTGGTAAATAGGAAGCAAGAGAATGGAATTTCCTCCTTTTGCGTGGTTAAAACCCAGTGTTAGTTTCAGTTAAAGGGGCAGCGTCAGCGTGAGTGTGGCCCAGAATTGGAAATTGGTGACATCTCAGACCAAAGCAATAGCACTGATTTTTTTTTTAAGCAGATGTTTCTTTCCCCTGTAGAGTCTGCAACCCAAACACTGAAGCAATGCGAACCTGAAAGCAAAAGAGACTAAACAAAAGTGAAATGGCCTCTTCTGCTGCTCATTGCCCAGCTGGAAGGGAGTGGAAAATGGGCACGAATGGCATACGGCATACGTCGATTGTAAGCTCCTTGGGGCCAAGACCACTCTTTGGTCTGTGTTCGTACAGCATGTAGCACAATGGGGGTCTTGGTCCAAAACCGGGGCTCCTAGGTGCTATCGCAATACACGTACGTATTAATTTGGGACGGTGACTGAGCTGTTTACAAATTCTTTTGGTTTTAATAACCTGAGCAGCCTTTGCAAAACGGTCATGAAAAATTAACAGCCCAGCCCTTGTTTTTGTAACCCTTACTCACTGGAGGAGTACCTCCTCATGCAAGAAATCCAATTGAAGTCAATGGGACTACTCAGATGAGTAAGGGTTGAAGGATTGGGTTCTGGTACACAATCTCCAGACGATGATGGTGAAAGATATAGATCTTGATTGTCCTCCATTTACACACTGGTGTAACCCCACTGAGTTCTGTAGGTTCACTCCTGATTCAGACTGGCGTGAGGGAGAGGAGAATCAGACAGGTCCATGCTATTTAACTGATCTGGTTTTTTTTAAAGGAAGAAAAATGACTCAGCCCACACGAATGAGTGAGAAGAATTTTGCAAACTGAATTGAAGCCTGAATCTCTACTGCCTTTGCACCACGTATAGCCATTTACACCTGTCCAAACTGACCGTGAAAATGATGTCTGCGCCGGTGTTGTGGTCACATTGGTCTCAGGATATGAGAGATGGTAACAGCTTGTATTAGACCAACTTCTGTTGGTGAGAAACGCAAGCGTTCGAGCGCCACAGAGCTCTGAGTAGCTCAAAAGCGTGTCTCTTTCGCCAACAGAAGTTGGGCCAATACAAGCTACTACCTCCCCCACCTTGCCCCTCTCTGTTAAAATGCTGATGATGACTTGTTTTGTGGTAGGGGTGCAGGATGGGTACACAGCCACAGATGGTCCTTGCCCTGAAGCGTTCTAGACAGACAAGACAGATGATGGCGGGTAGGAGAAAGGGAGGTTTTTTTATGTCCATTTGACAGATGGGAACAGGCCCAGAGCGTGGCTGGTTTGCCCAAGGTCATGCAGGCAGTCTGTGACAGAGCCGGGCACTGAACTTAGTGCCCAAGGCCTTAAAACCGAACACCCTTGTGCCACCCCCTACCCCGCTGCTTCCCCCGAGGCTCCACCCCCGCTCACTTCTCTCCCCCCACCCGTCGCTCGCTGTCCACCCCCCGGCGCTTACTCCCCCATCTCCCGGGACTCACCTGCTTCCCGCACAGCGGGGATCGGTCCCCATAGAGAGGGGCCAGGGCTGAGGCACAGTGGGGGTTGGTCCCCGGAGCGAGGGGGTGCGGAGGGTTTGGTCCCCGTAGTGAGGGGCCAAGGCAATTGGGGCACCGAGGGCAGACAGGATCCCCTCGCCTTGGGCGGTGGCACCTTCCACTGCTCTCTGTCCAGCACCAGCGCCGGAGCAGCTCTGCCATGTGGCTCCAGCTGCTGCTCTTCCCACCCCCTAGTGGCACAGACTGGTTACTGCGGCCAACTGGACTTTTAGTGTCCGGTCAGCTGTGCTGACCAGATGCTGGCAGGTTTCCCTTTCGACGACACCTGGTAACCCTAAAGGCCCCCTTCCCCTACCCAGTCAGCATATTATGCTCCCTTTGAATAGCTGCACGGCAGTTGATTTTTTCCTCCCTCATGCCAGTGGAAAGCCAAGCATGGCTCTGGTGGGTCACAGGAGTGAAACCACATAGGTGAGAGGAGAACCAGCCCCACAGCTGGGCAGTCCACAGCCTCCCCTTTAAGCTGAGGGCTCGGCTGATTTTTATTTGATCTATTGTTTGTTTTACTTTCCAGACAAGCGGCAGGAGCTGAGTGGGAATAGTTCACTGACGTGTGGTAAATGTCTGCAGCTGCCAGGAACGCTGGCGTTCGTAGTCTGCTCCAGTGGAAATTGAATTGGACTCTTCGTTCCCGACCTTTCGTCACGCTTGCGGGAGCGTTAGCCGGGGGCAGCGCGCTGACCCGCCACAATTCTTCACCTGGGGATTTGGGCCCAGTTTCCTTCCAGGCGCATAGTTTTCATCTCCAAAGCTGAACCTATTAATACTTTTGTTGGCGAGGGCGCAAAAAGCAACAACCCCAAAACCCAACCCTCTCTTGTAAAAACAGCTGATTCAGATTCTTAATATCTTGATGTGGCAGAAAGAAATTAGCTTGTGCATGTGGGCTGAGAAATGCTGCCGATGCAGGAGAGAGGCCAGGTTTTTTTAACCGTAGAAATGGCCCTGCTCGCTTTATTTGAATAGCTTCGTTTTCTTTTCAAGTGACACGGTGCTGATGAAACCTGCCAGATTAACAGCACGGGGAGCTGGGCTCTTCTCCTTGCCCAGAGAACAGGTCTTGCCTGCATTAGTGACAGCTTCCCAACATACCCTGCCAACGTGCATCAGTGCGGAAGGACCACCTCTCAGGGTGAGGCGGTAGTTTGGTCTCCACGGCCCATTTGGTGCTTTGATCCTGCCAAGGAAGGAGGCCAACCAATGCCAAGCACCAGGGTGGCTTTGGAAGAGTCCCGTTATATTTTAAGCAGTGGAAGAAGAAGAAATAAGGAGGAAATAATAGGATTGGAGCTAAGCTGCGGTCTCCCACGACGATGCTGACGTTAGAGTGGATGAAGGCAATTCCTTGTTAGTTCAGCCTTTTCCCTGGTCTTGTGAGTCTGAATGTGTGTCAGGAAGTTCCCTGCAAATGGAGGAGGGTGGAAGGATAGGAGGGGGAGCAAGGGGGTTATTGAGACTTGAGGGGTGGGAGGTGCTGGCTCCATGCTTGGAAGAATGATCTCAGGGGTTCCTACCTGCTCTTGGACCTGTTCCATCCCCTCTAGGTTCCGTTCTCGCTTCTGCTCACCTCCAGGCATGGGGAATTTACGTGGTGGCAGAGACCCCCCAGTATTTCCTGCCTCCCGATTCCTCCATCCCTGATCCAGCAGCCACCGTCATGCAGGACAAAGGGTGCGGTTTAACACCAATGCGACTCTCGACAGCCACGTTCAGAAGTGGTAACGTTCCCTAGAACAGACCAGGCCAAAGTGAAATCCAGCTGAAACCACCGTGTGTACCAGTGCTTTGCGAATGAGAAGATGAGTCTTGCCTCGGATCTGCACTACATCTTGGCTCCTTGGCTGTTTTCTGAAACATGGCTCAGGTTAAAGGTTCGTGAACCTGGACAAACCTTTGGCCAAATCTGGCTTGAGTAAGGGGCTCTTCACGTGAATTTCACTCTGTTCTGGTGGTAAATGTTTGATATGGGCAGAAAGCCCGTGAACTAGATAAGTTCATGGAGGATAGGTCCATCAATGGCTATTAGCCAGGATGGGCAGGGATGGTGTCCCTAGCCTCTGTTTGCCAGAAACTGGGAATGGGTGACAGGGGATGGATCACTCGATGATTCCCTGTTCTGTTCATTCCCTCTGGGGCACCTGGCATTGGCCACTGTCAGAAGACAGAATACTGGGCTAGATGGACTTTTGGCCTGACCCAGTGTGGCCGTTCTTATGTTCTAAGCCAAGCACACACCTATTGTTAGTCACTGGCATGGATAGGTATGGAAGAGGTGCCCGTTTTCTCTCCGTCTCTACATTCACTGCTCACCAAGAAAGTTTTCCAGCTTGAGAAGAGTGGTTTACACATTAAAGTCAGAGCTATGGCAGGTGTTGGCTGAAAGTCATCCCCATGTCATGGCTGTTTGGTGGCCAACATGAACCTGGACTACTTGCCGGTAGGTGTAGCTATGTGTACGTCACACAGACCACCACCCCACTGGCCCTATTGCTGTTAGGCTCGGCAGAGACGATGAGGACTGTATGGGTCAGACAGAGATGAACTCCCCTCTCAGTTTGGAGGGGATGTCTCCCAGGCAAGGCAATGTTTGAGGGAGTGAGGTTGCTATTGGCAGCACTGCTTTCTGAGATCTCTGGAGAAAACTCTGCTCTGCCGGGAATTTTTCCAAGCCATGAATTAGCTTGAAATCCAAGGGTTTTCCTGCAGGGGAGGGATAGCTCAGTGGTTTGAGCATTGGCCTGCTAAACTCAGGGTTGTGAGTTCAATCCTTGAGGGGGCGGTTTAGGGACCTGGGGTAAAAATCTGTCTGGGGATTGGTTTCCCCCTTTGAGTAGGGGCTTGGACTAGATGACCCCTGAGGTCCCTTCCCACCCTGATATTCTTAAAAAAAACCCTTAATTAAGTCTCCCGCTAGGTAGAATTATACCCATTTTACAGAAGGGTGAACTAAGGTGCCAAAAGGTGAATGCCCGGACCTGCAAAGGTATTTAGGAATCTAATGCCCATTGAGGTGTTTTGAGGATCTCGGCTTCAAGTCACTTGGGAAGTGCTTATCTATAGAAAACCCCAAGACAGACAGGCTGGCCAAAGGTCCCCCAGTGAGTCAGTGGCACAGTCAGTAATACAGTGTGATTCCTGATTCCCAGTTCCCAGGCTTTACGTACCAAACCACAGTTTCTCTCTCATTATAGGCCGCCGAAGTCAGTAAGGGTCTTTCCGTGGACTTCAGTGGGCTTTGGCTCAGATCTGGGAGTGGCAATCCTGTGTGTGTATCTGGTCCAGGAAACCAACCAGACAATGTCTCAACATCCTCTAATCAGACACAGACCTGGAGGGAGCAAGGGAGAGACAAAATAGGTCCCCTTTAAAAAAGCCCACATAGATGGAAGCTTGAGTAGGAAAGGGTTAAAGTTGAATCAGTCCACCTGTATATTTTCACAACCCTCCAGATAGCAATCGAGAAAGCAGGAAACTGTACATGTAAAGGGGCTGAATTGACCCAAACAGTGCCACAAGTCAAACTTTTAAAGCAAAGTTTATTTGTAAAATTGCAGCACATCGGAGAATCTCCCATTGACGGGTAAGTCTCTTTAAAGTCCTCTCTTTTTCCACCGTTTAAAAAGACTGAGCTTGGGAAGAGGGAAAAGAAGTCATGAAGAGGGTTTTTTTTCCCCCCTAGTCTACTCAGTATTTTTCCCTTGTAGGCAAATGCTACAGCTTAGCATTGCTCTCTGCGCTGGTTTCTAGGGGAATCTTTATTGACTTTCTTTTCCAGCTTCAGGTTGTTTTGAAGCCCATCAGAAAGCCTTTGACATGGATGGGCAGTTTAAAAGTGACTTGCACAGGTAAAGGGTGGACTGGTAATTATACCAGCAGGGGATAGAACCCAGGTATCCTGGGGGCCTTGCTCTGCCATTAGCAATCAGCCCCAATTAGATCTCCAGCCTAGATCCTGCAGCCACCAGTCCCATTGATTGCCTCGCTCTGCCACCAAGTCTACCTCTGTTCACCCCTCTGTAAAACAGGGGTAATGCTTCACTACGTGAGTGGGCGGCACAGGCTTTAAGGAATCAGTGTTTTTCCGGCGCTTTGAGATTCTCAGAATCAAAACTCTGTGTGATCTCAGTGCAAATCATTTGTAACATCAGCAGGATGCCCTGAAGTTGGGATTGTCAAAGGCATGTGAGGCGTACAGGAGCCCAAATCCCACTGGGGTTGGGAGATGGACACGTAACTCCATGAGGGTTTGTTTGTAATGAAGGGCCTGTAATATCTCCAAGGGCCAGGTGCCCAGGATGGGCCTAACATCTGTCTGTGGCTATGTAGACACTACAGCTTAGGTTGATATAATATATGTCACTCAAGGGTGTGAATAAGCCACCCCTCTCCCCGAACGATGTAAGTTACACCGACCCAAGCACTGGTGTGGACAGCGCTAAGTCGGCAGGAGAGCTTCTCTTGCCAACATAGCTACTGCCGTTTGCAGGGGCTGGAGTAATGAAGGAGAGGTCTCAGTGCTGCTGTAAGCTCTGCATTGTAGCCTATCTAAGGTATTTCCGCCATCTTGGTATGGAGCCCTGCTGGATTGTGGAGTTTGCACTGACTCGCTGAGGTACATCTTTAAATAAAAAATAACCTGCATGTTTTTCAAAAAATAACCTGTGTATTATTTCAGACTTAGGCATGGAAGCGTTAGATTTTGATCGGTAAATGTCAGTAAAGGTTGAGATCACCGTCAACACACAAACCCACAAAAAAGATTTCCATTGATGATAGAAATTTACAGATAAAAAAAGTAAGAAAAATGCTGTTTGAGAACTTATTCGTGTTTGATTTAAGGATATTTACTTTGTATATTTGGCCAGGGGATGTTGACAGTTTGTGTTTTAGCTGTTAGAAAGCTTTAACTCTTTGAATCTCAGGATCTACTGTCCTTAAAAAACAAATCTGACCCTGCACCATAACTTCCCACAGTTGTGAAAACTTTTATGGATCCAAATAGAAAAAATGCATAAAACACACAGCTGTGCAAATGTGAACCTTTCAATAAAAACAAATAGAAAAAACTGTTTAAAATAATCATCATCATGACCCATCAAAATGGGGGGAAAAATCAAATTCTGCCACACCTATTTATACCCCAAGGATACGGGGTGTTTGGGTTATCCTGGTATTATGACAGTGCTGGGATAAAAGCGACTGTGTAGGTGGAACTGGGTTAATACCTTTCGATATATATTCTCCCAATATCTAGCCACATTGAAAGTTGAATTTGTTTTGAATTTTGTATTTTAGAAGAGGAAGAATGGGCGTGCCACTAGGGCATGGATAAGAACTCAGGAAATGTGGTTTCAGGTCTTCGGTCTGCCATAGGCTTCTTGTGTGACCGTGAGCAATGTATTTAATCTCTCTCTGCCTCAGTTCCCCCATGGGTGGGGGATAGTTATTACAATACCCCGTGGGGGTGGGGCTGCCGGGGTAAAACCACAAAACACCTGTAGGGCGCTCAGATACTGCTGTGATGAGGCTGTGGAAGGAACTATATAGATGTCCACTTTCAGCAGATGTCTTGGTGGGCAGGAACATTCATGAAACCAGTGGCAGCCATACACGTTATGCATGGTGTCAGGGGCAGCTCTATGTATTTTGCCACCCCAAGCATGACAGTCAGGCGGCTTTCGGCGGCGCGCCTGTGGGAGGTCCGCCGGTCCAGCGCCTTCGGCGTACCCGCTGCTGAATTACACCGAAGCCGCGGGACCGACAGACCTCCCGCAGGCATGCCGCCAAAGGCAGCCTGATGGCCGCCCTCACAGCAACCAGCAGGCCGCCCCCCTGCGGCTTGCCGCCCCAGGCACGCGCTCGCTGTGCTGGTGCCTGGAGCCGCCCCTGCATGGTGTGTACCAATGGCGGGTCAGGGCCTCCTTGGGAGGCAGTTTGCCCTACGCCCTTCTTTGAGAAGGCCCCAAAACCAAGTGGCATTGTGTCCTGGGGGTCGCAGCGCCACTCAGGTTTGGCCTGTTGGCCCTTTGACAGAGGGGGAGGCGATGCTGGTTACTGACATATGGCCCAGTGGCCCCTCCGTTGTGATGGGGCTTCAACTGTGCGTGTCATGTGAAAAGTGTCTGGCGGGGATCCCCTGTGTGAGTCCGGAACATTTTAAGCGACCGTTAGCCAATATTTGCAGAAAGTGAATTTTAAACTCCTCAGCACAGACGTTGGTGCCTGTTTCTGAAAACTACATTCATCCAGTCACAGAACAGAAATAACATCATGTGACCTCTTTGGGTGAAATTCATCCCGGGCAGAGGGCCAGCAGATGACTATTAACTGCTTCTGCCCCATTCATGCCCTGGCACTTAAGTGGTGAATTCGCTCTCCATTTCTCTCTGTGGCTATGTCCTCTCTGACAAAACCAATGTGACTTTCCCCGGGGGATAACTAATGTGCATTAGCCATCCACCTGCGGAAACAGAGCCACAACCAACCACTGTAGCTTTAATGCCGGTAACATAGGTGCGGTCAGCGATGGGTGGGAAGGTTTAATACTGGCCTAGTTATCTTGCAGTAAACACCACAAGTGCCACGTCTCTGTTAAGGATTTTACGCTGAGATAGTATCATGCCTTTGTTATCTCGCTGTTAATAAAAAAAAAACCACACACAACAAAAATCCCCTCTTTGTTTCAGTGCAGATAAAGCCTGTCTGACCTTGGGCAAGTCCCTTCATGTCCCAGTGCTTCAGTGTTACCATCTGGGATGAGAACATCCTCACCCACCTCCTGGGAGAGTTGTTGATCATAATTAATTTTAATAGCTCCAAAGCGCCTTGGGGTCCTCATATGCAAAGTGCTGGAGGAGAAAACTATTTAAAAGTATTTAAGTGCCTGCTTAATTACATCGTTGGGCGCTATGGTGAGCCCATTTCTGCAGATACAGGAAACTGTTTTCTTAGTACAAAAGTAATATTGAATATGAGTTAATTATAACAGAAAATATAATTGATAATGTTTTTATTTCTCATGCTAGGCAGTGGGTAATTATTATATAGCCACTTGTTGCTCATAGATCCCTGGCATAGGAAAGGGTAAATAATAAGGCAAAATCTTAAATAAAATTAGTCACAGTGGAGCAAATTCTTTCCTGCTGTAACTTCACAGAGGCCGATGGGTGTATTGGATCCACCTTGCTAGAAATATTTATCCCCACCTAGTCAGGATCTTCTGAAGTCCTTATTCGGTTTTTACTCAGTGTTTAATCCTACTAGTATTTAGCCCCTCTCTTGTTGCTTATTTGTACACCTCTACCCCGATATAATGCTGTCCTCGGGAGCCAAAAAATCTTACCACGTTATAGGTGAAACCGCATTATATCGAACTTGCTTTGATCCGCCAGAGTGCGCAGCCCCACCCCCCCGGAGCACTGCTTTACCACATTATATCCGAATTCGTGTTATATCAGATTACATTATATCGGGGTAGAGGTGTATCACTGCAGTGCATAGAGGCCCCAAACAGGGATTGTGCTGGGCACTTTATGGACATGAAAGACGGTGGCTGCTCCAAAGATCTTAAACAGTCCAAGATTAGACTGCGCCTTGCAAATTAGGTATTACGATCCCCATTTTACAGCAGGGAAAATAGAGGCGCACAGGGGTTATGGGAACCTGCCCAAGAACAGGTCTGGATTAAAGAATTCAGGGGCCCTGTGTACTGTGGAAATTGGGGGACTGTCAGCTGCTCTTGGTGCAGTCTCTCTTGGCGTCCCAGCTTTCTCCTGTCTGGTCCCCTTCGATTCGTCTACACGTGGACCCGTCGACAAGTTCTGAATTTAAATTGAGTCACTCAGCCCTTAACCAGCAGGGCTGGCCGTCTCCCTGTCAGGGTCTCAGAGCAGCCTGGCATGTGGGCATTGCCCCTCTGCTGCCCAGGCCTTTCTGTCTCCTTTCCCTTCCCTGTTCTCCACTGGTGGCCGCTGTGGGTGCACGCCTCCAGGACCCACGTGGGGGTGAGGTCAGTCTCACTGTCTGCAAGCAGGAAAGCCCCTCCTCTCCCTGCTGCCTTGGCTTGGTCTCCGGTTCGTAAAGACTGTTCCAGGGGCCATCACCTTCCGTAGCCTCAAGAGCAAAGAGCCCCGCCCCGTACCCACACAGACCCCGGAATGCACCCCTCCCATCCCATACATACCCCACCCCACACAGAGATTCCCAAATGCCCCTCCCACCCCACATATACCCTGACAACCCTCCACCAGCCCCCGCTTATCCTGACAGCCCCCCACCACATCCTGACACTCACCGCAGCCCTCAGCAATTCAGCTCCACCAGCCACAGAGTCAACATTCCCCCTTTGCCCCACCACTCACCCCCAACCTCCCCCCAACAGCCTGGCTCCCATTCCGCCCACAGCTCACCCCCCCAACGTCACCCACTTGTCCCCAACCCCTCACCCCACCAACAGCTCATTCCCAGCCCCTCACCCACCACCTCTGGGACCGTCACCAGCACCCCCCTGTCTCAGTGCTCTGCTCCTGTCCTGGGCTAGCCCCCCACCCCCAATCCCAGCCGTGGCCCCATGCTGCTCAGGGGGTGATGCGGCTGTGTGGCGGTAATGACGGAGGGCGGTTGAGTCAGATTGGAGTGAGTAGCCATGGAGCCGCTCAGGTGATGGGGCCGTGCAAGTGCCCAAAGGTGCACATTGGCGAATGCCAGCCTGACCCAGTTGTCACTGTTGGCCAACGGCTGCGGGGCAATAGAACCCAAGTGTCCTGACTCCTGGGACAGTGCCTTGTCCGTCGGATCAGGCTGCCTTCCAGGGAAGCCAACGCCACAGTGCCTGAGGAAGGACTAAATGAAAACAGAGTTGAGGACATAATGATGCTGCCTCAGGGGCCTGGTGGGCGTTTTCCTGCTGGTTTCCATGGGGTCTAAATCAGCTTGTAGGTGCTTCACCAAATGCACAGTCAGGTATTTGCATGGAAGGGTTGAAGCAGGAACAGGAACGAATGCCACTTGTTTGGGTTCGTTCAAATATTTAGGCATCGGCTACGGCTAAACCCCCTGAAATGCATATTTGATAACTGGGGAACATTTGACCTCTGTGCCCTTTGACCTCTGTTTGATTTGGCTGCAGAGAGAAAAGTGTCGTTAGCTACCAGGCCGGTGGGCCAGGACAGGTACTGTTCTCTGCACGCAGACTACCCGGTACCCGCTAGCAAAGGAATGTGTACTGGAAATGCTAGCTCGAACCCCCGCAGTGGCATGGAGTCACACGGGGTTGCAGGCACCAGTTGTGATGTTTTATGCAGTGCAATGCAACCCAGACACGGCGTGGCCTTTTGTTACATTGGGCTTCCCTCCACCCCCGCCCCATTATGTGACACTAATGTGGCGCAAAGAACATCCGTTCGGTGATGGGGAAGGGGGAACATGGCTTTTCTTCCCCTCTACGTACTGTCCAAAGCTACATGAAATCCATGGATTTCACATGCAGTTGTACTCCAGGACATCTCAGAGGGGGTTGTATAGTCTGTGAAAGCGAGTGACTCCGTTTTGTTTGTGGTGGGGTTAGTTGAGTGGAGAGATTCCAACAGCAGGTAGAGTGCATGGGGAAGGTACTTTCCCCTGGGCCTTCTTGGTGATGGATTCTTAACCCAAGAGTTGGCGTTGTTCCGCAGTTACCATTCTGGCTGGGGGAACACTGCTCTGGGGTCCACCTACCAGATGGCTCCCAATGGCCCTGTTCACACAATTGTAAGCAGGGTCTGAATAAATGCTTCCCTGACAGCTAGCTGGGCAGGGGAGAGACTTTGGGTGTGTTTATGTAAATACAGTTTGCTCCTGCTCTGCTTACATATTCAGCAGATAGAGCGGTGTCAAAGTGATCAGCTTTGGCTAACGTTGGCTTGCGAATCACCTTAGTACTGAACGCAGGGGTAGTGAAATGTTGAAATTATTGTAGGAATACAGGAAAGCAGGACTGTGCTTAACCTGTCCCAAATAAGGGGGTCGCCCTCAGTTGAAAGAACCTCATTAAGCCAGAGGCTTGAATGCCAGAACCTTGTGAAAGTAAGAGGGTGGGGGATAGATGTTCTAGCCAAGATGCTGCAAATACTCACCAAGGGACATCCCTAGACTGGTTTAACCTGTTCCTCCCCACTGCTCAAAGAATAGAGATACCTAGGCTTTATTAGGAGCCTCTTTGTCATTTTAATTGCTCAATCGGAGCCCAAACCAGTTGTGGTAGGTCTGTGTTCCTGCCCTGCCTGCTAAGAGCTAAAAATCACTGCGAGCTGAAATCACTTGAGATGGGGCTGTGTTACTGTCCTGCCTGCAAAGAGCTGAAAATTACTAAGAGACCGATGTGCAGAGGTCACAGCAGAGAGGCTGGTGGCAGCAGAAGGTGACTCATAGTTGGCTGGCGAGCGAGTGGCTGGAGAGGTGCAGCATGCAGCCAAGCAGGGCGGCTGGTGGAGAGGCGTGATGGGCGGCTGGTGGAGAGGGCCAGAGCAGAGCCCCACAGAGAGCGGCGGCGAGCACGCAGCAGAGTGAGTAAGGAGCCTCTTTACCCTCCCCTCCACTCAGGGTGGGCATTGAACTCTGTAGATGCACCTCTGGACTCTGGGTCTCCACTGACCAAGGACAGCAACTGTGAGTGGGGTACAGAGAAGGGTTGGGCTCATGAAAGGGACTTTTGGGTGGCTGGACTTAAGAACCTGAGGGGAAAAGGACACTGCCCAACTTACTTGGGGGTGGGTCTGTTGCTCATGGTTTATGTTTATGAACCCTGTTTGCGGTGTTTTCTCAAATTAGCGCCGAGTTACTTCCCTCCTTTTATTAAAATGTTTATTTTCTACATTCAGACTCTGTGCTTGCGAGTGGGGAAGTATTGCCGCTAGAGGCGCCCAGGGGTGGTGTGTAAATTTCCCAGGTTACTGGGTGGGGGCTCGAGCCGGTTCTGTGTTGTATCGATGGAGAGGAACCCCTAGATATTGAACCTGGCCCTGGTTGCTGCTGGCTGCACCTGGCAGAAGGGTTACACAACAAGCCATTGGTTGGAACACGGTGAGTTGGCAGTGGATAATAGGCAGGGCTTCACGGACTCCAATGGGACCCAATTCTGTAGCAGCTGCTTCTAAATCCTGCAGCAACACCTAAATTCTGCCGCAAGTTTGCTTCATTCTGTCTCCATGGAATAAACTTTGTCCTGATTGTCCTGCTCCTCCCCCACCCCCAACTACTGCTTATAACTGACACTAATCACTGGCATGCTCTTAGGTTACGTCTACACTGCCCGGCTGTAGCGCTTCAGTGTAGTTACTCACTATAGCAACAGGAGGGGTTTTCTCATCACTGAGGGGCAGTAGCTAGGTCAATGGAAGACTTCTTCTGTTAACCTAGCCACGTCTACACTAGGGGTTAGGTCACCTTAAATAAGTTGCTCAGGGGTGTGGATTTGTCACACCTTTAAACTGGATCGACTTAACTTTTTAGTTTAAAATCATAGAATATCAGGGTTGGAAGGGACCTCAGGAGGTCATCTAGTCCAACCCCCTGCTCAAAGCAGGACCAATCCCCAACTAAATCATCCCAGCCAGGGCTTTGTCAAGCCTGACTTTAAAAACCTCTAAGGAAGCAGATTCCACCACCTCGCTACGGAACCCATTCCAGTGTTTCACCACCCTCCTAGTGAAAAAGTGTTTCCTAATATCCAACCTAAACCTCCCCCACTGCAACTGTCTCAAGTACTAAGGTGATTCGCAAGCCAACGTTAGCCAAAGCTGATCACTTTGACACCGCTCTATCTGCTGAATATGTAAGCAGAGCAGGAGCAAACTGTCCTTGTTCTGTCATCTGGTACCACTGAGAACAGCCGAACTCCATCCTCTTTGGAACCCCCTTCAGGTAGTTGAAAGCAGCTATCAAATCCCCCCTCATTCTTCTCTTCTGCAGACTAAACAATCCCAGTTCCCTCAGCTTCTCCTCATAAGTCATGTGCTCCAGCCCCCTAATCATTTTTGTTGCCCTCTGCTGGACTCTTTCCAATTTTTCCACGTCTTTCTTGTAGTGTGGGGTCCAAAACTGGACACAGTACTCCAGATGAGGCCTCACCAATGTCGAATAGAGGGGAATGATCACGTCCCTCGATCTGCTGGCAATGCCCCTACTCATACAGCCCAAAATGCCATTAGCCTTCTTGGCAACAAGGGCACACTGTCAACTTGTATCCAGCTTCTCGTCCACTGTAACCCCTAGGTCCTTTTCTGCAGAACTGCTGCCTAGCCACTCGGTCCCTAGTCTGTAACAGTGCATGGGATTCTTCGTTCCTAAGTGCAGGACTCTGCACTTGTCCTTCTTGAACCTCATCAGATTTCTTTTGGCCCAATCCTCTAATTTGTCTAGGTCCCTCTGTATGTTATCCCTACCCTCCAGCGTATCTACCACTCCTCCCAGTTTAGTGTCATCTGGTCTCAGTCAGTTGTTTTCATTGTGTTGTCCAGATGGCTCCGTTACATGGACCTTGGTTGTCATCTGTTCAGACAACGTGGCTCAGAACCTCCTTCATCTATGTGTGTGAGGGGAAGGAGGAAACCATAGCCAGCTGCAGTTACTTCTCCTCCTTGGTTTGCTAGGCTCTGGCTGTACAGCTGAGTGAAATTGTTCAACCGAAACGGTTTTTCAGCGAAAAATGCAAATTGGGCGACACCGAAGCATCCTGCGAATTTGTGTCAGTTTTGTCAAATAAATCAGGGAGGAAAGAAAAAAAAAACCTTTACAATTTCAAATGACTTTTTGTTTAGAAATTTCCTTTAATTTTGTTTTTAATTTAAAAAAAAATTAAAACGGCTCAAAATCTAAATGAAACATTTTGTTTGATCCAATATGTTTTTTTTTTGTTTGTTTTTTATTTTTCAAGTTGCTGAATTTTTTTTAAAAATTTGGTTTTGGTTCAATCCCAACTGAATTTCCACCCCCGATTTTTCCAAATTGCCAGCAAACTGAAAATCCACGATTCACCCACCCAGCTCTTCTTGGGTGCGATGCTTGTTCTCCAAGCAGATCCGCCGACACTTCAAGCTGCATACTGGGTACCGCCTGTAGCTTCCCCAAGTCCGTGCCTTGCTCTGTAGGAGATTGCAGGGAACAGGAGCTCTAATTCAATGAATTCCCCTTTGTGTGGAACGCTGGACAGCAAAAAACATCTGTAGATAGGTCCTAGCAAGTCAGGGAAACAGACAACAAGATATCAAGCACCTGACTGCAGCACCTGGGTCCATTGCACTGCAAAAAGGCTGAATTCCATGACATCCTAGAAAAATGCAACATTCTGCAGCCACAGATTCATGGAGTCCATTGGCCCCCATTTGAGATGAAGAGGGCAAATGGGGAATGTTGTCTCTATCAAGCTGCAGACTCCATATGGAGTGTGGGGTCTAGTTGTCTTCTCTGTGGTCTCTTTGCCTCCATGTTGGACTGAAATTCCAATGGATAGTGGTGCAGGGCTGACAATGGAGGGCCCTCTACTGAAATACAACCATCCTAGACAATGCACTAGCTCCCAACCAGGAGAATGGGGTTGTCAAGAGAAAAAACACCTAGCAATGAGGTCACCTGTTCGGTCTGACCAGGAGGTCACCTGACAGAGGCTCTGTAAGGTTATAAAAGGCCAGCAGCTGATCGCTTCAGCCATGTTGACCAGCATGAGATGAGAGACGCTGCTGCAGGGTGGCTGATGAGAACCCTGCCTACCTGAACCCAAATGATCCCCCAAAGACTCTCAAGGGAAGGGTGAGGGGATCTGCGTGAAGGGTTTATTGTTTTTGAATAGGTCTGGGTATTTCTCATGTGATTAAGTGGAGAGCAATAATGTGTTAGGCATCTGTGCAAAAAGTCCATGTGTTACATGCTACTTCTACCACATGCCGGCTGAGAGAGCTGACTGTAAGTAACCCAGATGGCCCACACCTTTGGTGGGACACTGGGGATGTGTGTTTAAGCTCCAGGGAGAGTCTCGGGGGCCTGCACTGAGCCTAAGGATCTAGGCAGGTGGGTCACCTGGTTGCAGCTCTCAGCAGGGGGTCTGCATCCCAAGAGTGCACCTAGGAGTCCAAAGACTGGGCCAGCACCTGAGTTCTGTTCAGACTCAGGAGGTTTAACTCACCTGGAGGATTCAGTGTCTGGATTCCCTCCCAATAGGCTGGTGAGCCACTAACAGGGGGAGTGTGACCAGATCTGGGACAGCCAGTCACACCTCTTAGACCTACAGTTTCAGGCTGTGGGCAAATTCAGGCAGACATAACCTTTCAAATGTGAACGGCTGCGGTAATCTTCGCAACCCTATGGGCTAGAAACATACTTTAGGGGAAATAAGTGAAAGTTGAGATTTAAGACCATAATTCTGCAGCCAGGAGTAAATTCTGCTCCATAGGAACTGAGCATTATTATTTAGCCAGTATATGCCGTTTTATAGCAACACCAGAATAAAATAATCTCTTCAGACCAAGGCAAAACCCATCTGTGGGCCGTAGACCATGATCTGTATTAAATTTCCTTTGTCACTAGAACGTGGAAGTGGACTAAAGGGAGGTCAGGACACTGGGAAAGACAAGTGATCTCTGAGACTGCATTGCATGGGGGCATTGCTGTACTTGGCACCTTTGACACTCTCAATGAAACATTCACTTTTTTTTCCTTTTTTTTTTTTTTTTTTTTTAATTCTACCCACATTTTCCACATTTTTTCCCTCACAGCCCCAATTTGGATCATCTACCATCTTTCCAAAGCCGCAAGAAAATATCATATTTTCAATAAAACCTCAGAGTAAATAAAGGCAACGGTGCCGTGTTTAGATTTAACACACTCCGCTGCTATTGACTTTACTACGTGGGCTTTTTTTTTTTTCTGAAATCCAGTGTAGTTTTCTGCAGATATAAGATAGAAAGCTGGAGAACATTTTTTAAATGTTCGGAAAACATTCCATCATCCATCGGAATCAAAGACCCATTGAAAGCTACAGAACCCCTTACAGGCAAGGTTTTAATGAAAACCAAATTTTTCATTCCCTGTGTTTTTCTTTGCAAGGATTTCCAAGGGAATACAACTGAAGCGGGGGGCTGATTTCAGGAACTTGACGAAAGTTTCCCCTTCCCCAAGTTTCCCATTTACGTTTAAAAATATATATATATTTAGGACAATATGGCCCTCATATTTTTATACTTGTCAGAGTTCTCTCTGCCCCTCCCCCAATCAAAGTGGAGTTGTTTTTCATTGGAAAATAAATTAAATCTATTAAATGGATGGAGGAGGGGAGAGATTGCAATATCTGCAGTTATTCCCAGTGTTGGTTTTTTGTAGCTGCATGCCTATTCACAAAGAGGTATTGTCTCCTGCCTTGGGCTAATGAGCTGGGAAGAAAGGCTTCTCCTAGGACTTGGGCCAGAAGACAGGAGTTGATAACTCATCACTTTACAACTGCTATCGCTTGCATCAAGCAGAAAGATCTCTGATCTTAGACTCCTGGGGGCCCATAAGGATTGACAGTTTGAGCTGGGCTACAGCGGGCGTTATTAACCTGGAGTCATTCCCCGTGGGGCTCTTGTGAATGGTGCGAGAGGCTGGTTATGTCACTGGATTGGAACTCAGCCCCGCCTTAGACTTCCCATGTGACCTTGAGCCAGTTACTTAGGTCCAGAGCCTCAAAGGTGTTTAGGTGCCTAACTCCCACTGATTCTGGTGGGAGTTAGGTGCCTAAATTAGGGTGACCAGATAGCAAGTGTGAAAAATCAGGACAGGGCGCGGGGGGGGGGGGGGGGGGGGATAGGAGCCTATATAAGAAAAAGACCCAAAAATTGGGACTATCCCTATAAAATCGGGACATCTGGTCACCCTAGCCTAAATACCTTTTGAGGATCTGGGTCTTAACCTCCCCATGCCTCAGTTCTCCATCTGTAAAATGGACATAGTGAGACTTCCTTCTTTGGAAAGTGGAATGATGCCTTAAATGATTACTTGTCTCTCTTGAATTGCACTGTAAGAACTTTGGGGCAGGGACTGTCTCTTGCTATGTGAATGTACAGCACCTGGCACAAAGGGGCCCAAATCTCAGCTGAGACCTCCATGCACTGTCCTAGTATTACTCTACCAGTAAATACTATTCATTCTGCTAAAGAGATGAACTCGAGCCGCTACAGCATTTGCATGCTGGCTTTGAAGCATGGGGCCATTCAGACCCATCAGTGATCAGCACCATCAGCTAGTGACATTTCTTAGGCACACTGAGATCCATTTCGATGAAAGGTAAGAGCACGGTGCAAGCTCAGATACCAAGTTGGTAGACTCAGGCTAGAGAGAGCATAATGCTAGCAGGTGGCAGTACCAAATGTGTAGCTCCCAGCCTGATCTTTCAGTGCAATCTTCCCAAGGTCCGGGGGAGAGTTGGGGGAAATTGTTTTTTGGACTTTTTCATGGAAAAATGCATTTTTCTGAGCCTGAAACTGTTAATCAAATGTGGGTTGAATTCAACTAATGGTTTCCATTGAAAAAATAAATTTCAAAAGAGTTTTTCAGTTTCAAATTTGGCCAGTTTAAAACCCTCCCGCCCCCTCCCCCCTACAAACAAACACAAAAAGGGTGAAAATTACCCAACACAGCTGAATCTAAATGAAAAACTCAAAAAAAAAAATTTTTGTTTAGAGTTGACTCAAAATGCTTTGGTTGATTTGAAATGATTTGGTTGGTTTGTTTTGAGTTTTTTGATTGGACAAAAAAACTTGATTATTTTTTTCCGGTTCAAGCCTCCAAACCACCAAATCTGTTGTTTTCTCAGCTCTATTCCCATGTCCCCATGAAGGCAGAGTCCTGGCCTTTAGATCTCTCTCTCCCATTCTGGGACAGCATCTTTTGCTTGGCACAGGCAATTAACAGGGCATGATACGTAATCAAGTGAGGGGGCCCACCAAGCTCCTTCTGGAGGGGAAACTTTAGGCGTGGAGCCAGGGCACATTCAACATCAACTGAAGGTGACATCTTGAAAACTAAAGAAAGGAAATAATTTTTCACACTGGGAGGGATGAAACTGTGGAACTCACTGACACAGGAAGTTGTTGAGTCCTGGAATTTTGCAAGATTCTAAAAGGGATTGGCTATTGATGTGGATAACCCTAGATAGTCTTGTTCTCATAATTAATTATGATGAAAATTCCAGAAAGGATACCAAACATCATGCTTCAGGCCTTAAACTGATATCTACTAGGGATCAGGATGAGACTTAATATGTGGGGCACCTTACCTCAAATCTACTTACTGTGGTACTCTTGCACCTTTTTCTGAAGCCCCTGGTACTGGCCACTGTCAGAGACAGGATACTGGGCTAGATTGGTCCTCCAGTCTGATTCCCCTGTGGCAGTTCCTATTAAGCCCCATGTGTGGCCAGGCTCTGGCAGTCTAAGGATGAGGGTCTGATGCCTTCATCCCCCAGTGATTCCAGCAGCATGTTATCTTGCTGGGTTCTGTTCTAGGTTTCACACATCCATGGCATCTTTGATCCAAGGAGCTCAAAGCACTTTTTACAAATGCTCCTGAATTAAATCTCACCTAGGCTGGGATGAAGTAGTTTTGCAATCCCTGTTTTACAAATGGGGAAACTGAGGCACAGACTGATTGAAGCAACTTGCTCAAGGCCACACAGGGAGTTAATGGAGGCACCAGAAACAGAACCCAGGAATGATGGCTCCTGCTGCCACGTGCTAACCACTAGACCACACAGCTATAGACCAAAGCAGGGAAGGGTTGCATTGAACATTGAAAATACAGAACAGTGAGGAAGGAAAAGACCAAGGACCCCTTAGCTATTAATCTCAGGCACATTTATTCCTCTTGTTAACATTGCCCACTGGAACAATTAATTCTTTCAGTCTGGCTTAAACACCCAACTTTATTTTACAGCCCATTTCATTTATGACTGAGAAATGAAATTACTGTGTCGGTTTCACTGCCTACATCCAACCCTGGGTGTTCCACATTCATAAGAAACCCAACGGCTGCAAAGATAAACACCAGTACTTGCCAAGCTGGTGAAGTGTGAGCTGTGGGCTGCAGTCCCTGAACTGTGGCTTGCTGGGTTTTGCACCGCATCGCTTTCGAAGGGAGTTGAGGATTAAGCCACCGACACTTTGCACGGCATTAGCACCACGCGGCGGATGCCAGGGTCATGGGTGTCTCTGCACGCTTTCTCCAGTCAACTTGATTGCTATTTGAAAAAGGCTTTTAGGGACCCCAAGGCCTTGCAACTTACCCAGAGCCAAAGGAAATTCCCCCTTCGACTAGCCCTAGTACAAAATATTCCACCCGGACCTAGGCCAGAAACCAAGTACGCTCTGTGGACGGTGTGGAAGTACAAGCGTTGAACTAAAGGGCCCCGTTCAATGGCATTGATCCCGACATACCCGTGGTAGGGAAGTCGGGAGCAGCCTTCAAGGCGTTGTGTTGAACCAGCTGGTAAAGTTTAAAATGCAACTTTAACTTTCTGTTTCCTTCCCCATGTCTTGGCCCAGGCTCTGACCTCAGTTTTGCTGGTGGAAAGATGTTGGCTTGCCTGCGGCTAGACACCGGTGTAAGAGGTCAGAATCTAGCCCTTTCGCTCTGGCCCTTTATTTTGGGTGTAATGCTAATTAAGGAGCATTGTGCAGTGGAAGGTTTCAAAGGGCTTTGCAGACACCGGTAAAGCAGGCCTCGCCACACGGGTGGGGAAACAAGCACAGAGGAGTTCGTCGACTTGCCAAAGCTCGTGCAGCCAGTCAGTAACAGAACCTGGGGCCTTGTCTCCCAAGCTCTGTTCTTACTAGAGGGGAAGCGTAGCCTTGTCGTGCGCCCTGGTGTGGGACACGGGCCACCTGGCTCCAGTTCCAAGCTTGGCTAATAGGCTGTGCCCAGTGCCCTGCCTATCCAAGGGGAATCAGAGCGCGTTGTCTGTCTTGTCTAGTTACATTGTCAGCTCTTTGGGGCTGGGGCGCGTTCATGGTGTTTGACTAGGGTCTGGGGCAGTGGGACCTTGAGCTCTGTTAGCAAGCACGCTGTAATATAAACAGTTACTGTTGCTTAATGCGACCCCATCAAAGTAAGCTTTTGTGAGAGGCTAGAAGTTGACAGGGGTTAGGGGCTTAGTTGGTACAGGGGTAGGGTGATTGCTTGACTAGGGAGAAGAGGGCATGCGTCCTAACTCAGGGGGCAGAGACTGGAGAGAAAGGAGAGTCGGATGTGCTTGGATAGGAAAGGGAGGGCTGTGAATTGACCAGCAGGGATGGTGCCCGGCTTACCCGGGGGGAGTGCCAAGGTGTGCAGGCATATGATCATCCAGGTCTGAATTCCTTGGCCGCATCCCCTTCCTAGCTGCTCCAGCAGCAGGGCCTTTAATTCTTTCCAGAGCACTTTGGACGCTGTCTCTCCGTCGGTCTCAGATAGATTCATAATATTTTTCAAACAAGCTACAGTGACCCCCATCATAAGTGGCCACCCAAGAGACCAACAGATTTTCAGAAGGGGCTTTTCAAAGTGGAACAACATTTAACTGGAGCCTATCAAAGTGGTTACTGAAGGCAGGCGGCTTCCTGCTGTGGGCTGGGCGGGCGAGGTCCGGCTTCGCTTTCCTTGTGTGTCCTTCACTTTGAGTTTGTTTAAAGGAGGCACTAAAATCCTCAGGTTCAAGTGAGGCTCTGAGTCTGTTCCAGTCCCTAGTAACTTTAGCTCAACTGGTAGCCGTATATGCTTTTAGCCCTGAAGGTCCATGGTTCAGTCCTTGGGGTCTTGGCCCAGAAGGTGGTTGTGGTTACATTTGTGTGTTAGTCTGTGCCCGCCTGGTGCAAGGATGTGTGAGTATCAAACATGTGCCCATGCCTGTGTGTGCCCATGTGCAGCTCGGCAAGCACAAGCACTCCCCTGTGGGTGTGGTGTTTTTTCTCCCCGGCTTGCCCCTGTTTTCCTAATTAAAACCATCTATCTCTCCCATCGTCTCACGTGAGTCAAAGGTACAGTTAATGAGAATAATTGTTTTCCATCTTCCCCTGCCCACCCCTTTGATGTTTCATTCTCCATCATTTGATGCAGACAAGTATCTACTCTAGCACACTGAGCCACGGTGCCAAAGATGTGTCACTTCCATCAATTTTATGTCAGTAGATTAAGCCAAGAACAAAGATTCGTGGATCAGCAGGACAGTTTCATTTATACTGTCTTACGTGGTTTCTGATCTGGCAACCCAGCCAAATCTCCGTAGGTTTCTCCAGCATGAGAAACCACCTTAGCTGGATTTGCTTTGCTACTGTCAGGGAATTAACAGTTACACAGTCGACTTTGTTTGCAAAATTATTAAAGGACAGGCTGGTTCAGAAAGGCCCATAATGTTGCACGGGGAATTTGGAGCTGTGGTTTCTAGACCTCGGGCAGCTGCTTTGTAAATAGCTGCCACACGTGTTAGACTTATTCCTGCGCTCTGTTATGTTTTACACAACCGGTAGCTTCGGCGGGAGAGTTTGGGCCGCTCTCAAAGGACGCATTTCCCGATGATTGACTGACTGCATTAAGGCATAAGACCCGTGTTTCGGTGAGAGGCTACGTAGCACATTCCTCAAGGTAGCACACAGTGAGGCAGGACTTGAATTAGAGAGGCAGGACTTGGGAGGGGTCAAGGCATTAGACTGGGACTTGGGTGATCTGGGGTCAAGTCAGGTTCTGACACTGAATCGTGTGTGACCTTGTCCTAGGCACTCTTGAAAATTTTACGCTCAAGTAACTTGGGAACCTAAGGCCCATTTTCAAAAGTGACTTACGGCCTGATTTTAAAGGTTATTTAGGTGCCTACAGATGCAGATAGGCACCTAGTGGGATTTACAAAAGCACCTGGGTGCCGAACTCCCATTGGAATCAACCTAAATACTTGCCCTTAGTCACTTAGGAGGCCAATGAGAGTTAGGTCTCTAAGTGCCTTTGAGGATCTGGGCCTAATTCACTCTTGAAAATGGACCTTAAGCTCCTAAATCCTTTAGGGGCTTTTGAAAATATAACCCTTCTTTTCTCTGTGCCTCCATTCCCCATCTGTAAAATGGGGATAAGCCTCTTTTCTCCTACTCAGTGCCTGTCCTCGTCGGTGAAGATGGCATGTTCTGCTTCTTACTTTGGGAATGTCCATCACCTAATACGATTACTGTGACCCAAGTAATAATGAATTAGCTGCTAGTAATACAGTGGTCATATGGGACAGCAAGGCAACTATCCGATACTCATCCTGTAGGGCTCACAAGAGCCTTTAAAGCTGTTTCACAAAGAGAACGATTGTTGGTCAGGAATCTGGACACCAGCATTGTCTTCTATTCCCTGAGAAACGTTCACTGAGATTGAAAGCGTCCAATGGGATGGCTAGCAGAGAGGGGTTGGAGGGACGTCGGTTATAGAGCTCTCCTGAAAGGGGGTCCTTCTAACAGGACCCTGGACACCCCTAATGTTAGCACTGGGTGTGTGTCCCATAGAGGTCTATAAACCTCTTGCCCCGGCTCTTCACGGCTTCTGCTTTTGCAGGTGGTGGCTGTGTTAATAGAACAGGGTTATTTTTTCATGCTAGTTACAATGGTTTTGGGTGAACAGGCTGTAGGCGTCTCTTCATCCAGGGCTTGAACCTGAGTCATTCTGAGCTTCTGCAGCTGCTCAACAAGTCTCCGAGTCAGGCCACTCGCTGGGACGGGACCGACAAGTCCAGGGGGAACTGAGTTTCTACCTGAGACTCCTGCCTGACGGGATGGTTTCCGTTTGAGGGGTGAGGTGTCCATGCTCAGGTTTTCCAGCCTGTGTACTTTATACTATCCAGTTCCATACCCCAAGGGCTCACTTTGAATTTTGGGGTTCACCCCCCCACAAAAAATGTGGCTGAAACACAACTGCATTTCACTTCATTTCCACCAGAAACCAGCCACCAACCCAGGTTTATGCGACACCGGGCCCCGGGTCACACTTCAAAAGTTTGCCAGCTTCTTGAAATGCAGCCACCTCTAAGGCAGAACCCATCAGCTAACAGCGCTCAACAACTGTACCCAACAGTTTGGGACAGGACGAGAAGAATTACCGTAGCCATGTGAAACTGTAGGAGGACAAGTATCAGAGGGGTAGCCGTGTTAGTCTGAATCTGTAAAAAGCAACAGAGGGGCCTGTGGCACCCTTAAGACTAACAGAAGTATTGGGAGCATAAGCTTTCGTGGGTAAGAACCTCACTTCTTCAGATGCAAGTAATGGAAATCTCCAGAGGCAGGTATAAATCAGTATGGAGATAACGAGGTTAGTTCAATCAGGGAGGGTGAGGTGCTCTGTTAGCAGTTGAGGTGTGAACACCAAGGGAGGAGAAACTGCTTCTGTAGTTGGATAGCCATTCACAGTCTTTGTTTAATCCTGATCTGATTAGGATTAAACAAATTTAGGATTAAATCCTGATTAGGATTAAACAAATTTTGACCAAATTTTCAAATGAACTGGAGCTCAGCAGTTTCTCTTTGGAGTCTGGTCCTGAAGTTTTTTTGCTGTAAGATGGCTACCTTTACATCTGCTATTGTGTGGCCAGGGAGGTTGAAGTGTTCTCCTACAGGTTTTTGTATATTGCCATTCCTGATATCTGACTTGTGTCCATTTATCCTCTTGCATAGTGACTGTCCAGTTTGGCCAATGTACATAGCAGAAGGGCATTGCTGGCATATGATGGCATATATAACATTGGTGGACATGCAGGTGAATGAGCCGGTGATGTTGTAGCTGATCTGATTAGGTCCTGTGATGGTGTTGCTGGTGTAGATATGTGGGCAGAGTTGGCATCAAGGTTTGTTGCATGGGTTGGTTCCTGAGTTAGAGTTGTTATAGTGTGGTGTGTGGTTGCTGGTGAGAATATGCTTAAGGTTGGCAGGTTGTCTGTGGGCAAGGACTGGCCTATCTCCCAAGGTCTGTGAAAGTGAGGGATCATTGTCCAGGATGGGTTGTAGATCACTGATGATGCGTTGGAGAGGTTTAAGCTGAGGACTGTAGGTGATGGCCAGTGGAGTTCTGTTGGTTTCTTTTTTGGGCCTGTCTTGTAGCAGGAGGTTTCTGGGTACACGTCTGGCTCTGTTGATTTGTTTCTTTATTTCCTTGTGTGGGTATCGTAGACAGCAGAATGTGATTACGAGCTCCGGGTCACCCATTACAATGGCCATGGGACCACTTGGCTCGTGCCGGGGTTACCATAATACTAGTAATAAATACTCCCCTCAGAAGTGTTCTTTTATCTTTATTAGCTACTAGCTGCCAGGTTCTTGCTTTCATGTCTCCAGCAGCAGATGCCACCTCCAGCAGCCAAGCCCGCCCCTCACTCCAGTGCAACGCTGACTCAGAAACAACTGCACGGCCTCGCAAGTTGGCAACCGGGCTCCTTATAATAGCTGTTCTTTCTCCCAGCTGACACAGCCTGACCCTGAGGAGTGGGTGAGCGCTGATGAGAATGCAGCCCTAGCTGTCTAGTTCAAAGTGTCTGGCGTTCCTTTCGCAGCGGCAAATGCCAGGCTGTCTCTGGCACAGGCTGCCTCTTGTTTGGAAAGCCTGTGAGAACCTAAACCTCTCTTTAGCCCTATCTGTGAATCAGATGAAAAACCAATCTCCCCCAAGGCGTGAGGTCCGGCTGAGTAAGTGGATGGGAATGCCGTGGAAAAGAACGCGTTCCCAGACGCTTAATGAATTTTCCATGTTTGCCACCAGTTAGCTCCTAAATAGGCAGTATTCAAACCCGGCTTTTACAACAGGACATCCCCGTGGCGGAATTAGCAGCCTCTAATGCACGTGCAAATCGGGTTGCATAGCAGCCCCTCCCCCCCCCCCACTGCAGACAGTTGAAGTGATTCATGTTGCACAGAAAAATGCTCTGTGGTTTATAAGCGCAGTCATGGGCTCCATTCCCACCAAGAACATTTGCTGCGGAATGTCTCTCTCCCTGGGGTTCCCGGGCACCTGAAGCAGGGTCTAGGTGGGTGTATCTCGGGCTGTGGCTACACTGCCGTGAAAGACCCGCAGCATGGCTGCTGCTTGGGCTGTGGGGCTAGAAAACTGCAGTGTAGCCGTTTGGGCTTGGGCTGCAGCCCGGGCTCTTGAGACAGGTTGAGGAGTTCAGGGCCCAGACTCTAGCCCGATCCTGCGGTTTTTAGCCCCGCAAGTCTAACCAGCTGACCAGGACTCTGAGACTCGGTGCCGTGGGTTTCTTATTGCAGTGTAGACGGACCGTCTGCTACACTTGCTCAGAGTGGCCTGGGCTGTGAGTCACCTTGTTATCCCCCTGCCTCCAGCAAGAGAAAGATTTGCTTGTGCACTTTGGTAGCCCCTTGGGCTCTGCCAGCCCTCACTTTGCCTTGCAGGCTAACAGCAGGTGCACCCCAGCCCCTGAGCCCCTCTGGAATTGCTCCCCTGTAGTATCTGGACCTTGTCACTGGGCACGCTCAGAAATTACTACCCGATTACCACTGGTGCGCGAGGGAACAGCATCCATCCAGCTTGACTGGTACAACTCAGGTTCAGGTTCTTTAGAACATCCCAGTACTGAGCTAGAGTTATAGAGAAAACAATCCCAAATTTATTGGCAAAGGCTAAGAATGAAGAGACAGTGAATACGGATACTGGAAACAGAAATGTTTACATATAAAACAAAAAATAAAATGCAAATCTGGGGCTACATTTATCAATAGTTACCTCCCCCATATAATAAAGTAGATTTCCCCTGTCTCCCATCCCCAAGGATTCAGTCTTTCGCCGAGCTAGCTGGTTTTTAGTCCATCAGGAACCAAGCTTTCATAAACACGCCCTGCTCTTCAAAGGCTTTCCTCAGTGAATGGAGAACACAGACTTTAAAACAATATTTTCAGTACCTATGCACAGATCTCCTTAAATATCATGTGGCCAGTCGGACATAAGTGTTTATCAGCCACCCCACATGACAACAGTTAGGGCTAAATACCATGAAAGCAGTGTGTTGGGTGTAGTGAGTTTGTCAGGCCTGTTGGGAGCTGCTTACACGGGAAACAAGAGCGAGAAAGGAGCGAGCTGGCACGGAAGGAAGGAAGGAATGGAGAAAGCGAGTGATAGCGCAAGTGCACACGCTGCTTTGTGTAGGAAATCTTATTTCCCTGGCAGGCAGGAATTTTCCTCACCCTCAAACGCATGAAAAATCCATCCCAGGCCCGTGAGGTTCAGCTCTGAGGCTACGTCAACGCTGCAGCCGGGACTGTGCATCCCAGAGCGGGTGGACAGACAGGTGCTAGCTCTGCTCATGCGAACGCACTAAAAATACTGGTGTAACGAGGGGTACATAGCAGCAGTGGGCTACCACCTTGGACCTCTTGGGTATGTGCTTGGCAAATAGCTACACTGCTATTTTTAGTGCACTATAGGGTGACCAGACAGCAAGTGTGAAAAATCGGGACGGGAGTGGGGGGTAGTAGGAGCCTATATATAAAAAAGAAACCCCAGATCAGGACTGTTCCTATAAAACCGGGCCATCTGGTCACTCTAGTGCATTAGCTTGAGCAGCGCTAGCATGTGTCTGTCTGCCCCTGTTGGGGAGCACGTGCCAAGCTTCAGTAGACATACACTTAGTTCCACGCCCTTTGTGCCCTGGCTTCATTCTGCTAGGGCAGGTAAAAGCAAATAAAACCAGGAGCAGCTACACACGGGCCCCTCACCCCCAAAACATGGAGACACACACTGACCCCACAAAGCACTGAGCCGGGCACTGACCCTAAAGTGCACTGACCCTTGCAAAGCAATGAGCCAGGCACTGACCCCACAAAGGACTGAGCCATGCACTGACCTCCCACAAAGCACCGAGACATGCGCTCACCCCACAAGACAAAATGCGGTGGCTTAAACTACATGCAACAAGCAGGCAGAAGTCCTACTGCTGCCTAAAGGAAATAGTCCTTCAGCATTAAGCTAGCAGCCTCTACTGCGGGAGCCTCAGAAATCTGGAGAGTAGTAAGCACTTCCTTCCATTAGGGGGCGCACTCAGCCTGTCCACCAGCGGATCAGTGAGTAGGAGCTTGAGCTAGAGAGGTGCTGAGTACAATAGCCCTTACCTAAGGCTACGTCCTCACTACAGGGGGGGTCGATTTAAGATACGCAAATTCAGCTACGCAAATAGCGTAGCTGCATTCGACGTATCGGAGCCGACTTACCCCGCTGTGAGGACGGCGGCAAATCGACCTCCGCGGCTCCCCCGTCGACGGCACTTACTCCTACCTGCCCTGGTGGAGTACAAGCGCCGATTCAGGGATCGAATGTCGCGTCCCGACGAGACGCGATAATTCGATCCCCGAGAGATCGAGTTCTACCCGCCGATTCAGGCGGGTAGTGTAGACGTAGCCTAAGAGATGCCAGTAATAAGCAAGGGACTAGGAGACTCAGAGCAGAAAGAAACAGTCTGTAGAGTAAAATGAGGACTGATTGTTCACAGTGATAAAATATGGGCAGGCTCTGCTGAGAAACAGTCCAATGAAAAAGAGTCTCATTCAATTACATCATGTAATGGCAGACACTGCTTATATATATATATATGCTCAAATAAATTTGTTAGTCTCTACGGTGCCACAAATACTTCTGTTCTTAGTGCTTATATACTAATGCTAGAAGTCTAAATAATAAGATGGGTGAACTAGAGTGCCTCGTATAAATGAGAATATTGATATAATAGGCATCACAGAAACTTGGTGGAATGAGGATAATCAATGAGACACAGTAATACCAGGATACAAAATATAGGGAGGACAGAACAGGTCGTGCTGGGGGGGAATGGCACTATATGTGAAAGAAAGCGTAGAATCAAATGAAGTAAAAAATCTTCAATGAACCAAACTGTACCATAGAATCGCTATGGATAGTAATTCCAGGCTCTAATAATAAGAATATAGCAGTAGGGATATATTACTGACCACCTGACCAGGATGGTGAGAGTGACTGTGAAATGCTCAGGGAGATTAGAAAGGCTATAAAATAAAACACTCAATAATAATGGGGGATTTCAGCTATCCCCGTATTGACTGGGTACATGTCCCCTGAGGATGGGATGCAGTGATAAAGTGTCTTGACACCTTAAATGGCTGCTTCTTGGAGCAGCTAGTCCTGGAACCCACCAGAGGAGAGGCAATTCTTGAGTTAGTCCTAAGTGGAGCACAGGATCTGGTCCAAGAGGTGAATATAGAGGACCGTTTGGTAATAGTGAATACTATAATTAAATTTAACATCCCTATGGTGGGAAAAACACCACAGCGGCCCAACACTGTAGCATTTAGTTTCAGAAAGGGCGACTACACAAAAATGAGGAGGTTATTTAAACAGAAATTAAAAGGTACAGCACCAAAATGAAATCCCTGCAAGCTGCATGGAAACTTTTTGAAGACACCATAATATAGGCTCAACTTAAACGTATACCCCAAATTAAAAATCCTAGTAAGAGAACCAAAAAAAAAGGGGCGCTGTGGCTAAACAACAAAGTAAAAGAAGCAGTGAGAGACAAAACGGCATCCCTTAAAAAGTGGAAGTTAAATCCTAGTGAGGAAAATAGAAATGAGCATAAACTCTGGCAAATGAAGTATAAAAGTATAATTAGGAAGGCCAAAAAAGAATGTGAAGAACAGCTAGCCAAAGACTCAAAAAGTAATAGCAATTTTTTTAAAAGTACATCAGAAGCAGGAAGTCTGCTAAACAACCAGTGGGGCCACTGGACTATCGAGATGCTAGAGGAGCACTCAAGGACAATAAGGCCATTGCGGAGAAACTAAATGAATTGTTTGCATCAATTTTCATGGCTGAGGATATGAGGGAGATTCCTAAATTCTTTTTAGGTGACAAATCTGAGGAACTGTCCCAGATTGAGATGACATTAGAGGAGGTTTGGAACAAATTAATAAACTAAACAGGACCAGATGGTATTCACCCAAGAATTCTGAAGGAACTCAGATGTCAAATTGCAGAACTACTAACTATGGTTTGTAACCTATCATTTAAATCAGCTTCTGTACCAGGTGACTGGAGGATAGCTAATGTGACGCCAATTTTTAAAAAGGGCTCCAGAGGTGATCCTGGCAATTACAGGCCAGTAAGCCTGACTTCAGTACCGGGCAAACTGGTTGAAACTATAGTAAAGAACAAAATTGTGAGGCACATAGATGAACATCATTTGTTGGGGAAGAGTCAACATGGTTTTTGTAAAGAGAAATCATGCCTCACCAATCTACTAGAATTCTTTGCAGGGGTCAACAAGCATCTGGAAAAGGGGACCCAGTGGATATAGTGTAAGCTACCATGGGATAAGAGGGAAGGTCCTCTCATGGACTGGTAACTGGTTAAAAGATAGGAAACAAAGGGTAGGAATAAATGATCAATTTTCAGAATGGAGAGAGGTAAATACTGGTGTCCCCAGGATCTGTATTGGGACCAATCCTATTCAACATATTCATAAATGATCTGGAAAAAAACAGTAAACAGTGAGGGAATGGGTGACGGGCTGGATCACTTGATAATTACAGGGTTCTGTTCGTTCCCTCTGGGGCACCTGTCAGAAGACAGGATAATGGGCTAGATGGACCTTTGGTCTGACCAAGTATGACCGTTCTTATGTTATGACATGCTCTAGCTGTGTTAGGATCCTCGCTGTCACACTTTAGCACTAATAGAATTTTAATCTGCAAAGAACTCCACTTGGGAGCCATTTTTGGTCAGTTTCATAAAGACTTACTAAATGAATATGACCTTGGCTGGGAAGCAGATGCAGACATACTCAATGACTAGAACTTTACCGGGGTTATTGCATGAAGCCCTGTAGTATTGCCTCCTCCAAGTGTTCAGAAATCATGGTCTGGGCCCTCAAAATCCTGAAAGTGACTTAAAAAGCATGTGATTTAAAAAAAAATTAGGTCTTTTTATTTGCCTTCTGAGCTGTAAGGGTTCATTCAGGACACGTCTTCAGGTTTTGCTCCATAACCACAAGTGCTAGAAACTTCCTTTGTTTTTTAATGAAAAGTGAGATTCTCACCTAATCACTTGTCTCCAGGAGCTGGGGATTTAGGGAAAACCAATAGCACAAGACTGGCGATAAAATCATGAGTTGTTGTTTTTCAATAAGTCTTGGAGCACTGGGAAGTTCCAGAAGACTGGAAGAAAGTTAACATTGTGCCAGTATTTAAAAAGGGGAAACGGGATGACCTGGGTAATTATAGGCCTGTCAGTCTGACATTAAGCCCAAACAAGATAATGGAATGGTTTTATATGGGACTTGATTAATAAAGAATTAAAGGAGGGTAAAGTAATTAATGCAAATTGGCATGGGTTTGTTGAAAAAAAGATCCTATCAAACCAACTTCCTTCTCTTTTTTTTTAATGAGATTACAAGTTTGGGTGAGAAAGGTCATCATGTTGATGTCATAGACCTCTGTAAGGAATTTGACTTGGTATCACACCACATTTTGATTAGAAAACTGGAACAATATAAAATTAATATGGCACACATTAAATGGATTAAAAGCTGGCTAACTGATAGGTCTCAAAATGTAATTGTAAATAGGGAACATAGAATATCAGGGATGGATAGGACCACAGGAGATCATCTAGTCTAACCCACTGCTCAAAGCAGGACCACTCCCCAATTGAATCAGCCAACAGATTTTTGCCCCATATGCCTAAATGACCCCCACAAGGATTGAACTCACAACCCTGGGTCAAGCAGGCCAATGCTCAAACCACTAAGCTAGCTAGGCGCATTTCTAGTGGGATCCCACAGGAACTGGTTCTTGGGCTTATGCTATTTATCAGCGACCTGGAAAAAAACAGACTCATCACAGATAAAGTTTAAAATGGCCCAAAAATTGGGGGAGTGGTAAATAATAAAGAAGACAAGATTTTGGTAATTGGGCACAAGCAAACAATATGTGTTTTAATACAGGTAAATGTATACATCTAGGAACAAAGACTGTAGGCCATACTTACAGAATGGGGAATTCTACCCTGGAAAGCAGGGACTCTGAAAAAGATTTGGGGGTTGTGGTGGATAAGCAGATAAATGTGAGCTCCTGGTGTAACTCTGTGGCCACAAGAGCCAAGGCGATTCTGGGATGCATAAACAGGGGAATCTCAAGTAGGAATAGAGAGGGTTTTTTTTAACCTCTGTATTTGGCACTGGTGCGACCACTGCTGGAATATTGTGTCCAGTTCTGGTGCCCACAATTCAAGAAGGATGTTGATAAATTGGAGAGGGTGCAGAGAAGAGCCATGAGAATGATTAAAGGATTAGAAAACCTGCCTCATAGTGAGTGATAGACTCAAATAGCGGAATCTATAGGTTAACAAAGAGAAGGTTAAGGGTGACTCGATTACAGCCTATATTGGGGAACAAATATTTACTAATGGGCTGTTCAGGCTTGCAGAGGAAGGTCTAACAGGAGCCAATGGCTGGAAGATGAAGCTAGACAAACTCAGACTGGAAATAAGACGTAAACTTTTAACAATGAGGGTCATTAACCATTGGACCAATTTGCCCAGGGTTATGGGGGATTCTTCATCACTGACCATTTTAAAATCGAGATTGGCTGTTTTTCTAGAAGACGGGGACGCTAGGAATTATTTGGGGGACATTCTATGGCCTCTGTTCTACAGCTCACAATGGTCCCTTCTGGCCTTGGAGTCTATGAAACGCTGCCCCTATGAGACATGCATGTCTGAGGTTCAGTGGGGATAGTCTTCCGGCTGAGTCAACAATGGCCCATTACAGCAACATGATGCTGCGGGGGCTGCATGGCTAACGGTGTGGTCTGTTGGCTGACATGTAAAACTGATGGCCTGGGACTTTAACTGTTTGATGGCACGTTTCACAATGACCTAGTAGCTCCTGGGCAAATTTAATTTCAAGTGAGTTATATCCTGCCTTGTGCGGCGTATTCCCCATCTCTCACTCATATTTGCACCTGGGCAGAGTTCCTCGAGGCAGGGTGCACTGGGACGCCTTCTTGGATCAGTGGCATTTTCCGGGGGTCTCTGCTTTCTCCCCACTGGATCCCTTATTTGCAACCCCCCATCTCCATTTATCATCCCCTGCAATCTCTGAAATTCTGGGGTCCCTCCCTCAGCTGAGGGGGCTGGCCTTCTGTTGTTCTGGTAGGCTCCACCCGCCATCCCAGGACTTGACTTAGGCTGTTCTAGTTTCAGTTGGGTAGATTGTTCTTCCTCCATTCCAAACCTCCGCTGTTGTGTGCAGCTGAAGAGTTGATGCTTTTGCTCTCCGGGATGGGGAAAGTGATCCTATAGGGTAGATTTATACAGTTAGCATACAGAGTTTGTACAAAAGCACTTTGAGATGGGGAGTGGGGAACGCTGGGAACTCAGGAAACCTGCATTCAGTTCCTTCATCTGCTGCAGACTATCGAATGGGAATAATTATACTTCCTTTTCTCCCATGCCTTGTCTATTCAGAGTGCAAATTCTTCCCAGCAAGGTCTGTCTCTTAGGGCTTGTCTGCTCATCTGGCCCAGTGATTTAACTAAATCGATAGAAAAAACAATGTAGTCAAATGAGTTCAACCCCTTTTTATCACCTAGAGGTATAACTACACCCACACTAGGGGATTGCACTGACCACAGTACATCTTTTTTCCCCCGTACTGGTTTAGCTAAATTGGTACAAAAACGGTGTAGACCCATCCTAGCTCCGTGTCTGTATACTGCCTATCACAAGAGGGTCCTGATCTCGTGTGGGGGCCTACATAAATAATAATAAGCAGTGACAGGATCTAATAAGATCAAACCGGAATTATTTCAAGGAAGTCCTGTGGCTTGTATGATGAGGAGGTCAGAGTAGCTGATGACAGTGGTCCTTTCTGGCCTTAGAATCTATTAATGTGTTTGGCTGACATGTGCTGTATACATCTAAGATTATTAGCATTCCAATCTACTCTGTTATCTACTTGATTAGTGACCTCATTCATTTCCCCACCCTGATTGGGATGGCTTGGCCCAGAGGCTTCCAAAAATGATCACCTGCTACAGGTTTAACCAGCATGCCTTAGAATTGCTGCTTCACATTAGGACCCTGACAAACCCCGCATGACTGCAAAGATCACCTGCAGCAACTGCATGAAGCCCATTCAAGAGGGGAGGGGGCAGGTTAGAGACAACATCAGCTTTGCAAAAACTGTTTGCAGCGTTCAGTACTGCTTGGGAGCTGTCTCTCTCGCGTGGCCATTGGATGGTGATTTTATGCCAACATAGGGTGACCAGATGTCCCGATTTTATAGGGACAGTCCTGATTTTGGGGGCTTTTTCTTTTTGGGGCTCCTATTACCCCCCACCCCCTGTCCCAATTTTTCACACTTGCTGTCTGGTCAGCCTATGCCAGCACAACAAAGGGCCCCTCGCTCTTTTTGTCGGTACGGCTTTCAACGGGGCTGCATGTCGCTCGGATTAGTTTGGAATGGAAAGTTCCTGTGAAGAATAGTTTCATCTCTGGGTGCTTCCTCTTCCAGTAGCTGTGAAAAAAAGACAGTTCCGCCTATGGCTTCACTTGAAACGCATTTCCGTTGGCCGAGGCTGTGAAGCTGAGTTCTCACCCATATCAGCTTTTATTGTGGTTTCTTTGGGTTTTTTTCCCTAAATGCAACCATGGGCTAACGTCATGCAACCGTGTGCAAAGGCGTATCTGAAGCATTGCTCAGCATCAGAACTCTCTCACATGCCGCGCTCCTAATTTTGTGCAAGCGCCTTAGCGCTCCAGGCAGGGCCTGGCTTTTTGAGATGTGTTTGTACAGCACCCAGCTGGCATCTAGGCATGGCAGTGCTGCAAAATAATAAATAAAAAGAGTTGCAGGAGTTGGCTCTGGTTCGCAGCAGCCCAAGCCCCTAGGAAGCTTGGCAGAAGTTTTCACTGCAATCTGTGGTGTTGCTTTGCAGCTGTAATTGTGACACAGTGTTTGTGGCTGCTGAGGGACTTAGTGCTTGTTTACTAGGAGTGGGAATAGTGGTTACTGTAGTCTGCTGGGCATCAGCATCCCCGGCATCTATTCATTTATTTTCCTGCAACTGACATGCTACCATGCGTAGCCTTGGCCAATTCATTGAGGGTTGGCTACACGTTTTGCTGAAGTCTGTAGGAGTCGTTCCAGTCATTTCTTTAGGCTTTAGATTGGGCCCGCAATCACGCCATGCCTCAGTTTACTACCCATCGGTAATGCAGCGATCATGCGGATTGACTTCCCAGCAGCTGTGTGCGGTATCATTAATAAATGGGCTGAGTTCTGTTCGCAGAATTGCTGGTGTCACTCTGGAGTCATGCCATTGATTTCAGTGGAATAGCTCCGGATTTACACCACCTTATTTTAGATTGGGAGCTTGGCCCAATTGTTGTCTGCTGTTGAAGCGCAGTGGAATTTCCAGAGCCGGTGGGTTATTAAAACACAAAGATCTAAACATCCGGTACCTCCGAAGTCTGCAAAGACAGTGGTCAAAAATCAGGCCTCTAACGAGAAGCCAGTTTCCACCTGAGCTATGGAGCTGTCTCAGCAACTCCATCTTTACCTGGCCTGGGGCAGTTCAGCTCTTTTGCGGTGCACGCAAGTTTGCGTGGAGCTGAGCTATGGGCTAGAGTCACTTAAAAACCAGGTTTCAGGAGAAATGATTGATTTGGTCTCTCTGACAATGAGTAGGGGCTGCTGTTTGGCATGGAGGGGATACCCCCCAGCCCATGCGTTCTCTTGGGAGGATGGTGATAGAGAAAAAGGGGGGGGGGTTTCAGCACTATGCCACACCAGGCACCTTTCCTTGGGCATGATTCTCTTTTCTCACCGGTGTGAATCGGGGCTGATGCCATTGGAGTCAGTGTTACATGAGCATAAAGCCTGTGTGAGGTTCGGTGCAGGCCCTCTCGCGCCAGCTAGTCCACTGCATACATTCTCTGCACATACGCCATCCAAGGGGACTTTTAAAATAAGGTAAGAGTGTGTGTGTGTGTGTGTGTGTGTGTGTGTGTTGGTGTGTTGGCAATCTGGAGCTCAGGGCTTGATCACACTGGGTGCTGAGCACCCTCTGCTTTCCAAGGCGAATTCAGTCCGAGTAGATGCTCTGTGCCTCAGTTTCCCCATCTGTAAAATGGAGCCAATTATCCTGACGCACCTCTCAGGGGCACAGTGAGTTAAATGCCGTAGTGGGCCAAATCTCTAGCTCGTGTAAATCAGCAGAGCTCTGCTGAAGTCAGTGGCGCGCTGCGGACGAGCTGAGGACCTGACCTCAGGGCCGGCTCCAGGGTTTTGGCTGCCCCAAGCAGCCACAAAAAAAAAAAAAAAGCCACGATCGCGATCTGCGGCGGCAATTCGGCGGAAGGTCCTTCGCTCCTAGCGGGAGTGAGGGACCGTCCGCCGAATTGCTGCCGAATAGCTGGACCTGCCGCCCCTGTCCGGAGTGGCCGCCCCAAGCACCAGCTTGCCAGGCTGGTGCCTGGAGCCGGCCCTGCCTGACCTCATGTCTCTGAGATGCTTGTAGCTCCTCAGATGTCAGGCACTGGGGACGGCGGAAGCGCTGGGATTGAGTTTGGGTATTTGCACAAACACTGGTGAGCAGCACGAGGAAATCGAACAGGCGGGAGGCACCGCGGAGACTTGTAACCATACATTTATTATTCCACGTGGAAAGGCCTTAAAATGATTACACAGATGCCTGACAAGATAATCACGTACAGTTGATAAGAACATCGACGTTTATAATAGAAAAGCAGAACTGGCCACTTCGCTATGGCTTCTTACAAACTCGAGTCCACCTATTCACAAGATAGGCTACGAAGAGGGGGCCCGATCCTGCGCTCACTGAAGCTAAAAGCAGCAGCATCGTCCTCAGAGAGAGCTTTGCTAATGACTTCAGTGGGAGCAGACCCCCTCCCTCCCCAGTGACAAGTGCTACAGGTAAAAAGATGGGCTACATATTAAATATAGGGAGTTACCTTCAAGTAGGGCTGGTATATTACACGAATAACCACATTATTTGGTATTACTAGCATTTTTGCAATGGCCATCATAAAATTCCATTTAAACAAAACAAATAAACCATCTCTGCCATCTTTAGCTACAGAAAGAGCTTCCTTCTATTCTCACTTTTTGGTTGGTTCTGGTTTTGACCCTGCACACGCAAGTCTAGGAAGCATGATTAAGAACTGGATCCTTCAACATATTTAAGAATTATATTATTATAACAAATAAGACCAAAAAAATTAGATTTTACAGTTAAATATTTCGTAAGCCAGACAAAGGTTTTACTGTACAAGCGATTGTGCATTTTTTTTTTTTAAAGCAAATGATAGTGCAAAGCAAATTCTTTTGGACGGTCTTGCGACCATTTGCATAAAATAGAGGTGTCTGTATTTACACCTTCATATGACAATATGTCATAAAGGAACATAGTTGCAAATATTTTTTTTATTTTTTTTTTTGGTTTTTAAATACTCCAGGAACACCATTACATTGGTACGAAGAATTCCTTATTTTCTTTGTGCTTTCTATCAGTGGAAATATTGTATTGATGAACTTGAATGCATCAAAAGACAGGCCGCCATTGTCCAGTTTGACAGACAGATATCAATCAAGAGGCCTGGGCTTACTGTTTGCTAAGGCAAGTGGAGTGTGCAGTTTTTAAATCCATGAGTGGTCATTGCAGCTTTACAACTAAATCCTGGTGCGTATGATTTGATGTCTCAATCCCATATTTAAATGGTAGTGCAATTTCTCTGCATTATATGTCACTTGATTGCTGGAAAGATACTCACTGAGATTTGACAAGCCAACCATCTTTGCTTTAGCTGTGGTGCGTATGATGGGATTTTCAAAGGCACCCAAGGTTTCATTGAAATTCAACCTTAACTCACTCGAACATAAGCAACCAGATGCCAAATAATTCTCATGATAACTGTAAAAAAAACCCACTGAGTAGTAGCAGGTTCATAATTGGTTAAGGGGAAAAAAGGGACAGTTCTGGGCCTACATCATCCTGCCAGACAGATGCTTACTTCCAGTCACTTGCTTTGTTAAATACTCACAGGGTTATTATGAACTTAGAACTAAGCGTCAGCATTATTATTAATGCATCTCATCTGAAGTGGCTACACAACTACAGGAGACCTCTAGTTCAGATCCTCAAAGATACTGACGCACCCAACTCCCACGGGGCCGTCCTATTTAACAAGACTGGGAATCGAATCCTAGGCCCTGACTCTCAACCGCCCATCACCATGTGCAGTTATTTACACCAGCGCAAAGTGGAGGGAAAATGTTTCCAGTCTGGTTTAGTAGCATTTTGTATCCATTTTGCAGGGGTGTACATGTTTCACTGCTACACGGGAGCAGGACCCCCTCTGCTTAAAGTAGCTATTGCAACGCACGCGTCCTGGGTTCTGGTCCCACCCACCCCTGCCACTGGTGTGCTACGTTCAGTTTTCTAGTGTGGCAGTTCTTACAACCCAGTTGCAGGCTGATGTGGCAAACTGTTATACAGGCAAATGTACTTTATTCACAGGAGTCATCTCATTGTCTTCAATGGAACAACTAGTGTGAGTAAGGTTGTGTTAGGATCAGGCCCTAATTCCTGTTTGAAGGCCAGGGAGCTAACTTTTGTCAGCTAGCAATGCGGAGGGGCAGTATGGTCCAGGGAGATCCCAGGAATGCTGGGTTCTAGCCCCGACTCTGCCACAGAGCTACTGTGTGATGTCCCCTGTTTACTTCCTTGCGCTTTGTCTATTTCAGTTGTAAGGTCACTGTGGAGGATGGTCATCATGTGTCTGTGCAGCACCCAGCACGATGGGCCGTAATCTCAGCTGAGGCCTCTAGCGGCTGCTCCGTTACCAGTGGTATGCGTGGGTCAATAGTGCCACTGAATGTGGCCTTAGACAAATCCCTCTACCTCAATTTACCCGTCTGTAAAATGGGGATAATAATAGTGCCCTAAATCACCACAGGGGTTGTGATATGAGGAATAATTATGCTAAGCACTTTGAGATGAGAGGTGCTATAGATTATGATTTCATTTGTCTAAAACCCCCCAAAAACAGGGAGTTACATTTTATTTAAAATTGAGGGGTCATTCAAATCTCAGTCAGTACTTTAAGAATCAGCTGACAATTTCCTTTCTTTAAGCACAAATGCATGGTGTGTTGAGCCACTCTGGGTGTAAAAATGGAAGAGAACCATAAAATAAATACTAAGTATTGCCACAGCTGCCTGTGTGCCACTTGGAAATGAGAGAGGAGAAGCCGCTATCCTGGATTTCATATTATTCCAAAGGCTTCCGAGTCCTCTTTGCAGCAAACATGTTTGTAAGTGCACCTCACACACTGGATTGTCCCAAACGCATTCTTCGTCTCGGACGCAACCATCGAGACTAACTAGAAGTAGCAAAAAATTAACGTCCATGTCAGGACAAAAGGAAAACACATTGTGTAAAAAATTACATCTCATGTAAACATATGGGAAGGGGATTGGGGGGAATCAGCCATGTTACTGTTAAAAACAAACAAAAAATCACAATACAACCACTTTCAAAATCATATCACAGCACTTGTTCACATGGCTGATACCTGCTCACTCGCTAGCAACGTTCTTCTGAGCCTTAACTGCGTCAGCGAGAGCCAGTCACATCTGTTTTGCTGTAAACAAGACTCACGTCTCAGCTGATGTGGGCAGCTCTGGTATCCTTACTGAGTTCGTTTGGTGGTTAAAGGCCCTTTTCTAGAGGGGACGAGTGGCTAA
Source organism: Malaclemys terrapin pileata (assembly GCF_027887155.1). NCBI lineage: Eukaryota > Metazoa > Chordata > Testudines > Emydidae > Malaclemys > Malaclemys terrapin. The sequence goes on along the minus strand of NC_071526.1, from coordinate 11,550,652 downwards.
GGCGTCTTAGTTCATTCTTCTTGCATTTGCAGAGAGATGGACTGGCTGATTTCTGGGGCCTTTTTCAAATTTTCTCTAACACCTATGATTCTGCAGGAGGGCAGGGTTTTTTTGATTAAGAGCGAGATGATCGATAGGCATTCTGAACATAGCCATAGCTGCGCAATTAACAAACATCTGATTCCACACAGTCCTATGTACAATCCGCCCATTTCAAAGAGACCAAAGGGACCTTACTGAGTGACCAATTCAAGCCTTGTGGATGTGTGTCTTGAACTGTATACAGGTCTGGTCCGTCTGTGCTTGCCAATTACCTATATTGATGAAGGAAGGCTCCTGACTTGCCTTCAGATTGGGAGGCGGCCCGTGCTAGGCCTCATTTTGCTCTATTCGCGCTTGACAGGAGTAACACATTGGTGGGCGTTTTATTCGGTTCAAGTTACACGTGCCTCCTTGAGTCCTTCCTAATAGGGTCTCCAGACAGACTCATCCATCCTCCCGGTGGTCGTCATGGCCGTAGGCGAGTTACTGTGACTACCATCCGCATCCACTCCATCATTCTGATTGGCAAGGTTGGGATTCATTAAGTTGTTGCCCGCCGAAGCACTTGTGCAGGAGGACAGCATCCTTGTGGGCGAGCGCTCCCCCCCCGCCACCATGGAGAACTGGTATGATCCGGACGAGGTACCGTAGTACAAATGGTAAGGGGAGGGGTTGGTTTGGAAGGGTCCACTTTGGTTCTGGGTGGAGCCAGGGTAGGGTGGCGGAAGGTAGGTATGGTGGAAGCGGGTTGTGGTGGGCATGCTGGTCATGCTGATGCCACTGATCCCCGTGGCTGACGGCGTGGCGGTGTAAGGGAAGGTCGCTGACATCGCGCCGGGGTAATGCATCCGGGGGTCGGAAAACCTGGTCTCGGCGAGGGTCGGCAGCGTGGGAAAGGAACGATCAAACTGACGTGGGTCGGAGAAGGGGCTCAGATCCGACGTGCCTGTTTGCAAGAAAAGAGAACATTGGCTGGTTAGGCTTTGCCTGCTGGAAAACGAAGCCCACAGCTGACGGGTGCGGCTTTAGATGTACTTGGGGCTGACGCTTCACACACAGAGTGAGTGATTTGTCCAAACAGGGTCCTGTGAATAACAAGTCCAAAGGTCTATTCCTGCCTCTGCCACAGGAAAAAAGCCACACTGATCTAAACACCTTTATACAGGTAGAACTGCATCCACACCATGGGGCTGCGCTGACTCCATAAAGGGATTGCATCCACACTGAGGGACAGCACGGACTTAACGGTATTGGTTTCTAAACCGGGTACAAAAGTGATACAAAAACTGGCTGCAGACCAGCCCTCGCAGCCAGCATTAGGTCTGTCGATAGCCTTTCTAGATGGCAAAAGGAGTACAGCTTTTACTCCAATCAGTCTGTGAAACTGAAGAAATTCTATCCTATGCCCCATAAATAAACAATTTAGGAGTGTGAACAACAAAACACAAAGTAGGGATCTAACACCAATCAGCAGTTGTGTAACAAAGTAGTGTTACCTAGTGGCTAGAGCATTGGACACTGGCTTAGGAAACCTGGGTTCTATGCCTGCCTCTGCCACTGGTCTGCCGAGTAATTGTGTGCAAGTTACTTCAGTGCCCTGTGCCTCAGTTTCCCTATCTATAAAATGGGGATAATGTGCTTGGTAAAAGCTCTTTGAGTTCTATGGGTGAGGTATCTTTGCACAGCACTGTATAGTCCTCTACAGCATGGTATACAGCCTGATGTTGGTGCTGTAGTACTTATGACTCCAGCACAAGAAAAAAAATTCGCAGTAAGAGGCACATTCTAAATCTGCAGTTAAGGAGAGTTGTGGAAGCTAAAAAAAGTCCTAAAGTCATTTGTTTAGGCCAGTCCGGTTTCCTGCCCTAAAAGCTGTTGTTTCTTATCCACGAAAGAACGGGGATCAGCTTATTTCTCTAGCGGTTTAGCCGTCTCCAGCAGAAAAAAAAAGAAGCTATAAACACAAAAAAATTGTTTAGCCATTGCGTGGGCTGTGTAGCAAATAAACCGGCACAGGGCCCCAGACAGCCAGTCCCCGAGCCAGTCAGTCAGGCCCCCTTGGTGTACACACACGCACAAACAGAGCCAGGGAGGGAAAGCCGGAGTCTAGGCCAGGTCGTTAAGCCTTCGTGTGGGTGGCCTGTCCATGCTGATAGCATCAGGGGATGGAGCTGATAAACACACAGCTGAAAGCTCCCATGCTGAGCCACCACGTCCCTGCTGCTTTTTGCCTCTGTTGGGATAAAGAGTGGAAAACTTGGTTCTTCTGGCCAAAAGTCAGATGGAGGGGCAGGAAGGCCAATATAAAGTAGCGTCCTCTCTAATGCCCTCAGACATTGGGGCAGCCCCCGTCTGTTTTGGGGGAGGTCAAGGAGATATGGAGCCACCCTTCACCACTGTAAACCCAAAGGATTTCCCAGGCAGACCAAGCTAGGAAAGGGAGTCCAAGGTGGCATGTTTCCCAGGGGAGCACTGGGCCTTCTCATGAATGTGCCTTAAGTTCTGTGTCATTTCCCCCTGGATTCCAGCACATCTCTGGGCATGGGGGACCTGCTACAAAGCAAAGATGAGCCTATACCCGTAGGTGGTATGAGTCACTGCAAAGCCCACGCGCTCAAGGGCCTAGCGTTGCCCACCCTATGTTGACCTTCCTGCAGTTCATTGCGGGGGAGGGCAAGGTTTAGCCTCATGGTTCTTGACCCAACTGTGAAAGCTGCTGGTGGGCCAATGCTCTGTTCTTGTAAGGGAGGGATAGCTCAGTGGTTTGAGCACTGGCCTGCTATACCCAGGGTTGTGAGTTCAATCCTTGAGGGGGCCACTTAGGGATCTGGGGCAAAATCAGTACTTGGTCCTGCTAGTGAAAGCAGGGGGCTGGATTCGGTGACCTTTCAAGGTCCCTTCCAGCTCTAGGAAATAGGATATCTCCATTTATTATTATAGTTACAACCTCCAAGCCCCTGCCGGTGGGTCACACTGTACAGTGGGCAAGACGTCTTCCCAGCCTCTCCACTTTTGGGCCCTTGGATTATTCCTGGTCTAACCAAGCAGCAGCAGGAGAATGGAGCTGGCCAAGGGAGGTACAAGAAAGGGGCTTCCCTCAGCCCCATTCAAAACACCACCTTCGCCTGAGACTACGGTGCAGAGCAGCTCTCCTCAGATCCATGGTCTCCATGCAACGTGACCTTAGAGTCCCAGCCCGAGCCACAGGCTGCCTAGCACCATTGATTTCAATGGAGTGGCACCCCCTTACACCAGCTCTGAATCTGGCCCATCGGGTCAACCCGGGCTGCACTTTGTCCGTCCCTAGACCAGAATACTGTAGTTTTTTACGGTAGCTTTTTTCTGTAATGACAAAAGACAAGTGGTGGGATCCGTCTCCATACATGGCTATACAGAGAGGGCGCTTTGTAGGTTGCACTGTATCCCTAAGACATGAGCTTCCTGAATGCCAAAGAATGACATGTCACTGGATTAGGCAGAGGGAAATAATACAGTTAGAAGCTGTGTTTCTGATCTTCCTTACACTGGTGTGACTCTACTGACTTTTAAGGCTTCACTCCTGATTTATACTGGTCTAAGTAGCTGGTCAAAGCTACAGACCACAATCAGAGCTGGCCTGTAGCTTTCTATCAGAAGAAGAATTATAACGGTGAGATCCTTGCAAGTGGGTAGGAGTGGAGACTTAGTTTAAAGGGGAGCAAATAGATTAGACTCCCCAGGGGTGGATGTGAAGTGCAGCGTAGTTACACTGCCTTTTTCTTAGATGTGAGGATAATTAATAAAGCCCAACCCAGATGGTGCTTTTTCAACCCAAAATGCTTTACAAAATTATATGTATATATTGTAAAGCAGAACAAAATCCGTCCATCCACCACCAAAATACAGCTCGGCAATGTTACTCAGCAGTTTGGGACAGGAAGTGAAGAAGAGGGCCCTGTCCTACCATGAATGCAATGGGATCTTAGGGCAGAAGAAAGGAATGACTCATGTTGGAATTTGTCTGGTATCTCCTGGCTAACACCCTTATGCTGCTGGGAGAGGCACTGTCCGATTGTTAACCACTGCAAATGACGGAAGGACCTTCACTTGACATCTCATCCTAAAGGAAGGATCTCTAGCAGCACAATATCCTCCCAGGAAGCCATGAATCCACAAAAGAGACGTGAAGCACCAACAGCCCTTCCTCATGTGTCTAGGTGTTGCTTGGAGATCTCCCATCCAAACTTTGAGCTGTCTAGACCTGCTTAGCTTTTGACACCTGATAAGTTCCCAACACAAGAAGATGGCACGGCTGCATAAAAGGAACAGAGCCGTTCCGTGATAAGGTGAAGAGCACCACCTATTGAATCACAGCCCGGCCTCCGCATTGGTTCCTGCATATGCCATTTCATTTGTAATCTTTGGACTCTTTTGTCACGTTCTCAGGGAAGCAGTCTCCAAATTTGCTACATTTCTCCCAGGGTTAGGCCCATCCCTGGGAATTCAGCTTCACACGATGGGTCAATACAGATGATGACTACCTCACATTAAATGGTGAGCAGACCGCACCAAGCTACGTCCCAACAGCTGAGCCAAGAGGCAATTACTTTCCTTCATTATGTTTCATATGCCCATAAATAACATTCCATAAAAAGCAAATTGAAATAAAACATAAGTTCTCAGGGCACATTTCCCTTTGCCTCTATAATACACTCAAAAGGGGGTTATTTTTAAGCCAACTTTTTATTGGTCTGTACTTGCAACACTTGGCAATCCACACTTGCTACTATTTAGACGCCACAGTATCAAAGTGTTAATTACAGGCCCTGTGCAGGGAGCTCTGTGCAAAAGGACATGGCTAGGTCTATGGAAACTCCTTCTACGGCGTGTGAATCCGGCTAGCTTTCCAGGTGTCAGCGCTTACACCTCAGAACAAGCCGGTGACACAGAGATAATGAGCCAGATCAGGGCCGGTGCTATCATTAAGGCACCCTAGGCGGTTGCCTAGGGCGCCAAGATTTGGGGGTGCCAAAAAGCGGTGCCCCCAATTTTTTTTACAGTGTTCCTACGCCCCCTCCCCGAGCGCGCCGTCGCCGCTCCACTTCTCCCGCCTCCCAGGCTTGCGGCGCCAATCAGCTGTTTGGCGCCGCAAGCCTGGGAGAGGAGGAGAATTAGAGTGGGGGCGGCGTGCTCAGGGAGGAGGCGGAGCAGAGGTGAGCCAGGGTGGGGAGCTGCCGCACGGCTCCCCAGAGGGGGGAGTTGCCGCGGGGGGGCGCCTCAGAGCAGAGGGGGGGAGGGAACTGCTGTGGGGGGGCGCCTAGGGCACGAAACTTCCTTGCACCGGCCCTGAGCCAGATGCAATGGAATTAAACCAGGAGCAATATGCTGCCCTCTTTACAGAATGCAGGCTCAGTAGTGTTGAGTCTTTGCATGTTAAGTAGTGGTATGAGTCTCATCCCGAATCAACGTAAACTACAGTGTACACTTTGCAGGTTCGCTGCAACACACCTGTGCCTCTAATAGTCTATATCTATATACCTCTGACCACCGAAATACAGCCACCTCAGTGCTGGCGTGCCACAGCGCAGAGCGGTTTAAAGGCAGGAAGTGAAGACAAATATCTTGGCCATCTGAAACTATGGGAGGAATAGGAGGGGCTGGACCTAACTCCCCATGCTGGAAGTTAGCCAGGAGACCTGTGCTAACATCACGCTTGCAAACAGTGGTCAGGCCCTGGGTTTAACATCTAATCTGGAAGATGGTTTCAGCTTTTACAGAGCAGCAGTAAAACTTGCCCTGATTGTTTGTTTTTCAATTCTCATCCTTCATCTCTGGGGGCTTTGTCCTGCCAGGAAAATCCAAACAGTGGCCACGGAACACCACACCACCTCTCTGTATAATGGCAGCCTTTGTGTTCTGAGTCCCCACTCCCCCCATCCCACCCACCTTTCTAATAGAAAGGCAGAGAAATGGCTCCATCCTGGAGCTGTAGACACTTTACACAGCCTCGAAGCCAACGGGAAAGTGGGAAATATCCTTATGGCAGATCTGCCCAAACAGGGCAGATGGGGGAGGTTGACAGGCTGGAGGGACGGGAAAAAGTTTCCTGGTGTGCTGAATAACAGTGTTAGTTCTATTTATAGCCACAGTTGGGTTGTAGAACAACCTCCCAGGGATCAGAACAGGTGTGCTGCGGATTAGCACTCCCACAGAATATCCCCGACTGCTTGGGAACCCGCAGCCTGCACTCCCGGAACTGACAAGGCCCTGCTTTGCATAGCCACGCATACAACTAGATATCGTCAGGCTTTTCCGGCTGTGATAACACTCATTCCAACAAGGCGTTAATACAAACGCTGAGTGGAAGGTGGTGCACCGAAGGGCTTTAAGCTCAGGTTTTCCGAGGGGAAAGGCATTACCCGCCAGGCCTTAATGATTGAAGCTTTTTGTCCTTCACCGAGAGACATGTGTCTATAGTACCTACAGCTCACTGCCCCACAGTGATAGCCAAACCCTGCCCCAGGACATCAAAACTGCAGCTGCTGAATGAACGACAGAAGTGGGGGTTGTTTAGTGAAGCTAAAGCAATGCCGGTGTAACACACTGGTGACCGCGTGCTACAGGTTCCCCGGATAATATGAGCTGGTACGTTCCGGCCCCTGCCTAGGGAACCTTGCCTCTGGAGCAGCTCCTGCCTTTCATCCTGACAGGCTCCTGTTCAACCCGTGGCATGTTAGCCAAGGTCAGAGCCAGCCCATAAGCCTGGCATGCGTCATGTGGCTAGACAGCCCTGTGGATAGCACCCAGAGCCCACCCTGAGACTGAATCAGTCCAGTGCCTAGATGCTCTTCCCACGCTGCAGCGTTTGGCGCCAGATCTCCTTTGCACAGGCAGCCCTGTGGACCGATGCCATGCGGCACTCAGACGTCAGTTACTGCGATGTATGATAGAGGTGTATGTTTGGGCCACTTTGGAGAGAATGTTCCTATTTTCACATTGGAAAGTTATAATCTGGCCCCACTTGGACTTGACCAAAGGACCCTCAGTTACAAAACTGCAGCTCTTCCCATGCTGGGTGAACATCTCTTTGTGAAGCAATAGGCGCTTTTATATCAGGCCTCAGATGACACTATCGCTGCAAAGTGATCAACACCTGGACGAGACCTGACATTCTGTCCACTAGAGGGCAGTGGTGCACACAGACCCCATTCCAGACACTTCACACAATGACATACAGGTTGCAAGTGGCGACAAAAGATGGTCTTGTGGCAAAGACACCGTCCAAGAGATCTGGATTCAGTTCCCAACTCTGCTACCGCCTCTTTGCGTCACTGTGAACACATTACTTAGTCCCCCTCTGCCTCAGTTTCCCCCGTAAAATGGAGATAAGAATAATATTTTATTTCCCCCATCCAGAGTCGGTCTCGCCTGTTTAGACTGTGAGCTCTGTGTGGCGGGAACGCTCTCCAAGTATGTGTATGGACAGCGCCTAGCACAACAGGGACCCGCTCTCAGTTGCGGTCTTTATACATACGACAGCAGTGCCTAATGATGAACCTGTGTTCCTGCAGCATTTAACCAACTCTATCCCAAAAGAACAAACCAAACAACAGCAGCCTGAAGTTTTATAGAATGAATAAGCACAATTAGTTAGCAAACGATTAACTGTAATTCGTCACCAAGCTAAGAATTTTCCCTACATATTTGCTGGGCATCATTGTCCTCTAATGGAATTTGGAAGGATGTTCATCTTCTGCGTTCCTAGTCTGCTCTCAGAAGAATCACCCCTGACGTTCTGAATCATAACAGCCTTGGCAAGTTCCAAATAAAACAGCTGTATTAACGTGTTCCATAACCACCTATTGCAACAGCAAAGGAACCTTCTGTCACATTAGACAAGCGATCAAGGGGCAATCTCGAGTGAACATACCATTTGCACAACCACCTAGGCGCATGCCAGGAAAGTCAGAGTTAGTACCATGTAGTAACAGTCTCCTCACCAGCCCTTCACTCCGTTTGAAATCAGAGCTGCTTTTTAAACTCTCTCTCACACCCACCCACACCGACACACAATCGACTGCATCTAACACACACACACACACACAATCCACTGCATCTAAAACACCCATCTGCAACGCTTTGCATCTGCAAATTTATGATGGCTTAACTTGGTTTCTAGCCGTCCAGCCCCTTTGCTTTTTAGACCCTGGCAATTTGAGCTTGAGTATTTCAGTTGTCCAGTTGCCAATCAAAATATTTGAAGGAAATGTTTATTTTCTTCTCGAAATCACACCAGCTGCTGCACTAACTGAATAAGCCCATTTAGATGTAAGAATTTAACCATTGTAAGATTGAACCGAGTGCCCAACTACTCCAAAATCTGACCCAATCGCCCAGCGGAAATGTCAGTGTTTTGGATGGGAGATTGGGGAAGCGTGGAATGTGTATTAACGAAAAGCCATGGAGAGGTCAAAGCCCTGATTGCTAATGGCACTGTCTCGTAGTTGGGCTCGTTCTGGCATCGGGATGGTGTGGAGGAGCAGGCTAGCAATACACCCTGTTAGTTAATTGTGCCAGTGCAATATGCACATCTTTAAAGCCCCCCCCCCCAACCCCCCTGCTTTTGCCAAGCTTCAGACAAACCAGCTTTCAAAGCCGTGTAGCAACTGAGCCCAAGTGACAGAGTGTCCCACCAGCTTGGGAGCCAATATAGGCCTTTTCTGGAGTTGAGGCGAGAAAGGACAAGTGCGGTACCAAATACCTGCTTATTAACGGCACCAAAGCCCTAGCAGGTCAGCAGCGGGAGATGCCGGCTCACAAGGAGCAAACGTGGGGACGCTTTGTGTCATGCAGCAGAAGGGAGGCATGTCTCTGGTGCGGGGAGGAAAGTTCTGCATCCTCACCGAAGAGCCGCTATCTGTCCCAGGAGGGCTGGGCAACCCAAACTCGCTGCCTTTCGGGGCCTGCACCATTCCCACCGGACCTGATCCCCTGCCGAGCAGGAACAGTCTAGGACACAGGAGCCGGCCTTCACTGGGGAGATGTGACTGCAGCACGTGTCAACATACCAGCGCTAGCTGGGATCGAGCGAGAGCCAAAACCAACAGTGAGCAGCAGTGCGGTGAAGCCACGGCAGCTCAGGCCGCAGCAGCATTGGCTAGCCACTCAAGTACATACCCACGCTGCTGCAGCGGCTTCCCTGCCATTGTTCTTGGTGCTAGGTAGCTCGGGGACATCTGCACATGCTCCAGTCACACCTCTGACTGAAGCGGAGCCATAGCTCAGGGCACATGGGGGGACAGGGGAGCCACTGATGAACATGTGACTGGTTTAGGTTACAAGGAGGAAGGAATTATTTTGGGGCCATGGGAAATCCCTGGGTATAAATAATCTAGGAGCACAGAGGATGAAGGGGGGGCAGAGAAAATGTAGGCTGACCACTAGGAAACACGGCTTACCGTGAAGGCTAATAGCCAATGGGAAAGCAGCGATGCTTTGCACTGCCCGTCATCGAAGGTGCTTCACCCAGTTACCGGGTAAAACTATCAGCTTCGCCATAGAGTGATTGGTAAGCCCAAGTCTCATTTTCAAGAGTGAATTAGGCACATAGAGTGGCATTCACAAGGGTCTTTAAGTGCCTAACTCCTACTGAACCAGTGGGCGTTAAGTGCCTTAAATCCTTTTGTGAATCCCGCCCTTTGGTGCTTTTGAAAATTTTGCCCACCATAAAGTGTCATGAGCCTCATTTTATAGATGGCGAAACAGAGGCACAGCCAGGTAACATGTCTTCCCCAAGTAAGTCAGCAGCAAAGCGCTGTGTGTGTGTATGTGTGTGTGTTTAGAGGCCCACACATTTTTTTCAGCTTGACTCTAGCCGTGTGATGTGTGTATGTACATACCTTGCAAAATTGACATGAAAAATCCAACCCGGGGTGGGTGGGGGGGAAATCTACTTTCCTGCCATGTGGCATGATGATTGATGACAATGTAAACACTAATGATATTTTACACTTCTGTATACAATTGTGGCTGTGAAAGACAGCGAGTAGTGGGGGAGAAAACTGCTTCTCTACATCTCTCTGTGCCTCTGATCCCCCCCGCTTCCCTTCTAGTTTTTGTTCTCCTTGTACCTAAATTGTCTTCCAACATGCTTCAATTTTCTGCTCGCTTGCTTCTCTCCCTGCTCTTTTGTACTTCTAATGCCTGGTCCACCTGGGAGTACGAGCAGTAGGTGGTCACAGAGAGAGACAGTGTGTTCTCTAGAATAGCCAATCCACCCGCTTTCTAGAGAGGATTCCAAACCCTCCCTTAAATGCCAGTTCTCATGGCTAATACTTGTCACCACTCACATCTGTGAGCGAGTTCATTTACTTTCAAGTCAGAGTCGACAAAGAAGAAGGTGAGAAAAAAAAAAAGGTGAATGTTTCTGGAAAGAAAACCGAAGAGAGTTTATTTTGGGGCATTGAAAAGCCAAGGTGTGAACAGCGTCCGTTGCAACAACCAGCAAAGCGGTTGTTCTGTATCTGATATAACTAACTCATGAACTATATGTGATTACTTCCTCTGCTGTGTCTGAAATACCATACAGCTTATCTGAGCATCTCAGGGGCACTTGCTCTAGCGGGTAAAGAACATTTACGACTTGAAACCTTCTGTTTTTATAAATGTCTTGAAATTTAGAGCGATATGAACATACACAGAGCCCTCCGATCTACTCACCAAAATCCACCCAAACCCGCTTCTTTGTTCCCAGGGCCTTAAATATCATTCCATTGACACACCTCAGCTTTGCTGGGCACTGGAGCTCACATTCCCAAAGGTATTTCGGTGCCTCACTCCCATGGATCTCCCATGGTACCCAGGTGTCTTTGTGAATCTGGGCCTAGGCTATCAGCATTCTAGCTCACATTTCACTCTGCACCTGTATTGCAAAGAGTAGCAAAAGCCCTGATTGGCTGGTATTCGGTGAGATTGACAGCCTGCAGCCCGACTACCTCACGGGCGGTGTGTCAGGTCAATACTTGGAGGAGGAGACCCCTTAAGGAAAGCCAGCATGATCAGTAGGCAGCACTTATTTTGCTCTACGGTCCCCAAACCCGCCTCAGAGCACAGGCCTGTGCAACAAGGCAGAATCCTACCGACTTCAGTGCAATTCTCTGCTTCCAGGGGGTCTGTGCTAGACGATGTCAGTGAAGCATCGAGAGCTAAGTCGGTGTGGACTGAAGCAAAACCAAGATCCTGACCACTCAAGATCCCACGGCCCACCCGCAAGAGGAGAGCTGTTAACCCTAGGTCGAAACCAAATTCCAGGTGGGCTAGTTACATTCGATCTTACGCAGCTGCAAAGGGAGAAGGTGTTTTATTTCACTTCATAAACTGTTGCCGGTAAACAGCTGCCGTGCTCTAATCCAGCGGTGGCTGCACATCAGTGGTAGGTGAGCGATTGCTCCGCCTACTCTTCATGAAATAAAGTGCTATTATTGTGACTCAGCGTGATGCTGCATTTCTTTACGAGGTTATATTCCATCTTTAAACATTTGAAACTCGATGCATTTCAGGGAATATTGTCCAATGTGCAAATCTAATTCACTGGCTCAGAAGAGCAGTTTAAAGACAGAGGAATACTCAGAGATAGAAAGACGCCAGGAAACCCATCTTGGTGTGTTCCTTCCTTTGAGGCGAAAGTTATAGCCCACACTGTATTTTCTTCCCACTAATGCTTGCTTAACTTCCTTTGGAAACAATTTAGTAGCTGCTTAGGGTAGAATGTTTTTAATCATTAAGAAACAGCTATTTTAAAGAGACTATAAGTCAATCTGGATGGGCTCTTGGAGGACCAGGGAGGAGAAATGAAATGTATTGGCTAGGTCTATAATTTAGAATTTAACCTCAAAACAGCCACGTTGCATTTCTGAGGCTGGGTCAACACTACAGTCATTACAATGGTGTGTGATGCTGCAGGGCCGTAATGGAGACACTTGCTACAGAAGGAGGTTTTCCCGTCGATGTAGTTAATCCATCTTTCTGAGAGGTGGGAGCTAGGTCAGTGGAAGAATTCGTCAGTTGACCTACCCCCTCTACACTTGGGGCGGGGAGAGTGTTAGGTTGACCTCATCACACCATTCAGGATGCAACATTTTTCATAGCCCTGAGCAATGTAGCTAGGTCAACCTAATTTTGAAGTGTAGACCACGCCTGAAACACTGGGGTACTAGCGGGCTATGCCACGAGACCTATTAAAAGTAATACAGGACTTTACAAACATAAAAAAAGGGGAAGGAAGATTTTCTTTAAGTGCATATGGTAAAGCAGTCTTCTAGTCTTCACTAGGAGGGTGGTGAAGCACTGGAATGGGTTACCTAGGGAGGTGGTGGAATCTCCTTCCTTAGAGGTTTTTAAGGTCAGGCTTGACAAAGCCCTGGCTGGGATGATTTAGTTGGGGATTGGTCCTGCTTTGAGCAGGGGGTTGGACTAGATACCTCCTGAGGTCCCTTCCAACCCTGATAGTCTATGATTCTGTGGCCTAATCTATACTTGAAAAATTGTCCTGGGTTTAACTAAATCGATTTAAAATCAACCTGGTTTGAATCCCTAACATAGCTGCACCGAGAGCGGGATTCTCAAAAGCGCTCAGCATTGGCCTTGCCCTCTTTCCACGGAAGTCAGGGGTCACTAGGCTTCAATGGCAGCAAAGTTAGGTTTGCAAATTGCCCAAATAAGCCAGACCCATTGAAGTTGGGGGTTCGACTAGTTGAAGTGCATTTACACAAGGTGCCGCCCTGGTTCTAACCAGATCAATTTCATTAAACCAGTGCAATTGTTCTAATGTAGCAAAGACTCGAGTCTCCCTGGTCCTTTCCAGGGGATTTGCAAGAGAGGTGACTTATATTTCATTTTGATTTGGGATCCTTAAATCGCATCCTATTTGTGCACACAGCTAGTCTATATCACCGCATGTCCCTCTGACTGGTATCATCACACGCCCTGCTGCAGGCGTGATATTCGCCCTCCCTGAGGGAACCTTGTCTTTACACTGTACTGTGAACTCTTCAGGGTGGGGGCTGTCTCCTTTTATGTGTTTGAACAGCACCTTGCACAACTGGGTCCCCGATCTCGACTGGAGCCTTTGGCTGCTACCGCTGTCTGTCTGAGTCTGCAGGCAGTTTGAAACAATAACTCGGAGAGGTGTGAGCTACCTCCAGGATCCTCTCAGGGGTCCTGATGCTGAATCCTAATTTGGCTTGTTTAAAAGTCACCCTTGTTAATTATTCCATTGCTGGCCATTTGAGGAGAACTGGCCAGCTACTGAACTATTGATGGATGCACTGGCCTGCGTTGGGGTGGGGTGGGATGTAGCGCAGCTCCTGAGAGGTTTTGGGATGGGGCGTGAGGAATTCAAACTCCCCTGCACCATATTTAAAGTCGCCTCCATTCCCCACCCAAACCAGGGAAAATGCATCCCCATCCCTTGTGTCCCCAAAGCCTCCCTTGTCTCATGGTCCCCAGGATACCAACATGGACTCCCCAAGAGATCGAAAACCCTAAGCCCCCCTGCAAACCATCCTCCTTCCTCCGAGCAGCTTCTACGAGGCAGTCATGCCTTGTCAATGCCAAACTCTGCAGCACGCTGCAAATGTGGAGGGGTGCATGGGGGGGGGGTGAGGTGAGGGGGCACATTAAATGGATTGAATTGAATATCAACATAGAAAAATAACAGGGGGCTCGGCTGTGATTGTACTGGATAGGCAGGGCGGGCACACCCCGATAAATGGAGTTGCAGGGGGTTGTGATGCTTAATCCAGGGGTCCCTGCTATGTAATGTAGGGCTCGTGAGCTGCAGTTGGATACAGGGCTTGCCCAGGATTCATTTCTAATCAGGCTAACTTCTTGGCTTATAAACCATCCCCAAGCCAATCCCAGTGGGTTACCTGCAGTAGCCTGGTCTTGGGGAAGAACTGCCTGATGGATTAAACATAGTCCTGGGACTCAGGAGACCTGGGTTCTAGTCCTGGCTCTATCACCCACTTACTGGGTGACCTTGGGCAAATCGCTACATTGCTCTGTGCCTCAGTTTCCCCTGCTATAAAATCAGGCTATTAATAGATTCCAAGCGTGGAAGGGACCACTCTAATTATCTACCCTGCATTCCCACCCAGCACAAGCCCTTAATATAATGAGCTCACAGGGTTGCTTATAAGGATTGATGGGGTTTAGAGGCCTTCTTAAAGGTTCAGAGCTAGGTGCCACGAACCGGATTCTCACAGGTGCTCAGTGGCTTCCACTGACATCAGCTGGAGCTGGGGACTGCTCGGTGCCTGTAAAAATCACGCCCCAGTATTCTGTGGAATACCACTGGCATATGGCCAGAGCCCACCCCCACCAAAGTCAATGGAAAGTTTCCCATTAACAACCGTGGGATGAGAGCCGGATCAGGTTCTTCCGCATTTGGGTTCAGGGAAACAATTTTGAAACACCCAACAGGAAGGTGACAACGTTTCTTGTTTTCAAAGGAGCCTCCCTGCCTCCCCCCTCCCCCTCCCTCCTGCAACAACTGATACTAGCGAGAACCATGTCAGTTATATGGCAGTGAGTCATTCATGAAGCCCCTACAGCCCAGGGGCCCCGACTGCAGCCAGAGGAAACGTGTTGCAAGTGCGGGTATAAATCATGTCACACTTTGCTTTGTCACCGTCTTTGGCACGAGGGGAAGGGCGCTTGAGGTTTGGTCTGGGTTCGGGTCAGCTTGACAGTTTGCAGTAAGGATGCGTCCCGTCTCAATTCTAAAAAGGTAGGAAAATTCCACATGGGAAAAACAAATTCTGCCTGGCGAGAGGCACGCCGCCCCATCCACTTGTGTTCCGCCATGGCTGGAAGAGTTTGGATTTGTGACATCCGTCGCTCATGCACGCATCATTATTTTTAAAAGCCCCCATTTTGGGGTGGTCTGCTATAAAAATAAGCTGCCCTGTTCTCAGCTGCCCCCAAGGCATGGCTAGGTGTAGGTGGGGGGACGTTTGTGCCCCAGTCCCAGGGCTGATTCTGTGCTGATCTGGTTCCCCAAGGTGCCGATGGCCCCCAAGACCTGGTCCTGCAGCCAGGGATTGCACGGGTGCTGAGATGTCCTTTCTCCTCAGCGTAAGCCTCACATCTGGATCCACTGTCTCTGAGTCTGTTTTGTGTTACTTCAGGCTTGTCCACACGTGAAAATTAATCCAGAATAAAGTAAAGTATGAATTTAAAGCAGATTAAATATTCCTGATTAACTCCGTGTGTAGATGCTCTTGTTCAGGAATAAGAGTGCCTTCTTCTGAATGATCTTAACCCAGGGATTAAGGCACTCACATTCTGGACTAAGAGCGTCCACACGCACAGTTAATCAGGCATAGCTGCTCCAGAATAACTTTCCATGTAGACAAGCCCTTAGTACTCTAGAATGCTGGGTTGTGGCCCTGCCCTGCTCCTGTTGACTCATTGGTAACGTTCCCACTGACTTCAGTAGAGCAGGACCAGGCCCTTCTTTTGGACAGAGAGAAAGAAAGACTCCAGAGGAAAGCTAGTCAGCTATTAGGACAATTACATTTTTTCCTAGTACCACAGATATTTGCTACCCTTCAGACTGCCTTCACTGAACAACGTGACCTCGGAACAGCCTCAGGGAGTCTGACATATGTTCCTTTAACATAGCGTTTCATTTTTGGAGGCTGATCAACTATTCTAGCTAAGAGACAAAGCCCGCAAGGTAAGGACCTAAAACAAATAGAAAAGAAAAAAGAAACAAAGATGGGAAATTTAGCAGCACGGAGCCGTGTCTGTGCATGCCCCATAATAAGGGAAAATTTTCAAACCGTTCTAATGATAGCTTGGCATTTCACAGTGCATGGGAGAGCCAGGATTTTAAAAACTCAGATTTCACAGGGCTCACTCGAGAAATATCGGGCCAGATCTTCCACTGAGCTGAGGAGAATGAACTCAGCTCTGCTGAAATCAATGGCGCTATGCTGATTTATGTTCCAGCGCTGCTGATCCTGCCTCTCTTATTTAACCCACTGCAGAGCCAGATTCTGATCTTAGTTATTCTGGTGTAAATCCAGAGCAACCCCTTTGTCTCCAGTAGCATTTACACTGGTGCCAAGTGAAAGCAGACCGTCAGGGCCGGCTTTAGGACTGGCGGGGCCCGAATCTTTGGCAGCACTTTGGCGGTGGGGGGTCCGCTCCGTGGCACTGAAGGACCCCCCCGCTGCCGAAATGCCGCCGGAGTGGACCGCCACCGGGTGAGCCTAAGGCGCGGGGCCCTCTTACCCGCGGGGCCCGATTCCAGGGAATCGGGGGAATCGGCCTAAAGCCGGCCCTGCAGACCGTGGCCTGACGAGGGATGGTAACAGGAGTAAACTGCAGTTGCATGCAGATATATGAAAGGCCCGATTCTCTTCTCACTAATGCTGGTGTACACCAGGACTGACCCCACTGAAATGAATGACATTTAATGGTGTGAAACCGGCGTAAGTGAGAAGAAAATCAGGCGCTCTGAACTCGGGTGTGGGCAAACTTTCCTTCTGTGCTTCTTCACCAGCCCACCAGAAATGATCAGGTTTTTCTCTTCCTGGGAGGTTTTTCATTTTGAGATGAGACCATTTAACCTCAGGATGATCGTTTTACCAGGGGTGGGGGAGGGGGTGCTATTTATACACGCCAGGGGCTGCCTCAGTGAAAGGCTTGTGCAGAGGGTCAGATTCTGCTCTAAATTACCCCAGCATTAACTCCAGAGTCACTCCATCAACCTCAGCTGGAGACTATGTTCATTTTCTATGCAATTTACAGACAGGAGCAGATGCCTCGGCGGTGGCAGGCAGCGTGGAGCGGTGGGAGTTGGGTGGGAGGGTTTTTCAACATGGCCTAAGATGGCGCTGGCTCCGTCTCGGTTTGAGCAAGGCTGGGTGAATGAGGGAAAGGGTTGGCGCTGACACAGGCAGGCCCAGAACACTGATCCTCCAGTGACTAGAGCAAGTGATAGTCACGGCTCAAAAGTCCCCCGTGCAACTCCAAGCAGGCATAGCCCACCCCAGGGGATTGTGTGTAGGCCCACTCAGGTTACAGTCGAATGCTACTCTTCTAGCCCATTTTCTTTTGTTGGTGACAGTCACACAACTTGCCCCACATTTCCCAGAATAGGGCCATAACACTTAGGCGCCCATTAACTATTTATGGTCCAAAAAGAAGATTCACTCAATCCCCAGAGACAATCTGCAGCAACACACCTGGGTAGCCAAACCATAACCCAGAGAAGAAGGATTTCCCAGTGGTCAGGATGCTCACCTAGGACTGGGAAGACCTGGTTTCAAGTGCTGGCTCTGCCACTAATTCTATGTATAACCTTGGGCAACTCATTTAGTCTCTCTGTGCCTCTGTTTCCCATCTAGCCAATGGGAATAACGGCCCTGCCCTACCACACAGCAGTGTTGTGAGTCTACTTTGAAGATTGTGAGCTGCTACGATAATGGGAGCTGTCTAAATACCATAGATAGATTCTGGCATCTCCCTCTTGCCCCTCCCACCCAGTGTCATCTCTTTATACTTCAGAGCTAATCGTCTTCTTATACGTGTTACCTAAGAACGTGCCCAGACATGAGAAAAATTACAGGCCTGTTAACTCTTGTATTATTCTTGGCAGGGCTGAGTTCTAATGGCTTGGGCAAAAATTATGATCGTTGTGAATCACACGTGTGTCTGTGAGGGGGTTTTATTATTATTATTGGTTGTAGTTTGTGTTAAGTCGAAAGGACACTCTCAAGGTAAAACGTTATAAAACAGATTTAGCTCCTGCTTACCCTGGGGCAAATACAGAGTAACTCTGTTAACTTTAATGCAGTAACTCCAAATTGACACCCATGTAACTGGGCACAGAATTTGCCCCCGTGTATTTTGTTAAAGTTCCTGATACCTTAGATTATCAAAAAGGAAAGAATGTTATACACCTAATTTGTTTTTCACCATTTCTGCTGTTGCTTGACCTTTTGCATTTCAGTGAAATTATCCTGGCCAGTTTCACTTTGATTTTGAGTCAGTCTCACTACCTGATTCTCAGGCACTTGCCTGAAACCGTTATGTATGGGTTTTCAGCAGGGGAACGTCAGTTTTTTAAATACATATATATGCATACAGTGAATCTTTTTTGATCATGAAAGAGCACTATGGCGATGAGGTCTCTAAAACTTCCCCCCTTTAAACAAAACTTAAACAATGGTTCTAAAACAAGTTGGCGGAGTCCCTTTAATAGGAGATATTAATCTTAATTAAATTTCCAAGGAGAGCTCGTCAAAAAAAAAAAAAATAGAATTTCAATTAAAAGAATCTAAATAAAATTTTCACTGAATTTTAGTTTTATTTATTTACCTGCTTTGGAGCTGGGGTATAATTTTCAAAAGTGCTTAAGTCATTTAGCCACCTAAGTTTCATTGACTGTCAATGACGTAGGCTCCTAAAGCCCTGATCCTGAAAGATATGTAGGCTCCTAACTCCCATTGGTTTCTAAGGGAGTTTGGCACCTAAATAATTTTTAGAGTTTGGGCCTAAGCACTTAAGTCACTTTTGGAAATGGGACTTAGGCACTTTTTAAAAATTTGCCCCACCAAAAGAAAATTTGAAATTTCAAATTTTTCGTCAAAAATTTGAATTTTGAAAAAAAAAGTAACAAAATGTTAGCTAAAAATGTAATTTGGTTTTTCATTCAACCCTTTTATTACTTTATATTTAATTTCCACTGGGAGAAAATGATGTGATTATAAATCACAGAAGTAAGAGGTGGGAGAAAAAAACCTCTCACAGTAGAACATTAAACAAGCAAGTCTCCGGGGACGGGTAGCTGCAATGCAGAACAGTCTATTTGCAAATGCTTAGCCCAATCTCGCGATGAAATCCGAAATCGGTGCATGCTAAGATAAACACACTGACATCTCCAGGTGAATTATCTATACGCATAAGTAGCGATTTGTGCATTTTCACTTGCAAACACCTTGGATGCCAATTCATGTGCAACACCTTGAGGTCTGTTTGTCTTGCTCATTAATGAGGGTTGCAGAAAACTGTGTGTGTGTATTGGATGGGGAGTTGTTTTTGTTGGGTGAGTCCATCTGCAGACTTGGCATTAGCACAATGCAAGCAGACAAGACACCGTTCTGATTATCATGTAGTGTACAATATACCCTTTCTGGTCCATGCTTAACAGCCTAAACACACAGGTGCATTCATGTTAAAAAAGTTACTCCGTTTAAAGTACATGCCTAGAGCTCTCCCACAGAGCTGCTGCCTAAATAGGCAAATGCATTCTTCCCATGATTGTTAATGACCACACTGAATTAAACCTAGGGAGTGCTAGGGTGCAGCTCCCAGCACGGAGCCCTCTCTCATTTAATGTGACCTCCCATCATGAGAGGGCACGGGGCTCCGGGAATTAAAGGGGAACGCTCCCCCTCTGACTTGGCAGGTGCAGTGAGAGAGATCCCCTCCTGTTTCAACCTCCTTTGACCCCTGCTGGCTCCTTTCTGAACTCTCAGTCCTGCCCTCTCCCCAGCAGCAGTTTAACCCCTCCCACATGGGGACCTTAGGCCCCTCCCACATGGGGGGCAGGGTTCATACATCATCTGGCAGCACGCTCAAGGTTGGGAAGAGAGAGAGAATTCCACCTCTCATGAACTGCGCAAGGAAGATTCCCGGCAGAATCTGGGACACATTGTTCAAGTCGGCCTCAGGGACCAGGGCCAGCTCCAGGCACCAGCTTAACAAGCAGGTGCTTGGGGCGGGCAAGGGAGAGGGGCGGCACGTGCAGCAATTTGGGGGCGGCAGGTCCCTCACTCCTTCTAGGAGCGAAGGACCTGCCGCCGAACTGCTGCCGCTGATCGCGGCTTTTTTTTTTTTTTTTTGCTTGGGGCGGCAGAAATGCTGGAGCCGGCCCTGTCAGGGACTCAAGTGTCAAGGCAGGTGAGTACTAATGAACCCAACCCGGTTACCTTGTATTGGAGTCTGAGTCTGTGACCCAAAGTGGCCTGGGGCGGTCAGGGATCCTCGGGGGTTGGGAGTTGTTGGGGTAACTCTCATAGACTGGCGCAGACGTTCCAGTTCGCTATAGCGGTCTGTGTAGGGCTTGGCTTGGTCTTCTAGCTTTTGTCTGTGCCCTGCAACATTGTGAGAAAATCCGAGATTTAATCAATCACCCTTTGGCTAGAGAGCCCTTGTCAATAAAAAGTGAGAATGGTACAACAATTTACAGTTTGGTCCTGTTACTTGTATTGCGGTAACATGTAGAGGCCCCCAACTGAGATCAGGTCCTGTTGTGTTAGGCGCCGTACAGACACATAGTAAGAGACAATCCCTGTCCCAAAGAGTTTACAATCTAAATAGCAAGAGTCAAAGGGGAAACTGAGGCACGGGGGTGACTTGCCCAAGGTCACCCAGCAGTCAGCGGTGGAGCTAATAGGGGACTGGGGAGGGGGTGACTGCCCCCTTTAGTGGTATGTGTGTTGCCTTTTCCAGCACATGACACACAGAGGCCGCTCTAGGCATAGGCAAGTTAGGCAGTTTTTGAAATGGGACCAGATCAAAGCACGTTAACAAATGGCTAATACACGTCAGCAGAATGCAGACCGTGCGCGCAGAGGCCTCGGCATGGACCATGCTGCTGGAGAGCCCGGCCCAGCAGGAGCCCACAGCCTGGCCCAGCCCCAGGAGGCCTCTCGCTGGACTGAGAGCGAGAAAAGGCAGCAAGCAGGTAAGTGGCACTCTTTAGCCCACATCTGCTCCTAGCCCTAGTGCTCCTGCCCCTCTGTGTCCCAAGGCCCTACCTTCCCCCCCTCTGCTCCTAACCTTCCAGGATCCTGCTCTCCATGTTCCCTTTGTCTTAACCAGCTCCCACCCCAGCCTTCCTGATTGAAAACCCAGCTCCCCCACTGCCCGGGCGAGGACAGGAAGCTAGGTCTCCTGAATGCCAATGCCCTCCATGTTGCCCAAGTCACCAGAATCACCACGGCTCTTAATTCATTTGGGAAAAGAAATGGAAACAGCTGCAAATGATTTTAAATGCCATTTCTTGGCACACCTGGGAAATAAGTAAAGGACAAGCTGAATTAAAACTATCTTCATTGTGTTTGCTCATTGCACAAACGACAGAGGTATTTCACTGCAGTCTCCAGGAGTCAAACTGTGCCCAGAGAACTAGGAAGGAAAGATGGCATGGCTAAGCCACAGCAGTGGGAGTCAGGAGAACTGGCTTTGACAGTCACTGTGTGCGCGACCTTGGGAATCCACTTTGCTGCTCTCAGCCTCAGTTTTCTCATCTGTAAAATGGGGAGAATGTTACCTGCTTCAGCGAGGTACTGCACGGAGCAAGGAATGCTTGTAAAGTACTCTGAGATCCTCAGGCAGAAGCTGTCAGAGCAGGGGGATAATCATTTAATTGATGCCAAAGCAAAGGGAGCATGGAATGCACTTGACACACCATTTTCACATTTGACTGTGTTAGTCAACATGAAACATCCTCTCTCTCTGGGCCAGATTCCAATCTCAGTTACACCCGCGCACACCTGGAGTGACTCCAGGGAAACCAGCAGCGTTGTTTCAGATTGACATCAGGCTTTGGTCCCCGCTCAGCACGCTCTCGGGCTGAAGTATACAAGTCCGCCAGACGGACTGACACTTTGCACGTCTGCAGCACCTGTCATCCAAGGATCTCAAAGCACTTTGCAAAGATGGGTAACACGTTATCCCCGTTGCAAGGGGGGGAAGGCAAGACGAGGAGTTACTAGCGGAGCTGGGAACAGAACCCAGGATTTCTGACTCACAGCAGACCACAGCTGCACGTTATCTGATGCAACCAAAGAACATAACAGACAGGGACTGAAATGCAACTTCAGTTGGCTTTTAAAAAGGGACACTCTCAGCTCTTAAAGACCCCAAATTAACTGCTCCATATTTGCTCCCCCTCCCCCACATATGGTTATAGTATCTCAAGTTACAATTGACAGCCAAGTGGAATGAAAGTAGTTCCCACACTTCCCCTTTACAGATCTTTTGCCCACTGTCTCACTATCTTGCATTGGTTCGTCTCATTTCACTCAGGTCTGCATTCTGCAGTCGCTTTGTGCATGGAACTCCACAAGCATGTAGGTGAGAGAAGGATGCTGCTGGAATCTGAGAGCGGGATCTGAGCCTCGCTTTGAAAAGCTCCAGGTAAATGGATAGTCCTACATCTCTTATTGCTCATCATAGTTATTAAACTCAAACCTCGTGTTTCAAGGGACCCTTTAAAGCTCCAAATTCAGCCAATGAATAAATGGCACCAATCTATTGAAAGGCAGAATTCCCTCCTTAGATTTGTCCTAAAAGGGGCATCTGGGTGTTTTAACAATATCAGGGAAAGGAACAAAATAACAACAAGAGGAATAAAAATATTGCCATTTTTTTAAATCGATGTTTCTTTCCCACTCCTCTTTCTCTGCCCCCTCATTCTCCTGATGTGTTGCAGACCCAACACCAGGCTAGTAATGGGAACCAGAAAGCAAAAATGGTTAAAAATGGATTCCGAGCTAGGTGGAAGTGAAAAAAGGTCTATTCTAGTCTTTATAGGGCCTTATACTGTGCTCATCACCGAAATACTGTGGGCGTCACCTTCCAGTTGTGCATTAAGCAACATGACTGACATCTGTCCCGTTTGGTCTCTCATCCTCCTGACGGGGGGTGGGGGGTAGGGGGTGGGACACATGCAGTGAAAATCTGGCCTCTTTAAGGTGTATTGAGCTGAGCCCACCCACCCCCAAAAGGAGGCACCTAAAATCAGTAGCCACTTTTGAAAAATGTAAGCCAAGGGCCCATCTACCCGATGAAACTGACAATGTTAATGCATGGTTGGAAGCCAACTCTGTTATACTGTTTTTTGGCCTTTTGACCCTCTAGCTAGGGTTTGAAAGGTGGCTTAGCTCCATTCCTATAGGCAGGGCCCAACTGTGCAAAACAATTTGAAGAAAGAAGCACCCGAGTTAAAAAAAAACCCAACCCCAGCCTCCACAAATAACAAGCAGATTTTTGCACACCCTGTACTGCTGAGACTTCCTGTCGCTTTTCGCTAGAGCTGGGAACGTCAGACTGTGTCATGCAAGAGCGGAGTCACTATTAATGTGCTCCTTTCATGAGAACGTCCTCGGCTTTTGATTTCTGCAGAGGCTCATTTTATTAAAGCCCTTCACCATCAAACCACACTCAACACACAGAGGAAACCCACACGGACAAATTAACATGAGTGCTGCACCCAGAAAAGGTGGGTAGTTTCCAAGCTCTGCAAACCCCGGCCTTCGCCTGAAGCCCATTGAAATCAGTGAGAGTCCTTCCATTGATTTCAAAGAGCCTGGCTCAAGTCCCAAGAACCCAATCCCAAGAGGTGTTGAGTCTTTTGCATACGGAACCCATCACTGCACTGCTGGGGTGTATTTTTGCCACCAGATAACCCGCAAGGTTATATCATTTTGCTCTCAGATGTCACCCAGCTGTCTCTCCTCCAGCCTAGCAATCACATTCTGAAACAAATACAAGTAAATGGTGACTCATGTCTTTATGGAAATGTTAAGTCCTGATGTCACAAAACACAGACAGCTACTGACTTGGTCTGCCTCTTGTCAACAAGGAAGCCGTTTTTAAAGACAGATGCAGTTTCCCAGTCAGGTAACTTTGATATCCAGCATGATATTAACCATGACAGGTCACCTTATATCACTGATGTAACAAGATCGGCATCACTACATCAAACAAAAACAACTCCATTGAATATTTTCCATATGAAAGAATCAATGTGAATCTGACACTCTGATCAATGATAAAAAGCACGTTGGAAGTTCTGGGTGTTTCCTTGGAATGGCGACAGTGAAATACTGTATGCAAGACATGAAACTGTAGCCCTTAAAGCTGTGCTTTCAAGACATGCTTTCTGCATTAAAACATTTCAAAGGCAAAATAGGCCCTTCTCTTTCTGTTAGAACTTTGGAAACTGACAAGACTTCAGAAACTCTCTGATTGGAACTTTTCATGTGCCTGTGGGGAGGGTCTCCCCAGGGTTCTACACAATCATCTCATTTTCCTAGATTGCTAAGGAGCCAAATCACCATCGTTTTGAACGTGTCTGCGCTACTGCAGAGCACAGGTTGAAATAGACCCCCCAGGTTCAAAAGCTCCATCTGGGTTTTGAACGCTTCCAAGTTCAGCTCTGCGGTTTTTGGTTTGACCCATTAGTAAGATAGAAGCCATTTGCAAAATATGGCTATGCAACCCCAAGGTTCGATGCTCAGCTCAGGGGTTTGGGCCCACCCCCTGTGTTGAACAAGGGAACTGCCCGACACATTCTTTCGGTGACTTTGGAATTCAGATGTCACAGTCATTTAGTGTGACCTCCCAATCAGCACTGGCCCTGGCAGGGTGTTGGTGGTCAGGGGGAGATGGTTTTTCTACCCCAAGACTTGTCACGGCTGAAGTTGGTCAGTGCAAACTTTTAAAATTGTTGGGCTTTTTCAGGAAAGGGAGGGGGCACACGTGGCGTTTGCATTTCGTTCCCCTGGTTTCCACTAAGAAGAAGGGGGTGGGGAGGTAAGTAAAATATCCTGCTAACTTGCAAGCCCCCCTTAACTAGCTTGTCCTCAACTGAAGTGGCTTTAACTGAGGCATCATCAGTGGTTAAGTTCTTAATTCATCCATCCTTAAATGGAGACTTTGCCGAAGGAACCCCCATCAGAGGTGTTCTCATCAGAGATGCCCTTAAACAAAGGCATTGTTAAGATACCAACAGCAAAGTCTAATGGTTAGCTCCTTGCTCTATGAGACATTCTGTTGATTTCAACGGCGTTATTACACGTGGTAAGTGGTCACCAATGGATGAAATTCATTCCTGTGCAGAGAGCCAGTGCAAGGACTAAACCCAGCTTACGTCCCACTTAACACCTCGAAATAGGCACGTCAGTGGGACACAGATGTTGCGCTGGCCCTCTGCATGGTGTGAACGTCACTTCGATCCGAGCACCGGTTGTACAATCAGGTGTACTGTGTAGACACAAGCTCTATTTGAAATGAGTAGCCTCCGTAGAGCCTGAGTTATGTAATCTCCACATTCTCAATCAGAACAGATGGGGAAAGGGGGTTTATCTGCACGCTCCCGTAAATTGAAAATGGTGCTGCTGATTTTTACTCAGAAAAATCCACCTGTGGGCTGAGACGAAGCATGGGAGATGGCACGCTCCGAGGACTTGGGTTGAGAAAGTTATGAGCAACTGAATGAGATGCGGGAGGGAAAGAATCGAAATTGGAACTCTGCCTTGACCGTAACTTCTGCTGCTGGAAGGAGCACAAATACACCGTCCACACATCTGCATATCAGTCTATCTGCGCAGGATTTCAAATGGCAAGCGCCAGGGTTGTTTTGGCTGGCTTACTAAAGTGAAGCCCAGAAGTTCAAGGGAGGGGGAAGAGATGGACCCGTCTTTTCGCCGGCCTAACAAAGTCCACCACAGATAACTCATTATGCACATGTTTGAAGTTGGCTTGCTTACGCCACTTGGAAAGAGAATCAGTCACGCCGAGTCTTTGCTTTGGCTTCCTCCTGACTTCTCAAGACACTGCCGCTACTGTCTTTCTCCAGCCTTGAAAGAGAGAGCAAAGTGTCGCAACACCCTTCAGCCCGCCTGTTCTGTCAGAAGATTTACACTGACTTTAACAACCAAAGGAAAATAATATTGAAGGGCGGGAGGGAGAGGTTGATGATAATTTATAAAGATTTTTTAGCCTGTGGTGGTCTGTGATGAATGGCTGCCTATAAAGGGATGAAAATAAATATCCCTTTTTGAAGGAAATAGGTTGGCTCCAGTCCAGCTGGCAGGGAGCAGAGAGAGATATGTTGCATTTACAGTAGGTCTTTACTGTCTGAACTGAGAACAGTGGGAGAGATGTTCATTATACACTGCCTGGTGCTGATTAGCTGAATTGAAAACCAGCCGACTGGTCCGTAGCCCCCTTACTCGCCTTTAACTGTTGGGAAGCCCTTTAACTCTTTCTCTGCTCCTTCCAGCCATCCCCACCCCCACCGTTGCTGACTGATGTAGCTGTTTATGGAGCAGACTCTTCTGGTGGTTTTGTGCTATATCCTCAGATCCAAAAAAACTATTTCATACCCCGAGAAAACAGGTCACCGCTGCAGGTGTCTACGTGTCCACCTAGGGTGCTATTTTCAAAAGGGCCGAAGTGACTTGGGAGCCCACATTCCATGTTCGGAAGGGATTTAGGTACTTAAGAGTCTCAGTCCCACTTGATGATGCAAGTCAGAATAAAAGCACTTTGCATGGGGAACTGTGTCGGTGGTGTGATGAATGGGCACCTCCACCTTCAGCACAGAACACCTGCTCAGTCGCTCCAGCAGCCCAGAGGTGCCTTAGAGGTGCTCTCCCACGTAGGAGGCTGGGCTCCAGTGTACCAGTGCAGTTCACAGACCCGCTGGCCATACCCCTGCTGTGCCATAGGAACCTGCAGGCGGCGTCTACAGCATCTTTGCTTCCTAACCCCGTGATTCATTGATTTTGGTCTTTATGGGACGAAGACGAGAGGCAGGTGGGGAGCCCCAGGGATTTGACCCCTTAGCTGCACCCCTCTCTGCGTGATATTGATTCATGGGAAAGAGGAAGACAAAATAACACAAAATCATTGTTCAGCACCTTCCTCCACCGAATACAATTTATCTCCAGTTGATTTTAAAGGGAGCCTCTGGTATCCTGCAGTGGAAAAGCAGGGCCCTGGGAACAACTTAATCGCACTCTGAGTCAAATTCTCTTCCTTTCTCTGCCACAGCATTTGAAGTTCCTGGCCAAACCGCTACGCTCTTCGAAGAGCAAGGGACACGGCCCGGCCCTGAGATCTGTGGCACTCTTGTGGTTTTGTTTGATAGCTCAGGCGCTTGAGCTGTTGT
The DNA here is from genome assembly GCF_027887155.1 of Malaclemys terrapin pileata. Classification (NCBI taxonomy): domain Eukaryota; kingdom Metazoa; phylum Chordata; order Testudines; family Emydidae; genus Malaclemys; species Malaclemys terrapin. The sequence continues at coordinate 11,523,651 of NC_071526.1, read as the reverse complement.
ATTCCCCGAAATGAAGCCTTGCTTTTAGCATCGACTGTTTTTTTTCCGCAGCTCTCGCATTATCCTCTTAGATTTGCTAATCCTGCCAAACAGAAGCCTGGATAACCTTATTAGTACTTTAGGAGATACGTTCCCAAATAGGCCTGAACAATTCCCTTCAATTCGACACCAGCCTTCATTTTGGGGGCCTCTCGGTGCTTCAGGCACATTCACAACACCCTCTGTGACGTAGGTAAGTAAATACTATTTGACCCTGATGGGTAAACCGAGGCACGGAGACATTGGGTCAAATTCGGACCTGGTCTTATTGAACCGTCGACCCCGCTCTTCGCTCATCAGTGACACCAGTCTTGCTTGTAGGCTTCTCCCTCAAGTACCTTTGCGTTTTCCCCCGGGCATGGGAAAATCATCTCATTAAAGGCTATGTCTACCCTATGGACCTTACAGCGGCACAGAGTTCTCCTGCCGGCATAATTAAACCATCCCTAACGAGCGGCGGTAGCTATGTCGGCAGGAGAGCGTCTCCCGCTGATACAGCGCTGTCCACACTGGTGCTTTTGTGGGTGAAACTTTTGTTGGTCGGGGTGGTTTTTTTTTCACACCCCCGACCGACAAAAGTTTTACCGACAAAAACGCTAGTGCCGTCACCGCCTTGTGTTCCTTTAAATCCCTCCTTAACAGAATATTAGGACAGGTTCTCTGCTGGACTGTGCCAACTGACGCCGGCTGAGGATCGTGGCTGTGGGTTTCCAAAAGGCTTTCAAGCAGGAAGTGTTGCAATCAGATGGATTCTATAGAAAGATGGTTTCGTACTGCGCAAGTGACACCGGTTCTGCCCGCTCGTTCTATTGTATGGTGTTGCTTAGGATGGTAATTTTAAGTGAAATCATTTCAGTTATATGCTGGTGATTATAAAAGGGCAGCTGGGATTTACTACGTGAACTCCATGCAGCAAATGAAATAGCTAGAGGGGTGAAATCGCTGGAGCCCCTATCATGGTCTTTCAATATTTCTGTTAAAGCTGAGATTACACCCTGGATTTATAGCACACCAGTACAATACACCTCCAGAAGAGGCTCAGAAATAATAAACCTTTGTACCTATATAGCTCCTGTCACACAAAGATCTCAAAGCACACTACCAAAAACAAACTTAACAGAGGTAGGCAAATATTATTATACCCATTTAGCAGGTGGAGAAGCTGAGGCCCATGGCCACATAACCAGTCAATGGCAGAGCTGGGAACAGAACCGAAGAGTCCTAACACTTAATCAAGGGCCCTAAACACTAGACTGCACTTCTCTCAATGCAATGCACCTCCAAAAAGGGCAAATGGGCTCCTCAGATGTATGAGCGAAGGTATTTCCAGGGAAGAGAGGGGCGTATTAATGCCATTGTACAAGGCACTGGTAAGACCTCATTTGGAATACTGTGTACCATTCTGGTCGTCCATGAAAGAGGAAGTCCAAGTGGAACCGGTCCAGAGACAAGCTCCTAGGATGACTGGGGACTGGAGGGCCTGTCTTATGAAAAGGAATTAAAAAAACTTGGCTCGTTTAGCCAAAAGAAAGGCTGAGAGGGGAAGCGAATTCACCCAGGCTGGGTGAAATGTTATTTATGTTAAAAGATAATGTTGGCACATAAACAAATGGGTATAAACACGTTTAGGCTGGAAATGAGAAGAAGGTTTCTAACCATCAGAGGAATGAGGTGCTAAAATAGACTCCCAAAAGGAGCTGTGGGGGCAAATAACGTAATTAGTTTTAAGAGAGAGCTGGACAAGTTTATGAGTGGGGTTGTATGCCCGCGTTGCTTATGGTGATGAGCAGCTCTGACAGTCTCTTCTGGTTTATGTCTGATGTTCCTAAAATGCTTCAGGGCTACAGCTGGTCACCTGCAGGGGTCAGGAAGGGATATTTTCTCCCCCAGCTTATCCTGGCCACAGCTGAAGCTGGGATACGGGACCCAGAGAGCTCGTGCTCTGAGGTCACACCCAGCTTTCTCTCTCTCATGCACTTAGTTGCCTGGTTCTTGCTCAGATGCTCAGGGTCTAACTGCTCACCATGTGTGGGATCAAGAAGGAATTTTCCCCTAGGTCAGACCTTGGGGGGTTTCACCTTCCTCTGCAGCACGTGGGCGTGGGTCACTTGCCAGGATTATCTGAGTATATCTCACTTAATCAATTCCCTGCCATTGCAGGGGCCTTGGGCACTGGTGCAGTTTATAAATGTCGGTACCTCCTTATTATCTGCTTGTGCCATATAATAATTTAGTCTCCTGTGGCTGTAATTTCGGTTGCTGGGTGTAGCGTGCAGGTGCTGGGTAGTGCTGGTGGCCTGTGACGTACTGGAGGTCAGTCTGAATGATCAACAGGTCCCTTCTGGCCTTAAACTCCATGACTCTCTACTTCTCTTCGGGTTTTGTTATTTAGGGCTCATTTCTTGAGGTTATTGTCCTCAACTTCCCTTAGAACTGGAGAGAACTCAGCACCATGCAGCGTCAGGCCCATATGGGTTAAATGAATATATGTGCATGGAGCCTGGACTCAGGAAGAGAAGAAATGGAAGGCTCATGTCAGCTAACAGAACTTCTCCAGTTACATGTATCAATAACAGACCTAAATTACTTCTGTAGGAATACAATGCATGGTCCAAGCCAGCCATGCACGGAAGGTTGATTCCCACCCGCTGGGATCGAAACGCAGGAGCAATGGGAATACAAATACAGGAATGGTCCTTCCCAGCAAGTACTGATTTGCAAGAACTTTTGTGCTAACCTGGAAGCTCCCGAAACCTAACCTAGAGTCTTCTCTGACTTCAGTTACTCCTGATTCACACCATTTCAAGAGGAGAACCAGGCCTCTACCTTTATTCCATAACGGAGCTCAACAACAATGCAAATTGCAGATCCTCTGCTGTGTAAATCAGCATAGCTCTGTTGGAGAGAGGGCCCATTTAGGTTGCTATGCACAAGATGGTCACAGCGGCTACCCCCTATTCAACAAAACACTTCAGCATGACTCATTTAAGCAAATGGAGTAAATAGGACTATACACATGCTCAAATTTAAGCACGTGCTTAAGTACCCTGCTGGCTCAGAGCCTAAAGCAGGGCAGATTTAGTGGCTAGGGAGTGTCATGATAGCAGATTTGGCCTTTGTGGGTTTCTTTATTTAAGTTTCCTACGCAGCCCATCAACCGCACAGCATCTCATGCAAACACCATGAGAAGAAGGCAACAAAGCTCAGTCCACGCATTCTCTTTGCCTGTAATTTGTCTTCATTAAAAGAGAAAACAGGACAGGGAAGCGAGGAAGGAACTTCCAGGCCTCCATCCAGAAGAAGCACGACTTCTAAGTAAAGACATTTTGAGGCAGACGATTTGGCTGTCAAATGCAGTCACTTGGCAAGAAAGACCTTCCCCCTTTCTTCAGGCATTCCATGAACTTCATGCCTTCTGACTAGAGTTGGTCGGAAAACTGATAAGAAGAGTTCCCATGAAAAATGTCCACTGCAAAAAATCCACCATTTTTGTTGAACATTTTTCATGGAAATTTTGGCGCTTTCATAAGAAAGGGGTGTTATTATTAGGGCTGTCAATGAATAGCTGTTAACTCAAGAGATTAACTCAAAACAAATTAACTCAATTCAAATAATTAATCGCAATTAATCTCACTGTTAAATAATAATAGAATATCAATTGGAATTTATTATAAATATTTGTGGATGTTTTTCTATGTTTTCAAATATATTGATTTCAATTGCCACACAGAATACAAAGTGTACAGTGCTCACTTGCTATTATTATTTTTTATTACAAATATTTGCACTGTAAAAAGATTAAACAAAAGAAATAGTATTTTTCAATTCCCCTCATACAAGTCCTGTAGTGAAATCTCTTTAGTGAAAGTGCAACTTACAAATGTAGATTTTTTTGTTACTTAACTGCACTCAAAAACAAAACATTGTAAAACGTTAGAGCCTACAAGTCCACTCAGTCCTACTTCTTGTTCAACCAATTGCTAAGACATACAACTTTGTTTACATTTATGGGAGATAATGTTGCCCGCTTCTTATTTACAATGTCACCTGAAAGTGAGAACAGGCGTTCGCATGGCACTTTTGTACCTGGTGTTGCAAGGTATTTGCATGTCAGATATGCTAAACATTTGTATGCCCCTTCACTCTTCGGCCACCTTAGGGTCAGTCTGAGATCAGTGCCCCAGTAGGACGCTAGGGGGCACTATGCTGCTGGGGTCCCGTCATTCAGGAGACCTGTCAAACTGAGCTGCTGACCATGTGAAAAAGCCCCTAGTGAAATTTCAATCTACATTTTTAGATTCAATTACTCTAAACTCTCCCTGCCATTTTGACAAATTATTCCTCTGTCCCACACAGTGGTGTAGTACTGATATGAACTGTTGAGCCATCGCTGTATTACACCCCAGAGGTGACCGCATTTCAGTGGCGGACAAAGAGATCACAGTAAACAGCGGGACTTCAGTAGTATAGCTGGTCAGGAATTTTTCTGAAGAAGTGTTTCTTTTTTGCTGAAAAATGCCAAATCGTCAAATCCAAAACTTGTTTGTGGAACAGGGTCAGTTCTGACAAATCTCCCAGCTCCAAGCATTTCTGGGAAAAGGTTTCATAATTGTCAAAATGTCCTTTCTAAAGGAAAAGTTTGTGTGGAGGGTTGGCATGAGAAAGGACTTTTTGCTTAGAAATTTTAGTAAATTTTGTCTCAAAAAAGGTTAAAAAGGAAAAGTTTGAACTAAGAAATGAAACATCGAATTCTAAATGAAACGTTTTGATTAACCCAAATGATTTTTTTTTTTTTTTTTGGCTTGTCAGTTGGTGAAAATTTTCAAGGTTTCAGCTTTTCATTCTGATTTGAGATGGGGAAAAAAATTCCAAATCTCAAAAAATCTTGCAAGATGGGAAAACTACTTCATGCCCAGCGATCTTCAACAGTTGCTTTGCCTGGGTAAGAAATGAGAATCACGGTGTTCTCTTCTAATACCCTTCACCAGTGTAGCTGAGAACCTCCCAGAGCTAAGAATTAACAGGGAAGCTAGCATCTGTTATTCAAGGCTTCCTTTTCATCTACCCCTGAGAAGAGGATGGGTCCCAACAAATGATAAATCAACATATTTTTAAATACTTTACATACTTTAAAGTAGAACCAATTGTAGCAATTTTCTATCCACACACAGCTCTCTGCGAAATGCGTTCAGTCATTTCGTTCAATTTCATTTTGTTTGTTTGATTTCCCCCCCATCCCCTGCTTTCCCGTTTTTCACAATTCCCGTTCAAATTGGGAAATGTTTTTATCTGGCTCAGGGTACGAAGAAAAAGAAAACCCCTAAAAATACCCCAAACTGCAACCCCGGGGGAGCATTTCAGCAACTCGCCTGCTCTCCATCATACATAAACATCTCAAATTCAAGTTTAATTCATCCCCCTGAGAAACTGTTTTTTGCCAAGATAAAGATCTTGAAATGTACTGCATTGGCACAATACATCCTGTATCCTGAGTCTGAAATCAGGCTTCCGAGAAGCAGCCCCCCCTCCAGTATTAATTATCCCGTCTTCTGGTCCGGTACCAACGTGGCGTAAAATTTCCTCGGGTCAAAGCGGCAGCAAATGCTCCTGGTTATCACTCTAGAGTTCTACGCTGTACATGGATTATGGGCATAACACGAACAGTTGGGTATGTCCAGCAGAAAGACCCATCTTCGCCCCGCCACTGACACTAACAGGGAGGCGTTAAACCGGGCAGAAAGCAACCAGGGAAGCAGGGGCACTACAGCACCCTCTCTCCCTCCTCCAGATGCACCCCCAGTCCATGGATCTAGGGCTGTACAGATCAAGGGTATGCATGGCAGGGCTGGGCAATGACTGTCCTCTGTGGCCCCCTCTACCTTCAAACAAGCAGGTATTTCCTTGTGGAAAAACCAGGCAGCTCTTATCAGCATCATCTTTCACAAAATCACACTCAGCACATTGATAACAGCCCCTGCTCCCAGAGAGGGGTGATGGAGCAGTAGCTGGGGCTGGGGGGAGTGGCAGTAAAGCTGCAGGAGGAACCATGCTTCTGTTGACAGGGGAGGTGATAGGTCCATAGAGTAGAGCGAAGGCCCTAGGACACCATTGGATTCCCCCATTGATCTCAGGACACCCATAGGTTTTGTAGGGCCCATTCCCTCCCTACTCCTGTGTGGGGTGTGATGGGGAGACAATTTGCAGAAAACTGAGTGAGTTCCTGGCCTTTCCACAGACTCCAGCTTGGTTCGGAATAAGCTTTCAGACTAGGATCCCTTTGGCTGGAAAAGCGAGGCTGGCAAGCTCATGCATAACACAATACATGGGATCACAGTCTACCCTAAACAGGAGGCTATTATTAAAGAAAATAGACAGAAACCACAAAGCAGGCTTCTTCCACATGGCTTGAGTTCCAGCTTTGTCTCCCTTGTTTACCAGGGACCACACCCTGTCTGGAACTCCATACAGCATATAGAGAAATCTAGTGATTGAATAATATGCTATATGCAAAAATATTACAGTGGGGACAGTCTATCCCACAGTATTTCACTACCTATCCTAAGCCAGAAATCAGGAGTGGGAAAAACAAACAAACAAGAGCATCTCAGAACAAGGTTCAGTTTAAACACAAGTGAAGCTTCAGGGAAGTTCTTGCTCTTCCCAACAGGGACGGATTAATGCAGGGGCATTAGGAGCTGCAGCCCAGGGCCCCGGCTTAAGGGGGGCCCTGCAAAAATAAATTACAGGCAGTGATCTCCAACTCTGGGCTGCTAGAAGTCCCGTGGTGCAGCGGGGTGCTCAGGCAGACTGCCCCATGCCGCTCCCAGAAGCGGCTAGCTGCTAACATGTCTCTGTGGCCCCTGGCAGCTGGGGGGAGGCTGCGCTGCCCACTGCCCCCGCTCTCAGCACCATCCTCACAGCTCCCATTGGCCGAAAACCCGCCAATGGGAGCTATGGGGGTGGCGCTTGTGGGTGCGGGCAGCTCACGGAGACATACTGTCCCCCTCCCCGCAGAGGCCACAAAGACGTGCTAGGAGCCATCCGCTTCCAGGAGCAGCGTGGAGCTATGGCAGGCAGGCAGGCCTGAGCCCGGCTGCACCACCAGCCGGGAGCCGCCTGTGGTAAGCACCTCCTGACTGGAGCCTGCACCTTGCACCCCCTCCTCCACTCCAACCCCCTGCCCCAGATCAGAATCCCCTTCCTGCACCCAAACTCCCTCCCAGACCCTGCACTTCCTCCTGTACCCCAATCTCCTGCCTCAGACCCCTTCTGCACCCAAACTCCCTCCCAGCCCCCGCACTCCCTCCTGCACCCCAATCCCCTGCCCCAACTCCCCTCCCAGACCCCGCACTCCCTCCTGCACCCCAATCTCCTGCCTCAGACCCCTTCTGCACCCAAACTCCCTCCCAGACCCCGCACTCCCTCCTGCATCCCAATCCCCTGCCCCAACTCCCCTTCCAGACCCCGCACTCCCTCCTGCATCCCAATCCCCTGCCCCAGCCCCCTCCTGCACCCAAACTCCCTCCCAGACCCCACACTCCCTCCTGCACCCCAATCCCCTGCCCCAGCCCCTTCCTGCACCCAAACTCCCTCCCAGACCCCACACTCCCTCCTGCATCCCAATCCCCTGCCCCAGCCCCCTCCTGCACCAAACTCCCTCCCAGACCCTGCACTCCCTCCTGCACCCCAATCCCCTGCCCCAGCCCCCTCCTGCACCCAAACTCCCTCCCGGGAAAAAGACTTGTATACAGGGGCCCCACAAAATCTAATAACCTCGGGCCCACAGGAGAGAGAATCCAGCCCTTCTCCCCAAACCAGTAACCCCTGCCCAGACCCCCAGGCCTAGATTCTTTACTACAATCCTCTTATTCTCCACGCTACTTTTAGCTGTTCATTCATAAGCCACGTTACTTTCCCCACATCCCAGGGATGTCTAGAGATTTTTTTATATCATAGAATTTATGGCCAGAAGGAGCCATTGGATCATCTAGTCGGACATGCGGTATAAAACAGGCCATGAATTGCAGCTATTTACCCTGTATTGAGCCCAGGTGCTATAGAGATCGAATCATAGAATCGTAGGGCTGGAAGGGACCTCGAGAGGTCATCTAGTCCAGTCCCCTGCATTCAGCTCCATGTCTGTTCTAAAGTTGCTTCAAACTGGAATAACATCACAATACAGATTATTCCGTTTTCCTTGAGGAGGAAGTGTGCTGTGGATTTATGCAAATCTGCCCGCAATGCATGTCCATGTGATAAAAATATCCTTCAATCACCCTTCCCAAAATACTACTTGCTTGCTTCTCCTGGGCTGACGGGCAAGCGAAATATCATTAGATTGTCATCATTCCAGACAACCCGGGGTGGATAGATTTTGTACCTGGCCTGGTTTGGTTTAATGATTTAAAGATTGCCACAGTGAGTCTATAATACCCCCGACCCCCGTGTAAGTCAGTGGAGCTGCATTGACTCCAATGGGGCTACACTGATTTACATCACCCGAGGATCCGGCCCATTAAGTCTAACATGGGATCAAGAGAGGAAAAAACACAGTTGTCCTTAATCAGAGCCGCAACATCATGCGTGGAGAAGTGGCCTTGCAGTTAGGGCAGTGGCTGGTAACTCAGGTCCAATCCCACTTCTGCCATGGGTTCCGTGCCTCAGTTTCCCCACTGTAAACTGCGGGGGCGGGGGAAATAATCTACCTCCCAGGGGTATGGCAAGACTTCATTCATTCAATGTGAGGAGGTTTGATACTATGGTGGAAAACAGTGCAGAACTATTCTAATAATGAACAGCTTCCTTAAAGCACTGTGAGTTCTGTAAACAGCCCCATTGAGAAATTTTCTCTACCTATTGTGTGGCTCTGAGGTCTTAGTTTCTCAAAACTGCTAGCAATTTGCCTTGAATGAAGTGCAGTTTACAGGGTGGGGGGGGGGCATGTAATGAGTACATTCATGCACCATTTAATTTAATCGTTTGACCCCCATGCAGTCATATTTCTGAGAGGTAATTGGAACATTTTTTTTTTTTTTTTTACACAGTGCAAATAAAGGAAGCCCTCAAAAGGTGCTCTTTGTTACTAGTAATTACCGAGGAGTCAGAAATTTGGCCAGACTTGATAATTGTTGTCGTTTCTTGAAAGAAAGGAAAAAAAAAACAAGCCCGAAGCTGGCAAAGAAACAACCAACCCCACAGTTTATTAAACAAGTCATTTCATATGTGTTATGGTGTTTAAGCCATTAAGGCATGAAAATATGAAGCTGGTCAAAGAATGATTTTGCAAGGCCTCAGCCTTTTAATAACCTCCCCAAGATGAACTCTGGCTGTGCCAGAAATACTACCAGCGCTTGGCGAACGGGTGCCATGTGACCCGGTGGAGGGCATTTGCTCTCCCAGTGTAACCAAAAGCAAAGGTAAAACCACCTGGTGTGAAACTGACTGAGCCAAAGCCCACTGAAATCGACGGCGAGAGCATCCAGGGGCCGTGGATCAAGCGCTCTCGCGAAAGACACCAAGCAGGAATGAATCAGTGCGGAGCTCAGATTCAGAAAACAAAATTGAGATGAAAGGTCTGGAGAAAACAATGGCCATGGTCTCCGTTCAGCATTTCCTGTCAATGTGGTGGAACATTTGTGAGAAGGGCTAATAGATTGGGAAAGGGGGGGGCGGGTGAGGGATTATTTTTTAAAAACTCTCTGAGGACAGAGTGAAAAAACATACAACCCTTCTTTGTTTAAAAAAGAAATGAGAACACTCTGTAACATTCTGGGGACACAGCCCGCCCAGGACCTGACCTGGAACTGTGGGGACTCAAAGAAGGGCGGGTGGCCTGCCAGCCTAGCCTAGAGCTGCAAACATCCTGGGTGCTAATCCTGCACAAAGAGACAGCGAAGCTGTGAAAATTGCAGCAGGCCAATGGGCATGGCTTAAGAACCTGCATAGAGGGGTTAGGGCCTCCCAGAAAAATCCTCCCAGGTTTCATGCTGAACCCCGTGCATCCTGGAGCAGGAGATTAGTGGATGCTGGGTGGACACCCATGATCAAGAAAACTGATAGTTATGTGCATCACTATCAAAGCTCAGTGCCTTGTATTGGTTTTAAGGATCTACCAAGTACTTAGGGAGATGAAGCTCTTCTGCAACCACTCCCACCCCCCCCCAGGCACCTCCAAGTCCAAACTTCTCACCTCACTTCTACGGGCCAGTTCCTCAGCTGGTGTAAATCTAATGAGGCCAACAGTGCTAGCCTGATTTACACCAACACGGATCTTTATGCAATGCTTCATTTGTAGCTGGAACCAAAACAGGATACAAACATCCCTAAACTCCGTGGTTCATCTCTATTCAAACGACCAACCGGCCCCTCTGGGCTCTAAACATCCCCCCCACTCCGGAACATTCTATATGCTGTATTAAGTCAGGTGAATTTGTGCTTTGAAGCTTTTTCTCTCACATATGCGTGTAGTTAACCTCACAGTGGGTGCGGTACAGTACACAAGGACTGTTTCAATCAGCTGTGTACAATACAACCCCCATCCCCCACCTTCCGGCACCCAAAAATCTCCCAAGTCTTTCTTTCTGTGACCCAAATCCCAGAAGCCTTTGCAGCCGCAAAGGACAGTGGGGTATGCTAAATCCCAGGATGGTTCCCTCTCCTAATGTGGCTCACGGAGGATCACTGCTGTCTAAGACTCAGATAAGAATATTCTTTAGAAAAGTGGAATGGCCATGTGGTTTTGGGGACGGTGCCTTTAAGGGCTGGGCTTCCCACTCAGAGAGTCTAGGCCATACAGAATTTTTAAAGAAAAAGCACTTCGACACCTTTCAATAGCTCTTTTTAAAAAGAGACCTTTACACCAGTTCCCGAATCTCCTTCGGGATCAGGCTAGATTCTGCCCATTGATGTGCAAGAATGGGCAAAGGAGAAAGCGCTAGAAACCTCAGTGAGGTGTTCAGATTTCATGACAATGGGTGTGGTATGAGAACCGAGATAGATAAGATAAGATACCGAGCGCGTGGGCAGCAAGAAATGAGGCGTGCCTGCCTTTGATATAAATATACTGCGGGATGGGGTGGTGCGATATAAAAGGTTTTAATCGGCATAGGTTTGGGATGGCAAAGCCACAAACTAGTTCTGTAGATCATCCCAAGTGTGTGCTGATATTTAAGATATTTAAGAAGTTTACGGTGCTATGTGCTATATCCCTCCATCTGCAGTGCTAGGCTGCCATGTCTAAGCAAAGTTCCCATTCTGATCCCTTCCCTCCCGCCATACAGATAGATATTGAAGTAACAAAGTCCTAATCAGGACTGATTCACAAACACAAAGGGGCTTTTCCCAGCAGGATTTCCTATCCCTGTAGCTCTCTCTCAGAGTTCCTCCCTGCCTTTTATAGCCCTGAGTCAGAGCTAAAGTGACCCATCTAATCCGGCTGCCAGGGTGAGTCAGCAGAATAGCTCTGTAATCCCCTCAGAGTGTCCTAAAGCTTGACCCACAGAGAGTGCCTTAAGCCACCTGAATCCAAACACACTAGTGGAAGAAGGGAGAAACTAATAATAATTGCACAAACTTCTAAAAATAGCTCTTCCATAGATCATGTCATGACTTAAAAACCCAACATGTTACACAGGCCTGTATGCCAGGAGCTGCACGTGCTGTCAGACTCAGGCTATTAGAGTGGCCATCACAAGTCATTAACAGAAACATGACCACAAGCACTAAGTCGGTGTATTACATGCACATATTAAATCAGTGGGAGCTGCACAATATCACCATTGAATCAGGCCCATTTTACGCAAATAGCCATTACTATGCATTAATTTGTTCATAATAAGGGAGAGTTCATCCCTGCCACTGTTTCAGTGGACAAGGAGAATGGCACAAGATTAATTAATTCATTAAGTCATCATGCATATTGAATTTGCAAAGGAAACGTATTGCAACATAGACAGAAATCATTTCATCTTTCAACATGTCTGATTATTAATAGCAACGCAGTCGGTATAAATACTGTTGTGATCTGTGGACTTTACAACAGACCTGCTGTTAGAGGAATGATTCTTCTACAGGAGCTGAATTCTAAGCTGGAAGGATTTGATATTTTCCTCTTATATCATTTAATCCTTTACCTTTGGGCCAGCATTAATAAGTAACAGAAAAGCAAACCACTAAATGAAAAGAAATGAACGTCATGCATTAAAATAACATTACAGCCACTCAGCCGACATTAGCATAGAAGGAGTAAAGGATCACACAGAATCTTCCCTGGGATAAATACGTAGGCTGGGCCGTTTTTGTGCAGTTCTCATTACAGTAGCCTGCTTGCTTGTCTACTCGGGTTTTTGGCTGGAGGGAGAACATCTATTTTAAACAGGTTTTCCAACTGTGACTGTAAACATTAGAAACAGGCTTGACGCTTGGAGCTGTCTTAGCCCTCGCGAGGCACATCGGGAAGGCTTTGAACATTGCCTGCTCCTGTTCCTCTGGAGCAACGATCAAATCTCACAGGCACTGGCTGCACGGCATTTCCACTTCCCAGAAGAAACCTTTGGCAAATCCCTTTGTCCCTGTTCAATTCTCCTTTCAGGGCTGGAAGAGTCAATCTTCCTCGGGGTTTCTTTACCAGCCCCCTTTGGGAGGAAGGATGGTCTTGTGATAAGACACTGGGCCGGTCTCTGGGAGAGCTGGGTTCAATGGGCACCATTAATGGTTATGATTTGCATTCATTCGTATGAGCGTATTGCCTAGGAGCCCGTCATGGAACAGGACTGGATGGTGCTAGGCGCTGTACAGACAAAGAACACAAAGACAGGCTCTGCCCCAAAGAGCCTACAACCAAAATATAAGGCAGGAGACAAAAGGTGGATACCGACGGATGGGGAAGCACACGGAAACAATGAGACAATGTTGATCAGCGTGACGGGCAGCTACCTAACCATGGTAAATCATATAGAATCATAGGACTGGAAGGGACCTCGAGAGGTCATCTAGTCCAGTCCCCTGCACTCATGGCAGGACTAATTATCTAGACCATCCCTGACAGGTGTTTGTCCAACCTGCTCTTAAAAATCCCCCATGATGGTGATTCCACAACCTCCCTAGGCAATTTATTCCAGTGCTTAACCACCCTGACAGTTAGGAAGTTTTTCCTAATGTTCAACCTAAACTGCCGTTGCTGCAATTTAAGCCCATTGCTTCTTGTCCTAGCCTCGGAGTTTAAGAAGAACAATTTTTCTCCCTCCTCCTTGTAACAACTTTATGTACTTGAAAAATGTTATCATGTCCCCTCTCAGTCTTCTCTTCTCCAGACTAAACAAACCCAGGTTTTTTTCAATCTTCGCTCATAGGCCATGTTTTCTAGACATTTAATCATTTTTGTTGCTCATCTCTGGACTTTCTCCAATTTGTCCACATCTTTCCTGAAATACTCCAGCAGAGGCCTAATCAGCGCAAAGTAGAGCAGAAGAATTATTTCTCATGTCTTGCTTACAATACTCCTGCTAATACATCTCAGAATGTTTGCCTTTTTTTTCAACAGCGTTACACTGTTGACTCATATTTAGCTTGTGATCCACTATGATCCCCAGATCCCTTTCCGCAGTACTCCTTCCTCGGCAGTCATTTCCCAGTTTGCATGTGTGCAACTGATTGTTCCTTCCTAAGTGGAGTACTTTGCATTTATCCTTATTGAATTTCATAGAAATAGAAATAGAAATAGAAATAGAAATAGAGCTGAAAAATTTTCAGGGGAACGGTTTACTGTCAGAAAATGAAATTTTTGATGGGAAAAGGTCAAAATGACTCATTACAGCTTTCCTGGTTCGATAACGTTGACACTTTTAAAATATAAAGTCAAAGCATTTTGTTTCTCATTTTGTTTAGCCTTTTAAATGATATCCCAACTTTAAGATGATAGGATATTTACATGTCCTATATTTAATATTAGAATGATTCAGCATGAGCTAAATGATTTGCCATTATTAAAAAAAGGTCCAAATTGATTTTTTTTTTAACTTTCATTCCACAGGAAATGTCAGCTCTTTGCTCCGACTCGGAACAAAACCAGATTTTGAAATGTCGGCATTTCCTGCCGAACAGAATTTCCATTTTTCAGCCAGCTCTAGCTGTTAAATTCTTGGTTTCTTTGTGACCCAGGGCAAGTCATTTAATCTCTCTCTGCACCACAGTGCCTGACCTGTAAAATGGGAATAACAACACTTACTTTCTCCTCTCCTTTCTCTGCTGTGTCTATTTAGATTGTAAACGCTTCCGGGCAGGAACTGTCGCTTACACTGTGTATGGACAATTGGGCCCTGACTTTGGACAGGGCTGTAGGCACTAGCGCAATGTTGGTAAAAAATCACCACCACCAACTACGGTGCTGTGGAAAGGTTGCACCAACTCTTATGGCTCAGGCGGCAGAGTTCTCAAGAACAGTGGAGGCTAGTGGACGGGCAACTGGGAGACTAAAGCACCTAGCCTCTAATCCTGCTCCGAAACCGACTTGCTGGGTGACCTTGAGCAAATCACTTAACGTCACCAGGCCAAATCCTTGGTGACGCATGTGCATGCCCACTGAAGTCAGTTGGGGTTGAGCATGTGTAACTAAGAGCAGGAACTTTGTTCTCAATTTCTGCCCCCCTAAAAGGGGGGTGATGGTATTCATCTACCACAGAGGGCAGTCTGTGAGGATTAAGTAGATAGTGAGCCCCTTTTCTGCCTTCAGTTATAGCCATGTAACCCTGGCAAATTGAAGTGAGTTACACAGGGGACAGCGTGAGCACTCGGTGTATGGAAAGCTCCACCTATGGCCTATGCTTCAGGCCGATGACTGAAGGTCATGTCTTGGCTGGAGTGGGATTAGGGGGTACCCTCACATTGCTGAATCCACTCTGAAGGCCAGTGTCTCACACTATAAGACAATAAGGAAAGAGGGCGGGGCTTAATCTTCTACATATACCCAAAGGGAAAATCAAATATTCATTCACAAGGATCTTGCATACATACCCGGTCCTAAGGAACCAAGTTTGCTTGCCTCTTGGAGAAGAGCTGACCTACAGATGTTTAACATCTGTGGGGCTGGCAGTGGATGCTGAAGGGAGCTGTGCCAGGTGAGGAGGGAGGGTTTTGGTTGCTCAGAAGTGGGATCAGCTGGAGGCTTTTGGGGGGAGTTTGTTCCAGCCTCCTGCTGTGGTGTGAACTGTTCTTAATGTGACCCGCCTTCCCGACTTGGAGTGTTTGGGTGGCGGTTGGCAATTCTGATGACATGTTACAAAAGTAAAAAAAATGTCAAACATCTCAGCTGCTCCCAAACAAACACAAACAAAAAAAGTCAATGACACATGGGTTGTCTAACTCATACCAGGAGGAAGGCGTTTCCCTAAAAATAGAATTTTCAACCAAAAAAATAAGTGATCTAAACTGGACATTTTTTCTGCCCAGTCATGACTCTTCATGACACAATGTGATCACACAATGCAAAAAAATGTCATGTTGTGACCTCAGGTTGCGATATGGCGACATTTCCCCCAGCCTGAAATAGTTTACAGGCCAGCTAAACAGTGCCACGAATGGCACATGAAGAATGAGGAACTGCCCTGGTAAATTTCAGACACTCGTTTGCAAAATTCAGGGTAACGGCAGCTTCCCTACTTCAGAATTATGTTTTGCAGGGTAAATTAAACAATTCGCTGCCTGTCTCACTTTCCAATCTAACAGCTCTCCAGGTTTTTATACCATTACCATCACTATCAATGTCCAGTCCCAGAAAGATTTCAAAGTGATTGTTTTAAGAACAATATTATGGGCTAAATTCAGCCCTGATTTAAGCAGGTACAGTTAACAGGACTGTCAATAGTAGATGTACCAGTTTACTCCAGGGTTGAATTCGATGTTACTGAACAGCTTCAGTTCAGTCAAAATCAAAATTGATTTTTCAGTTTTCTGCCTCCCGTGGGTTACGTTGTTAGCTGCTGTGGATATTCCAAGTTCTGCACAAAAACTGCAGTTTATCGAAGTTTGGGCTCTCTCTAAATAAAGAGCTTGCAAAGAAAAGAAAAAAAGGAAATTCCACAGGAAGTTCAAATATTTTATTACTTCCTGTTTGAACAAGCATGTCAACACTTGGCCCTTGAAGTGCAAATTGTTTAGAATTTAAGGCGTCAGCTTGAAAAATGTTATTTCCAGATCTAACCCACAACAAATTTTAGCGCAATAATCAAAGTAATAAATGAAAAAGAAAACAACCTCGGTACTTCAGAGTAACTCTTTCCTGGTGCAAACAGTACAGGATCTGGTACGTTGAGGGAGGATACATGCTGTAAAAGCTCCCATCAGGTTCGTTGAATGGCCTCTTTTTCAAAACCAACCCTCTCCCATTTCCCGCACGCAGTTTTGCACACAGGACGGATTGCTGGGGAAAACTGCAGGTGCAAATGAGAGAAATGCCCAAATCCAACTTCACGGCTGCAACTCATTAGATCAACTACTACATTCTCGTGTTATTTGTGACACCTCCACTGCAACAGTCACCCCACAGGCCAGCTTTCAACTTCCAGCCCAACCCGCAGCTCCTGGGTTTTAGTCTAACCTAATGTAGATATAGGTTTAGAGCTGGCTGAAACTCAGCATTTGAGTTCTGCGGGAAATTCTGACATTTCAAAACTTGTTTACATTCCAAATTAGAACAAAAAAACTTGCAAAATTTCCCATGAAATCCCCTGGAGGCAGATTCTTCTCCTTAAAATTCAGGGATGTTCTGATCTGGGGTTGGGATCTGACCACATCTCTAGTTAAAAGATATGCTTGAGGATACAGGTGCAGAGAGCAAACCCCAGGACAAAGCTCAGCGTTCAAAAGACATGGGGGCTGGGGATGAAGAAAACATCAAATCCTCAGACCCAGCCTATATGGGAGGCCTCAGAGGTACTCCACACCCATTCCTGCAGGCTGCTGATGATATTGTGTACAGGGGCTTTCTGGTATTTCTGGTTGAAAACCCTACAAAATGCGGAACTCTCTCCATCTCAGAAGATGATACCCTGGGATTTCCCAGGCTACTGATACAAATGGCTGATTCTTTTAGTACTAAAGATGGCTTTCTTTCCATACCCGGCTGGCCCAGTGGCCTTCCCAGCCCTGTATCCCCGCTTCCAGCACTGGCCGATGCCTGGTGCTGCAAGAGAAGGAAGAAACGCAAAGCGTTCTGCCAACTGTACAATGCTGGAGATGGGATGGGTGGGGGGAGACCATTGCTACCCTTGCAGTGATCAGCTAATGGCCAGAAACAGGGGATTAATAATAAGAATATTAAACTCTAATCAATACATGTCAAACTGCTTCACAAAGGAGGTCAGTATCATTATCCCCATTCTATAGAGGGGGAAACTGAGGCATAAAGAGGTGAAGTGACTTGCCCAAGGTCACCCAGCATCGAAACCAGGAATAGAACTCAGGAGTCCCAATCCAGGATTCTGCCCACTAGTCACCACCTCCCATAGAGGAGGAGGAGGATGATAACAAGCCATGAGTTTGACAACCAAGTAACTGCAATGTACGCACACAAACAAAACAAGGAGAGAGATTGACTCTGGCTGAAGCCCACAGTAACCCAGCCAGTTAGGAACTCTTAGCCCACACACCACAAAGTGACCTTCAGACCATTAAGAATCTTTAATTTAATCCCCATACTGAAATTCAAAGGAAGAGTGGAAATGATTCAGTTTGACTGTTGGCAAGTGCCGATTATTGGAGGTCAATCAAAGAAAACCAAATTGTAAAAATATTAACTATGAAAGCTTTTACAAGAGAGGCAGCGTGGATTGGGCCTGGGCTGGATTGTCAGAAGACCTAAGTTCTGAACCGAATGGTGACCTTATCCAAACGCCTCTCGCATCTTTTGTCTATTTATATTCCAAATTGTTCAGGCCTGGGCTGTTTCTTACTATGTGTATGTACATCACCAGACGCTTCAGTTAGAGCACTACGGTAATAGGGAAAAAAACCAGTGTTGCTTAAGAAAATGGCATCACCTGGACTCTGACCATTTCAAACAATAACTACCACATCAAGCCAGCCCCGATGGGTGACATTCGAAACCCCTGCGCTTTTGTCCAAAATTTAAAAAGCACCACCAACCCCTCCCTCCCCCCCCACCACAAAAACTAAACCAAATCAAACCATTTTACACGGAGCCCTGTCGCTTGTTACACTCTGATCCTGGTCTGGCATTCAGGGGAGCCTATGGCCACAGCATCAACAGAAAATATTTTCTAAAGCGGACTTCGAAGGATCAAAATGTTCCCCTTTAATTTTGACACTGACGGCTCTCCAGCCAAAGAGAACAAATTCCGCCTTATAGTCCAGGAGGGTCGCACTGCGTAATCCTCAGTAAAGGAATGTAAGGTCTGGGCAAAGCATTCCAGTTCAGTGCCAGGCAGGAGCTAAGGAGCGGAAGAAAGGGCTTGATCTGCAAATACGAGAAGTGATGCAAAGTAAACGGGGGGGGGGGGGGAGCTATGCTCCCATATAGTGTCATTCAGCCAGAGACGACCCCTGGCAGAGTGAGGGCAGTGGCTTCAGCAGATGTTACTAAGCAAGCTCAGTCCGTGTGAGCATGCTCACTACAAGCCAACTAACAAATCGGGGGTGGGGAGACACAGGACCCCACATGACACCCCCCCACCCACCCACACATCACCTCTGCACACACCGTTCATGACTGGGGCTCCTTGGTGCTACTGCAGTACGAATAAATAATAATGCTGGAAGAATTCTTCCATCTGATTAACGCAGTGCTCGTAAATCCAATGGAGCAACTATGCAAATCTAGGAAGGCCCAAACCAGCTCGGTTCAAGTCACGTGGGGCAGGCAGATCTGAGATGCCCTCAACTCAGCTTTGTCCAGAATTTACATTTGATCAAAACAAAACCTAAGAGCCACAAAGGTGTTTCCATGGCTGAACAGTGCGGAGAGTTTTTGAAACAAATGAACAGCACATGCCAGCCGAACGCCGCAGTGCTGGGAACCTGAAAGCGAAACTGACTATAAACGAAAGAGGGCAACTGGCTTGAGCGCTTTGCATGACTCTGATGGAGAGAAATGCATTGAGAAAATGAGCCATGAAAAGAAAACGGGACTTTTAAAGCCCTTTTTGTTTTAATAATCTAAGAAAAACACGTAAAGAAATGGGCTTGCTTAGGGTCCGTCTACTAAGTGGCGCTGGGCACCATTGGCTTCAATGAGACTGGCAGGTGCTCTGCATTGGTCAGGATTTGAGCCAGTGGTTATTTTTTAAGCCAACAGCATTTGTCTGCATCCCGAGGGCTATAAGGGACGGAGCAGTAAAACCATATCGCATCAATCGTCTTCATAGTGCTATTTGTGTAAGCACACAGGGTTCCAAGCACACAGGCAGCTTTCAACACACATATTCAGTGTGTGCTTACAACGTTCACCGTCCCAAAGAAACCCTGCACATGCTGCAAATCATACTCTTCCGAGCGCTCTCATGACACGCCAGCACTGGCATGCACGTTAACACAATAAAAAGGCCAGTGCTTTGTGACAACCCGCACCGTAACCACCTGACTGGGCTGTGCACTGGCATGGAAGCATCTTTCACACACATATACATGGTAACGTCAGCCTGCTCCACACACCCGCTCCTACTCACCCGCTTCCAAATAAAATACACAACTTACTTCTTGGTTCCCGGGGTCCATCCACAGTCACTTTAATGGCTCGGTGATAGGTAGCGACTTGTGTGGGGTTTGTGAACACTGTGATTGTCAATGTAAAGCTTTTTCCTAAAGGGGGAGAGAGAAAAAGAGGAGAGGAAATGCACATGGGTTGATTTCTTCAGTCAGCAGAACGCATTCTGAGGCTTGGAAAGCTTAGGCCCAGATTTCGGAAATGATCATGAAGCCACAAATGCTGCTGTACAAATGAAACTAAGGGAGCATCTGATTCATATATTTAAATTTGTGGAGCACAGTTTGTTGCTGGCAGGTACCAAGAAATTGGACCTGGTCCCACTGGAGTCAATGGCAAACCTCCCACTGAGAGAACTGGGCCCATTTCAGAATCAAAGCCAGAACCCTTTTTGATACATTATAACAGCCGGGATTATTTTTCCCCTCTACCTAGAACAGCTTCCTTCTTCTCATGTGCCAGGGCATTTCCTCCTCCGCATGCAAATCCATCCTCGAAACCCAATGCTGTCAACTCACTTCCCATCATTACTCTCAGCCCTGGAGCTCTCTGCTCCCAGCACCTGGGCACCGAGGGCCCAATTGTGCAACCACTGTTTGTGCCACTGGTCCCAGAGAGAGTTCAGGGCCTGAGCAAACTTCTCAGCATGAGTCAGGATTCCAGAATTGGGCCCATCAAAATAAAGTATTTTTAAAATGATAGATACATACATTTGGACAATAAGGATAGATAGATAGATAGATAGATAGATAGATAGATAGATAGATAGATAGATAGATAGAAAGAAAGTAAAGGCCTGATTGTGCAAACATTTACTAACAAGAGTAGTACTTACTACCATGTGCAATTCTATTAACTTCATTGGCACGGTACCCAGTGGTCAATATCTGCATGACAAAGCCCTGATTTTTTTGAATTTACTGTCATGAACATAAGAATGGCCGTGCTGGGTCAGACCAAAGGTCCATCCAGCCCAGTATCCTGTCTACCAACAGTGACCAATGCCAGGTGCCCCAGAGGGAGTGAACCTAACAGGTAATGATCACGTGATCTCTCTCCTGCCATCCATCTCCACCCTCTGACAAACAGAGGCTAGGGACACCATTCCTTACCCATCCTGGCTAATAGCCATTAATGGACTTAACCTCCATGAATTTATCTAGTTCTCTTTTAAACCCTGTTATAGTCCTAGCCTTCACAACCTCCTCAGGCAAGGAGTTCCACAGGCTGACTGTGTGCTGTGTGAAGAACAACTTCCTTTTATTTGTTTTAAACCTGCTGCCCATTAATTTCATTTGGTGGCCCCTAGTTCTTATATTATGGGAACAAGTAAATAACTTTTCCTTATTCACTTTCTCCACACCACTCATGATTTTATATACCTCTATCATATCCCCCCTTAGTCTCCTCTTTTCCAATCTGAAAAGTCCTAGCCTCTTTAATCTCTCCTCATATGGGACCCGTTCCAAACCCCTAATCATTTTAGTTGCCCTTCTCTGAACCTTTTCTAATGCCAGTATAGCTATTTGGAAATGAGGAGTCCACATCTGTACACAGTATTCAAGATGTGGGCGTACCATCGATTTATATAAGGGCAATAAGATATTCTCCATCTTATTCTTTATCCCTTTTTGAATGATTCCTAACATCCTGTTTGCTTTTTTGACTGCGGCTGCACACTGCGTGGACGTCTTCAGAGAACTATCCACGATGACTCCAATATCTCTTTCCTGATTAGTTGTAGCTAAATTAGCCCCCATCATATTGTATGTATAGTTGGAGTTATTTTTTCCAATGTGCATTACTTTACATTTATCCACATTAAATTTCATTTGCCATTTTGTTGCCCAATCACTTAGTTTTGTGAGATCTTTTTGAAGTTCTTCACAGTCTGCTTTGGTCTTAACTATCTTGAGCAATTTAGTATCATCTGCAAACTTTGCCACCTCGCTGTTTACTCCTTTCTCCAGATCATTTATGAATAAGTTGAATAGGATTGGTCCTAGGACTGACCCTTGGGGAACACCACTAGTTACCCCTCTCCATTCTGAAAATTTACCATTTATTCCTACCTTTGTTCCCTGTCTTTTAACCAGTTCTCAATACATGAAAGGACCTTCCCTTTTATCCCATGACAACGTAATTTACGTAAGAGCCTTTGGTGAGGGACCTTGTCAAAGGCTTTCTGGAAATCTAAGTACACTATGTCCACTGGATCCCCCTTGTCCACATGTTTGTTGACCCCTTCAAAAAACTCTAATAGATTAGTAAGACATGATTTCCCTTTACAGAAACCATGTTGACTTTTGCTCAATAATTTATGTTCTTCTATGTGTCTGACAATTTTATTCTTTACTATTGTTTCAATTAATTTGCCCGGTACTGATGTTAGACTTACTGGTCTGTAATTGCCAGGATCACCTCTAGAGCCCTTTTTAAATATTGGTGTTACATTAGCTATCTTCCAGTCATTGGGTACAGAAGCCGATTTAAAGGACAGGTTACAAACCATAGTTAATAGTTCGGCAATTTCACATTTGAGTTCTTTCAGAACTCTTGGGTGAATGTCATCTGGTTCCGGTATCTTGTTACTGTTAAGTTTATCAACTAATTTCAAAACCTCCTCTAGTGACACTTCAATCTGTGACAATTCCTCAGATTTGTCACCTACAAAAGACGACTCAGGTTTGGGAATCTCCCTAACATTCTCAGCAGTGAAGAATGAAGCAAAGAATTTATGCAGCTTCTCCGCAATGACTTTATCGTCTTTAAGTGCTCCTTTTGTATCTTGATCATCCAGGGGCCCCACTGGTTGTTTAGCAGGCTTCCTGCTTCTGATGTACTTTAAAAACATTTTGTTGTTATCTTTCGAGTTTTTGGCTAGCTGTTCTTCAAACTCCTTTTTGGCTTTTCTTATTACATTTTTACACTTAATTTGGCTGTGTTTATGCTCCTTTCTATTTACCACACTAGGATTTGACTTCCACTTTTTAAAAGATGCCTTTTTATCTCTCACTGCTTCTTTTACATGGTTGTTAAACCACAGTGGCTCTTTTTTAGTTCTTTGACTGTGTTTTTTAATTTGGGGTATACATTTAAGTTGGGCCTCTATTATGGAGACTTTGAAAAGTGTCTATGCAGCTTGCAGGGATTTCACTCTAGCTTTTAATTTCTGTTAAACTAACCTCCTCATTTTTGCACAGTTCCCCTTTCTGAAATTAAATAAACGTCCTTTTCTCAGCAGACCTCTCTTGCCTCTTGCTTTCTGCTCTTCCCCACCCTCCCTCCGTTCTTTGTTCTGTTGCTGTTCTTCACTTCATTATCTGGAGACAGGAGCCGTAAGAGCTGAACCTTGCATCTGAACGGCCCCGAACTTTGGGGGCAAAGATAAAAAGGAAACAGGAGACAAACCAATCCCCCTTGCTTTCAGTTTTGCAAAACCAAAAGCAGACCAGGGAGGGTTTGAGGCTCTGATGATTGTGGGCTCGTACTCATTTGCTTACTTGTCTATACAGCACTAAGGTGTAGTGGGGTGAGGGATCTAGATCAGGAGACAGGCTGACAGAAAAATGATTTAAAATACCAGTCTTAGGGATGAGGATGTAAATTACATTTTTCAAGTTAATAGTGTTTATTTTAAAATCGGGATAATGTTGTCAAACGGCTCGGGGAACGTGTGTCTTTGTTAATAATGAAGTAGCAATATTTTGCACTGATATAGACACACTTTGTTTCACCCAGAGCTCTGAAAGCACTTTGCCAACGGGTGAGCTATCGTTATCTTTGTTTTACCGAGGGGGAAACGGAGACACAGAGAAGCTAAATGACTTGGCCAAGGTCACAGGGTGACTCAACGACAGCAGAGCCAGGAATGGAAACAAGGTCTCCAAATTCCTCCCCCACCATTCCAACCACTAGACAATACTCTTTGCCGTAACCAAGGCTGCAACCCAAGGGACAGATCCTCAGCTGGTGGGAACTGCCATAGTTGACACCAGTTGAAGATCTGTCTCCAAGAATCCTGCCTCCCGACTGCCTTATCTGACCGCTAGACTATACTCTCTCAGAGCTTGGAAATGAAAACCAGCCTAACCAGAAGTCCTGATTCCAGGCCCTATGCCCTAACCATTAGATCACAGCTGCCCTTCTGGATTGGACTACGCTCAGCACCGGTGGAAGCTCACTGATATTATCACCAGACTCACTGTCTAGCCAGAATGCAGGATTTAACAAAACCATTGCTATAATGGACACTACTCTTGCCAGCTCTCAGGACTGTTTGTGTGATGAGCTTGTATCTGTTTCACCTTGACTACCAGCCACAAAGCACTTTTGCTACCATATATCTCGTCTGGACAAATCCCATTTTACTGCCCTTAGGTCCTTGTGCATTCATTACACACACACAAACACACACACATTTTCACTATAGCTGACCAAACACTGTACAGCAAAAAAAAAAAAATCATTCGCTCCTATATCATTTTTTAGATGTCTACAATAATTTAAAAGGGATGCCCTATCCAAATACTCCACGCACCCCAGACACCAGTGACAAAAACAAACATTGCAATTAAATGATTTATTCGTCTAAAATCAAATCGAATTTTAAGAAGATGGAGTCTCTCCCCGTGGGTTAACGTCTCACATCTATTCTACTGAAAATATTTCCTTGCAGGATTGTTCATGGAAAATGGCTAATTTTAAGAGGATACTAGAGGGTGAAATTCACCCTGATGCAGAGAGCCAGCACAGAGTGCAGGTATCACTTAAGACCTCAGATTAGGACTTAAATGGTGCAAACACCTTGTACTGGCTTTCTGCATCGAGGTGAATTTCCCCCAAAGTAAATTTCAGTATCAAATGCAAGTATTTGCACTCACAACCTATGCTGAAGAGTTCCACTTATGCAAGGTAGGAAACACAAAGAACATGACGTGACCTTTGCATCCAATCAGAACTAGCCAGCACAGTGAGAACATCCCATAGCAAAATACTCTCAGTGCAACAACTCACAGATCAGGAATTATTAGCAGAATTTATTCATGGAGCAAGTTCAACAATAGGCAATAAGATTAGAGACAATTTCTGCCTGCTCGCGTGCAATTTATGAACAGAGGGGGGAGGGATAGCTCAGTGGTTTGAGCATTAGCCTGCTAAACCCAGGGTTGTGAGGTCAATCCTTGAGGGGGCCACTTAGGAATCTGGGGCAAAATCAGTACTTGGCCCTCCTAGTGAAGGCAGAGGGCTAAACTCAATGATCTTTCAAGATCCCTTCCAGTTCTAAGAGATGGGTTATCTCCATTAATTTATTTTATTTAGAACAGGAGGCAAAAACCTTCCAGTAAATTATTTGGTATGACGCTTAGCACAAATACATGAACAATAACGTTCAGATTATCAGTCTGGTCTAATGCCTAGCCCGGACATTTAGGAGATTTAAACCCTGGATTCTCTTCCCAGCTCTGCCTATTTTACACAAATTACTTGACTTCCCTGAATTTCAGTTTCACCCTCTGTACCATAGGGTTCATAATAACACTTTCCTCCCTCACTGGGGGCATTGTCTTCAGTGGGAGCAACCTGTATTCATCTGATAGCAACATGTGATGCTTAGTGTTTCTAAAGCACTGTAGAGATCCTCAGATGAATTGCATTATATAGCGCAAATTATTATTAGTAGTACTCAGCATCAATTTACTCATTCCCATCCTTCTTTGGTGACAGACTAGAACAAGTACAACTTGAGCAATTTCAACCCATTTCCCTCCCCAGACACACCATTATGCACAACATCAATCATTCGAGGCAGTCTGACCGCATAAGAAGGCCTCAATTCACGTTCCAAGCTTCCTACTTCGGGCAAATTGCTAATTATGGGCCAGATTCCAAACGCCCTTACTCACATTGAGTAGTACCTTGCTCCATAAGGAGTTCCACTGATTTCAATGGGGCTACTCCCAGAGCAAGATAATGTTCAATGGGTCTTTGTGCAAGTCATTCAATCTCTCTGTACCTCTGTTCTCCATCTGTAAAATGGGAGTAAGAATATTTTTCTTTCCCCCCCACTCTTTGTCTTGTCTATGATTGTAAACTCTTTGGGGCAGGGATTTTTTCTTGCTATGTGTTTGTGCAGCTCATGGAATAATGCGGCACCGATCTCAGTTGGTGCCTATCAGTGTTACCTTAATAATAATAATAATAACGATATACCAGAATCTGGTATGATGAGATCTGGGAGTAGATTCTGTCTAATCAGGTTTTACACACACAGTTCATGCATCTCTCTCATAGCTGATATGGAAACATACATGAATCAGAGGCCCAAATTCTGCTCGCATACAACACTCCAGATTTCTGTTGGTGTAGACAAGCGCAGAATCTGGCCCTCTTAAAGATTTAAAAGCTCAAACAGGAGGAAGCAACGTGTGACAGAGAAAGCAGAAACCTGACAGAAATCATTTCCATCACTAACTTTTTTTAAAGATATTTCACCAAATTCTGCTTTTAGCCTCGTTATTCAGGAAAGTGCTTAAGCATGGTGTTCATTTGTAGGCACATGCTTGAAGTTTTGATTTAGTTGGGATTAGGTCCTGCTTTGAGCAGGGGGTTGGACTAGATGACCTCCTGAGGTCCCTTCCAACCCTGATCTTCTATGATTCTAAGTTAAGCATGTATAGAGGTACTTTCACATACCCTATAGATAAGTGAGGTATAGATAAATTAGAAAACGGACACACATTCCAGTGCAGATTCCAAGTAACTCCACTGAGGTCAGTTGAGTTATTTTAGATCGAAGGGAGAAGAATTTGGCCCATTGGGCCCAGGTTGTGCATTCTTGCTTCTACCCTCCCCAAACTCCTATTGACTTCCTTGCTGCTCAGGGAAAGCAGGACTGTCCCCAGTAGTCAGCACAAGATGAACATGTTAGGGTCTAGTCTTGACATATGCGCCTAAGTCATAAGTGCACCTAGGGCCTGATCCAAAGCCCATTGAAGCCAATGGGTGTCTTTCCACTGATTTTCATGGGCTTTGATCAGGTCCATGGTTTGGGAGACAGACTGTACATGTAAGTGCTTTCAAGAGCAGGGCCGGCTCCAGGGTTTTTGCCACCCCAAGCGGCAAAAAAAAAAAAAAGCCGCGATCGCGATCTGCGGCGGCAATTCGGCGGGAGGTCCTTCGCTCCAAGTGGGCATGAGGGACTGTCCGCCGAATTGCCGGACGTGCCGCCCCTCTCCGGAGTGGCCGCCCCAAGCACCTGCTTGGCAAGCTGGTGCCTGGAGCCGGCCCTGTTCAAGGGACAGTGAACTCCTGTTGTTTCAGGGCATGAACATGGGAACCCAGGGGAAGAAAATTAATAATGAATTCAAGAGTCAGGCTGAGATTGGGTTAGATTCATAGGGCAAGAAGGATCCTCTTGGCTGATCTCCTGCACATCCCAGGCCACATAAGCTCACCTACCCACTCCTGTAATAGGCCCCTACCCTCTGGCTGAGTTACTGAAGTCCTCAAATCTTGGTTTTAAAACGTCAAGTTACAAAGAATCCATCATTTACTCATTCGGGTTGGAAATGTGTGTAAGAAAGATGAACAAAAGAGAGCGCCTAAGAGAATAATTGACTACAGAAATGAAAGCTGAATTCATAAAAGAAAAACATTTTCCATCCATCAACCTGCAACCAGTTAAGTGGAGAGTTTTAAAGAAAATCTGCAACTTGGAAAAGGAGCCAACAGGAAAACGGAAATGTCTGAAAGAATGTAAACTATTCCAGTTTCATAAAGAGTAACAAGTAAACAATTATTACATGCAAATAATTTTTAGCATCGCTGGTTTTAATTAATGCCGAGAAGTCAAAATATCTTTGACATTTGTATGTATACATTTGAAAAGTTAGAGAAAACACTGCCATATGGCCATTAAAATATTGGGTTTAACCTTTTGAGAAGAACGAACTGCTTAAATCTGCAGTGTTTACTGGTGATGAAATTTTAAAATTCTATGTCAAATATGGCTGCAATTAATAATGCATGACAGTAAGGGATATAATACTTGCCTTCAAAAGCTGTCTGGCCTGCTGTATCGTTTAGAATTGTAGTTAGTGATATAGCACAATGTCATTTCATTGATGGTTGTTTTTAAAAATTATGCATTATGATTAGTTTAAGGTTAAATTATAGTGTCATAGCTTTTTAAGACCAGAAGGGATCATTAGATCATCTAGTTTGACCTCTTGTATATCACAGGCCATAGAATTTTATCCAGTTAGTCCGGCATTAAGACTAATAACATGCTTGACTAAAGTATATCTTCTATGCAATCTTGCTCTGAAGACTTCCCTTGGTAGTATGTTCCACTGGTAAATCACTCTTCCTGTTAAAAAGTTGTGCCTTATTTCTAATGTGAACTTGTCTTGCTTTAACGTCCTATAACTATTAAATTTAACAAATTAGGTTAGTCTCCCACCTTTAGAATATGACACTATGTCAAGGTGTATACTACACTCTGGAATTTCTTCTCACAAGAGTTTCAAATCTTTTTGTTTGTTTGTTTAACTCGTCTTCTAATAAGTTTAGCATTGAACCTGGAAGGAGCGTGAATTGATTATAATATTCAACGATATATTTTACCAATAACTTCCTTTTCTTTGAGGGGTGAGGGGAGGGTAGGGGAATAGTATTAGTCACACTTCAAACTCTCCATCTACAAGCACTAATAATAATTATAAGCTTGTGTTGACTATGTCTAGTCACTGCAAATATTTACTTCCCTTCTTATAAATCCTGAACAGACGCAGTCTAAGTGACTGTGTTTAAAGTGGTACCGAAGAGCCATTTGGACCTTTATGCTGCTATCCATTTATGGACTAATCCAATGGGAATCTTTTCATAGATTTTAATGGGCTTTGCATCAGGCCTGCAGTCTGGAAAAATGGATACGTGTCTTTCTGTGCAATTTTAGTGTGGAAGGGTGAGAAACGAAAGCGAGTAGATTTAGGTTACAATAATCAACAGCTTCGTATGTTAAAAATAGATTGCTTTCCCTCTTGACGTACAACTTTTGTGCATAAATGTAGGTAAAGCCCAAAAGAATATAATGCAATGCAAGACAGTGGAATCCAGCGTGTACTGACCCTAATAATAATTGAATGGGCCCAATTCTGATTCCATTGAAAGCAGTGGCAAAACCTCCATTGACTTCATTGGGAGAATGATTAAATCCCGCATCGCTCATTTCCAAAGCTGGCAATTCCGGTGCCTCTCAGGAAATCACACATAGTTATAAATGATTTCCCCTCCGCCCCACACTTTAGAAGACCATTCCACAACTACAGAGACATCTCGATGCAGATTTGCAGCTGCTTTAAAATCAAAGCATTGTACAGTTATGTAGGAGACAGTTACCTACCTCTGCCACTTCGCCCAACAAATCTGAGGTCATTAAACCTTGCCACTTGATTTTTCATGACCGCGGAGGCATTTCTGAGCTCTGCAGAATAATTCTCATCGTTTCCAGCCATGACTGTGACTACAGTCCCATCAGGTACATCTCCAAGGGCTACCACCTAGAGATCAGTGCAACAAAGTTATTTGATACTATTCATTATTAGTAATATTATTATTAAGCTGATCAAAGCAGACTCATCATTCTGCAACCAGACAGGAGGAATTGTCATTCTGAGTAGAAAAAAGTCTTGATTTTTTTTTTAATTAAAACTGAAATATATTTCTCTAAGAAAATTCAAAAGAATTCAAGTTCCTTTCATCAAATAAATCTGGCAAATTATGTCCTGATAGCTGAATGATCCCCCTGTTTTCTTAAGAGGTGGATTTGTATATTTTGAAATTCCTGTTTTTTTTTTTTTAAAGTCCGAGTCAAAATATTGTTAAAATGCAAACAATTTTCAGTGAAAATTTTGCCTGAGTGAAAACAGTCGGATTTCTCTTGTAAGAAATCTATCTCTATATAATCCCCCTGCGATGATCGGTAATAGCACTATCCAAGTATGGAAGAGAATTACATGTCAAGAATTTCATTGTATGTAACTCAGTTACATGCTCTAGGATTTCATCATTAATTTCCACTTCAGAAGCTAAGCTGTCTATTATACACGCCACAACACAGGCAGTTTTAACAGAAAATTCCACAGAATCATTCCAAATATTGTCAAGATTTCATTCTTTAAAAGGGCCAGGTGC
The DNA here is from genome assembly GCF_027887155.1 of Malaclemys terrapin pileata. Taxonomy (NCBI): domain Eukaryota; kingdom Metazoa; phylum Chordata; order Testudines; family Emydidae; genus Malaclemys; species Malaclemys terrapin. The sequence continues at coordinate 11,493,701 of NC_071526.1, read as the reverse complement.
ATCTGTTCTTCTAAACAGCTATGGCACCCGACACAAAATATCCTCTTCAGTCTTATAAAATACAGCCGAGCCTGTATTCGTTTTAAAATAATTGCTAAAGGGAGTTTTTCTGCCCCACGCCAGTTTATATAAATACCTATTTGTAAAGGGATTCAAACAAACCGCTGGAGCTGAAGAATATTTTAAAAGCCATGTAATTTAGGGGCTGCAACATCATTTTTGCTATTCTGCAAAAGGACAGTTTCCCTCTAACTACCTTGGATCGAAACCTACCAGGTTTCTTCTTCGATTTCAGTTGGATGTAGTTTTGTTAAGCTTTAGAATTTTGGAAAACTCAGACTCTCGGAAATAAAGGAACTCATATTTTTCCATCGACTTTCAATATCTCTCGTGTAGCGAGAGAGCTCCAGATTATTTAAGATCATCGGTTTTTTAAGCAGGGATTATTTTTTTCTTTTTCAGCCTTTTCTTGATTTGAGAGGGGAGACAACATTCAAAAGTTATATTTACACCCCGAGTGTTGAAATGTATCTTCTGGCTTTGATCATTTCCCCAGGCTTATTTGCTAAACGTTTGTGCTCTTAAAATATTATCTGCACCAATGATGTCAAGCCCCTTTGGTTTTCTCTCTTGCTATTGCTCCGTCTGCTTTCTTGTCGGTCTATCATTTGAATCAAAGAAATTAAACTCAAGTTTTAAAATATCATTCATCACTTCTCTCCGCCCCCAAAAGACGACAGCACAGTTTTGAATTTGTTGGGTTTGGTTTTCAGTTTCTTTTTATCGTTTTTATATTAACTCCCTTTCCCATACATTCAGATCAGATACATTTTCTAGTCACATCTCCCTAACGCACACCTATAATTACTTTTTGCAATAGCCAAAAAAATTATGTGTCCTCCATAAAGAACCTTTTCTCTGTCGCCTTTCCTTAGCTAGCCTATAACCGCTCTAAATCAGTGCTCTGAAAGGTTTTCGTCCTTTATTAACTCCAGCCTTCAGTTCCTGGTTTGTTTGTTTTTTTCCCCCATGTCTATATTTTAATACCCTCCCATTCTTCCTAAGAAACTGGAGAGAAACTCCATAAATCCTTAAGGGATCTGCGTTCAAGTTGACTGCGAAAGATTTATTTTCGCCTTTATTGTTTGGCCTGATCATGAATCCAGAATAAAGGCTTTTGTGGTCTCTTAGTTGGGATCCGGGGTGAAAGATCTGGGTCTGTGTAAGGTGACTATCACTTATGTCTGCTGTCTTTCTTCCTCGCATAGTTCCCCCCCCCCCCCCGTTCAGTCTACATCCAGAAACAGAAACCCGGTCGATTTTTAATGTTTAAATATCCCATAAGAGCCAACTGACTGAGTGAATTACAACTAGGACAAAAGCAACGACGAAGCAACATGGAAAGGAAAGGAGCTGCCCTTTAATGAAGCCCAGTTGTCCCTGCAGTTCACTTCTTCCCTTTATTATTTCAGAGCAGATCTTCCCCCTCCCACTTAGGTAATTAGCCTCGACTCTCATTAAACTTCAAAGTTCCCGGAGAGCTCCTAACCCTATGCAATATCGGAGATAGTATAACCGCGGGGCAACGCGAAAGCTTGATTAAAAATAAATACGCGCCCCGAAAGTGAAGGCAGAATTGGTTTAAAATGAAAGGGGGGCGGGAGCTGTGGTGGAAATATTAAGGTTTATTTTCGTAGGTAAGATTCTCCCCACGTATCCTCCCCGCTAAAAACGCCTCTCATCCTTCTCCTCCGGTCCCCAGCCATTGCTCAGGGGGGTCGGACAGGGTTTTAGCCCATCCCTTTGGAAGAAACCACATCTGGCTGTCTGGAAACATCTGCCTCCCGCTCCCCGCCCCTTGGCTTACCTTGAAGGCCACCGGCAGGGTCTTGTTGCACCTCCAGTGTGAAGGCAGCACCGAGCACAAGAAGTTGGGGCTGTCTGTCCGCACCAGCTCGCCCGCGTGGTCCGCCAGCACGTCCACCACCGAGCGCACCTCGGGCCGACTTCGGGAGCCCGGCGCCGGCGCGCTCAGCGCCCCGCTGTTCTCTCCCATCTTACCGCAGGGGAAGGCCGTGGAGGGAGGTGTGAAGCGCCGGCTGGTGCTGGGGTCTACGGGAATACGCATCACAACAGCGGGCGTTAGAGAGCCGGCGAGCGAGGGGCGCGGGGGGCGAGGGGCTGGCGGGCCGGGGGAGCTGGGGAGAGGCGCCCGGAGCGCGCAGCTGCCCTCTCCAAACCAGGGGCCGGCCGGGTCCGATGCAGCTTCTCGGGGCAGCGCTTTATAGAGAGCAGGAAAAGAAGAAGCGGCCGAGGGAGTCGGGGTGTGACCTGCGCTCAGGAAACGCGCCTCCGCCGTGTCAGGGGCTGGGACCCGCAGCGCCCTTCGCCTCCTCCTCAGGCCAAAGGAGCCGGGGGAAAGGTCGAGTCACAGCTGGGGCGAAGGGGGACCCCGGATCCGAAGGGTCGCCCGTGGGCTCCGGCGCCGGGCTGGCGTCGCGTGGAGACAGGGCTCGGGTGGCGAGCTCCTGGGCTCTCTCCTCCCTCCCTGCCTGCAGCAGCCGGCCCTGGAGTCAGGCAGCGAGTCCCCCTCTTTGCCGGATCTGGGCGATTCTGCCCACAGAGCCTGGGCGCGCCCGGGGTCCCTTGGCACGGGGCAGGTCTCCGGGCGCTCTGCTGGGGAGCTGGCCGGAGCCCACGCTCGGTCCCGGGAGGTTTCCTTCCTCTCTGGTGCTGAAGCCGCTTTGCAAACCGGGTCGCGGTCGCTGGGGCCTTTCCTCCAGCCAAACTTCTGCCCCCGAAGGTGCAGCGCTGCGTGAGTTGACCCCCGAGGGCCCAGCCACCAGTCAGCGAGTCTGGGAGGAGACGCGCCCCCGCCAGCCCCCAGAAGGGATGCCAAGGAAGTCCCAGAAACAGCTCCACCGTCCTCTACTGCCCGTTCCCTACACAGTCCTCACTGGGTGTGGGGCACCAATCCTGCACAGCTGGGCTCCCCCACCCCCACTTCTATGGCTCGCAGGTGGGGGTTGGTTTTTTTTATGGCAGACGCTGCCCCCTTTCACCAGAGAGCCCTTCCGAGCTCTGAAACCAGCCCCAAGTGTCCGCAAGCAGACTCTGAGATACCCTATTTACTCCAAGCAGCCCGGGGGCGGAGCCGCTCGCTGACTGACGGGGAGGAGCGCCAATGGAGAGGGAGGGCTGGGAACCCCCCCCCCCGTTTGCACACGTTGCCTGGGCAAGCGATAGAAGCAAGGGGAGGAGGGGGCGGAGCGAGGAGGAAAGGGGGGCGGGATCTCTGCGGGAAGCCCCGCCCCCAAGCCCCAGCCTGGAAGGAGGACGCACCTAGCGGGCCGGTGGCACATTAAAACACGCATAGACAGAGCGCTCCATTCAGCGGCGCTTCATTAAGAGGCCAGAGCCAATTAAAACGTTGCTTTATAGGCTCACCTATGGAGGGACGGAGCAAATGAGCCAACAAGGACGCCACCGCGGCGGCAATTGTCTCTGAGTCTCCCCAAACTTTCACACGCTGCAGAGACACGTGGCTCTTCACCCGAGAGTCCGTCTAGATGCCCGTCTGCACCCTACCCGGCAAACTCGGCTTCTAGGCAGCCGAACGGCTGCCACCCAGCCGCGAAACGGGTCTGAAGCCCAGACGCAGCCCTGCCGCCCCAAACAGCGTCCAGCCACGTCCAAAATAAAGGGTCCAAATAAGAAACGAGCGAGAATCGACCTCTCCAAGAAACCGCAGAGCGGTGCCATCCTTTCGCGAAGCGCTAGCGAGCTGACAGCCAGGCTGACCGATTTGCTAGGCGTTTTTAAAACGGTCCAACCCCAAAGGAAAAAGATCCGGCGATTCTTTACTAATTATCAACTCTCTGCTGTGTATGTAACATCAAAAGGACACAACCGACAGCCCTCCTGATCAGTCTGAGACCCGCAACAGGTCGGCTAGCTTTAGCCAGTGTGAAATGCATTTTCAGACGGAAATTGACCTCTGGACCTAACAATACATTGTGCCAAGGAGTTTGGGGGCTTTTATTTTATGAACATGCTTCCTCCGCTCTCTTACTTTCCCAAAATGAAATTGACACAGGCACCGATAGAAAAACCGATCGTTTCAGGACAAAGTCCTATTTACTATTATCCTTTTTAAAAAATGTCTATTTTAGCAACTCTTAAAAGAGTAATAATCATGATCATTCCCAATGCATTTGTTTGGATTTAAAACCAGGGAAATACATGTTTTCAAAATGGAATTTTAACAAAAAAAAAAAAATCTGTAGGGGGCAAAATGATACTGATTCTGTGAGAATAAAATTAATTGATCGTTTGTAGTTTTTGTTTCATATTTGCATATAGTTTTTTTTACAGATGAGTCGTCTTTCTAATAAAATATAAAATCGCTACAACGAAATGCACCGCAGAATAGTCTATAAAATCAAATAGTGTTTTTGTCACATTTGAACACAAATATTACTAATGTGTCCAATGGAAATGAAAGCACCGTCACACACAGTTTAACTGCTGACTTATTTCTAAAAGGACGTTATTTTTCGGCACTATCACGTCCAGGGAGGTGAATCGATTGCTTTACTTCAACAACTTCGCTGGTCGGTTTTATAAATTCCTTTATGGGACATGGCATGTTCTCTGTAGCAAGCCATTTAGTCTACACCAGATCAGAAACGGTTTAGATTCTGGGCTGGGGAAACTGTTCGTTGGACTATGTAAAAAAAAACAAAACATCCCATCATAAACAAACACTGGTTAAGAGCCACTTTTCTTTTGAGGTCGTAGATACTGAAAGAAGGTTGAGGCTGCGGCAGCACCGACACATTGGACTCGATTAGGGGCTTTTGTCTTCCAAATCCCTCCAATTTCTATTCATTCCCTGGAACCTTTTCTCGAGATCATTTCATACGATTGTTTACTTTGATCCTTTCCTACAGAATTCTAATCTAGAAAATTGACTAAGGAGCCAACATTGCGGTGTTTGTTAAACAGAAGAAACCCATGTCAATTTCACTAAGCTTAACATTTTTTTTCCTTGTGCTTTCCAAGCCGATTTATGATTTTTCAATAACCAAATCTCTGTGAATGGTTTGGTTATGTATTAAAACGGATCCAAACATGCTCATGTTGAAAGTGGCTTTTCTGTGCGTGTGTGTGTGTTTAGACTTCTCCGTAATGAACATTAAATGAGAAGAAACCTCAAACGTAGACCATCTTGAAACACAATCGTGGAAAATTGAATGGGGGTGCGGAGGGGGGGGGGGGTAGGGACGGCTGGGTGAAATCACAAAGGGAGAAATCCAGAAGAACAGAGTTCTATTTGTCTCACAGCTGTGATTTTAATTGACGTGTGTGTCGAATCAACTCTTAACAATGCTGCAATCCTTCCCTTTTTAGGTGAAAATCTAAGGTCCGTAGACTCATCCCTGTTCTTTTCCACAACAAAAGAGCCATGTTCCACAGAAAGCACCAATGTCTGGTTATACTTATACACCCAGTAACGGGGGAGAGATTTGAATACAGCCCTGGCAGCAGGGGGTGGATAGATGTGACCCAAATGATGTCTCTTCCAAAGATTTTTTTTAGAAGGGGTATATTCAAACGAAGCCAAGTTCCTCCATGGCTCCACTTAAAGGGCGTGGTTTGGGGGGAGGGGGCGGGGAAGGGGCTTACAGATGTTGAGGGGGGGGTTGGCACCCCCCCACCCACGTTTGCGCGTTGGAAAACCTGGAAGGGCGGGTTAGCCACACCCAAGCTGAACGGCGGAGGAAGTGAAGTTCTTCGACTCAGCCGCTAGTTGGCGCTTTAGCCACGTCTCTGGACGGCCCTAAGAGCAAAGGGACCCGGGCCACTGGGAGCAGCTTTCTATCCTGTGCAGAATCCAAGACCCATCGCACCCCGCGTGCCCCCCACCACGTCTCCCCAACAATCCCCCTTCCCTGCCCCCCAAACCTGGCTCCCTCGATGAGGCCCGTACGAGCCGCAGGATGATTGTTACACTCTGCAGCCAGGAGGTGCCCAGTGTGCCCAGCCAGTTTTGTTCAATCAGACCCACGTGCTCCCCAAAGATCCGGCGGTGCGCCCCGGGAAAGTCTGTTCCCGACCCTTCTCTCCCCACGGGAGAGACACAGACACCGTCTCTGTCCTCTGCCCGGTGAAAGCGTCCATAGACTTCCCCCCAAAAGGGAAACTTTGTGTTACAGACTCATTTGCCGCAATCTTTGGGATCAACCACACGGGAGGGGGAAGACAGGAACATTCCTCTGGCTTTCAGGATTTATTTTGCATTTAAACTCGATTGGTCTGGATTTGTTTGTTTTTAAATTAAACTAGATGCATTTATTTCCCTCCCTCCCTCCCCCCCGATTTATTCCCGGTTAATATGATGAGAAAGAGATGGGGGGGGGTCTCTTTCCAGCGAGCTCAGTTGCTTTTCTAACAGGAACGTTTTGATCAGGGCAGGTTTTATACACGATTTGACCTCCCAGAAGTTGCCAGATTGTCAAAATCTCACTCAGCAGCTGCCAGGGGAGAATCTGGCTGGTTTATTTAGCTGCCGAGTTCTGTGGAGCACCTGGTTTTTAGAGATTAAAGTAGAAAAGAAATGTCTAACTTTTCAATCTCTTTCCAATGATCGAACCCTGCTACTTAAACTCAAAAGGAAGCGATTTAAAAGGGTCGGTACCAGCTGGGAACGTCCTGTCAGTGGAAACGGATTCGAAGGGTCCAGATCTAAGTGGTGTGAATCACCAACGATCGCTGATATTTTCACTGATTGTGAACGGCTCTGATCTGCTAATCTGAGCAAATAAAATTCGCATCGGAAGAAGTGGGCAGTAGCCCACGAAAGCTTATGCTCTCATAAATTTGTTAGTCTCTAAGGTGCCACAAGTACTCCTGTTCTTTTTCGGATACAGACTAACACGGCTGCTACTCTAAAATTTGCCAGGTGATTGACTTTGCCGAATCTCACAGCTAAACTTTCCCAGTGCCAGCCCCGGGGCATTCCCCAATTAACCCCCTCAAACGCTTAGCTGCACTTTAACTCCTAAAATAAATAAATAAAAATATAAGATATCCCAGACTCTCGGGTCTAATATTTTCTATACGCTGCAGCTCACGAGAATTTCACCAGGGGTTTAATGCACCTGAGTGGGTTTATTGGAGAAGCCAGAGATAAATGCTGTTTTTTTCTCTCTCTCTAGATTCATAGATTCATAGATTCATAGATTCATAGATTCTAGGACTGGAAGGGACCTCGAGAGGTCATCGAGTCCAGTCCCCTGCCCGCATGGCAGGACCAAATACTGCCTAGACCATCCCTAGTAGACATTTATCTAACCTACCCTTAAATATCTCCAGAGACGGAGATTCCACAACCTCTAGTACATACACAATATGGTGCGTGTGTGTACACACACAGAGTGCTACAGACTGCACTGTATACAAACCAGGGCAGACTGCTCTTACATACAACATGGCAAACCATGCAGAAAGTCAGTTGCAGGGAGCACATTTTCCAGTGATTCCTCTAGTTGCCTACAGGTTTCTCCTGAGTAACGGAGGCTTTTACCAAAATACACCCCCCCCCCATATTGCAATTCCGATCCCCTTTCTGCTTGGGGAGCAAATATTCTTTGAAATCTACCGCTCCAACTGCCTTTGCTCTCTTTTCATCTCTGCAGGAGCCACGCTGCTAAACCCAGTCCGTGCCCGGGGTGTTTTGAGAAGAAATGCCCTATGGAATGAAACCACCTTCAGCCCCTTACGCTAGCAAAAGCCAAAACAATTCCCACTGCGCCCTGCGATAGACACACTTTTCATCCACCCCTTCTGTTTTCATTTGTAACCCTGGAGCTCCCCGGTCCACGCGCATCGTTTTCTTTCTCCGACCTGCCGTGCTTGGTGTGGCGATCCTGTTTGCCTCCCTACGATCTGCAAACAGGGGAGGGTTAATATGGTTTGATCGCCTATTATACCCCCAACTCCTACGGGCAATGCGTTCCTTAGCCAACATGTATTTATGGGGAAATAATATAATACAAATCAGAACCCCCCCAAAGAATAAATCTAGCACGAAAACAATTTTCTCTTCAGTAACAAGTTGCTGCATACCGAATGCATTATTATGTTTTAAAATAGAGGTTGACTTGTTCTGCAACAGAAATCAACATATTTGCCATCATTTTAATACTCGTGTCACGGGAAATTCTTGAATTTATTTGAGCATTTAAATCATGCACCTCATTAGCCTCTTCCAGGCCCGCTCTACCTGTTTCCTGCAGGCATTATATACACACATGGAGTGCGATTAAACCGAATTACCCGTGTATACGTTATTCGGTGCAGTTCGGAATCAGACCCATCGGGAATTTCCTTTGGTTGATTCGGTCCTGTTGCTTTGGCTATCGAGGAATGTACTAGATGGATTTTATTTTCAGGTAAGGAGCGATTTAGGCGTGAACATATTTCGATGCTCCTTTATAGTCTAAACAGTTTAAAAAACAAACAAACTATCTCTGTGGGTAAATTGCTAGAAGGTGGGTGGCTGGGAGCCGGGTGGGTTTTATAGTTGGGAAGGTATTTAGATGAAATTACCGATTTTAGCTAAACCCATCAAGGGCTGTAGGTTCTGATCTGTCTGAAAGAGTCTTTTCCAACGTGCAAACGTGGTTGGTTCAGTTACATTGAGGAGCTGAAAGAGTATTCAGGCATTTTCTGCCCAGTGCACAAACCCCACTCTCCACCCTCATGAAGAGACACTGGGTAACACACCCTAGAAGAGGATGTGTCGTGCTTTAGGGTCGGGGCTGGAGGGCTGGCTGACAGGAGATGGAAGCTGTCTGTGTCTCTGGGCCTTTTCATTGGCTGTTTTTTGAAAGCCTCCAGCCTGTCATATCTCAGGGAGAGTAACTCAGAGAGAGCTGATTAAGTTCAGGATAGATAGACAGTCATCTGAAAGGTGCAGTTCCCCGAGCTTTAGGAAATCTCTGTGCATGGTCCTATTAGAGAAACAGATTTGTTTTATTGTGTGTAATTTACAAACCCTTATTTTAACACTGAACCTCACAGATCAAACCCCAAAATAGCCAAGAAGGGGCTGCCTCTGGACTGTTTGATATTGACCTGAAGAAGAACTCTGGGTAGATTGTCTCTTTCACCAACAGAATGTGGCCCAATAAAAGATATTACCACCCGCATCTTTTCTCTCTGATATTGTACATGGCAGTTTGTGTTTGGTTTAAATGCCTGAAATAATTGCTTCCACCCAGGAGTCAGGTTTGTATTGCTTTGTCAGGCTGCATGCTTCCACTGTGAAGCTTTGAAAGATGCTCGAAGTTTGATCAGAAGATACCAGTCCCATTGAAGTTAATGGCAAAAGGACCACGACTTGACGGAGAACAGGATAAGAGAAGTTGTGCTAAGGTAAAATCATGCAGCTACAAAACCCATTTAGCCAGCCGAAGTTAAAAAACCAAGTTAAATAAGTTATTTAAAAAATATTAGTTGCCCTTTATCGGTGATTTCAACGGTGATCACTATATGAGAATGAAGGTTGAGTGTGCACTGTCAAATACTGTATCATCTAGTTTTAAAGTAATATTTACCTTTAAGAGCGAAGGTCTAATTTAAAACTTTAAGGACATCACCAGAGATATAATTGGATTGTGTTGGGTGAATGGTAAAGCTAAAGAAAAAAAATACAGGATTTAGAGTCCATCTATAGAGGAGCTTAGCTCACATTTAGGCCTCTAAACAAGTGGTTAGATTTTCAAAAGACCAGAACACCTTGTGGGGAAGCTGAGTGCTGAACACATTTGATAATCTGTCTTCTCTTGTGGGTGCCTGAAAACCCGACCATTAAAGCCTTTTCAGCATTTCCAGAAGAAAAATTAGTAGGTTAGAATTTTACAAGGTGTCTGTTTATCTGATTCAAAAGTAAAACCCTGATATTTGAGGTTTATTTGATTGTTTTAAATTCCCTTCTGTTTTCTTTAAAGGCAAGTTTCTGCTAATAATTTTAAGGGATTATTCCTAAAATGTGACAGACACACACAAAAAGCCAAAACAAACAAACAAACAAACAAACAAACAAACAAACAAACAAACAAACAAACATATACTAACCAGTCCACCCCAGAAGACATAAACTATTAACAGAAAGGTGACCAGTTCTGTTTTCCTGTTTATAGAAACTACAAGTGACAGGACCATTCATTTTGCATGACAATGACCATATTGTTGAGAACACACATGTAACAAGTGTGCTGAACAGAGCTGTTTATCAGGTTTCATGGGCACATGCAGCATTAAGGAAGTAGGAGCTCAGAGAGCAAGTGGAAAGGCAAGGTGGCTTCTGTGAGGAGATTAAAGAGAAACCTGCAAAATGAAAGAAGAGAAGCACCTTGAAAATCGCCCCCAGATTCCTAACTTTGGACCAGGTGATCCCACAGACCAATCTACCACGGAAAGAAATGGGAGTTATGCCTACGGGCTGTAGGGCAATGGGTTACCTTCTGTCCATATTTACAGAGGGGATGCAGTAGATGTTCAGATGGTAAATTCTTTGTTCTGCATTTGTTCAACACCTAGACCAATGGGTGTCATGGTCCATGACTGAGCGTCATAGGTGCTGCCAACATATTCATAATAAACAATAGTAGGGTTTTCATTGGAAGTATATTGGTACTTTATTGATTTAGCTTTCTGCACATGCTAAAAAAGGCATCTAACATATGCTCTAGGTGTTCCTAACGCAACTTGTAAATACGTCCCAAATATACCCTAAGGGCGACAGAACAATTTAACATAACCCAGTACTAGCAAGACACGCAATTCAAAACGCTCAAATTCTCCTCCCTCTCCAACAATTCCCCACTCTGGTTTGCTGTCCCGTCTCCCCCTTGTTTTCAACTGCCTGGGGGGAAAAGATGAGCTATGCAGTCTGCCTAGAAAGGCAGCAAATTCAAGCTATTTCAAATCAGTGGTTTTTGATCCTTTTCCCTGAGACCCTCTGGACTCAATTCTGCACTCAGATGCACTGGTGACATTTGATTTGCACCTGTGTAACTGAGGGCAGACTTGGGCCCCAAGAGCCTAATTCACCATTGCCCTGCACCTTATGTCTTGATTTGCACCCATGCCAAGTGAGTGCACCAGGGTGCCAACTGCTCCAGCTCCGATCTGGGAGCCTTTTACACACAGGTTGCCATGGTCTGAATGACACAAAGTGCAAAGCCGTGCAGGATCAGGCCCAGCGGTCAACAAGGTGGCCAGTGGATCCGGGTGCCCATCCTGAGACACGCAGTGCCCAATTCATGGTAGCCTGGTGGCTCCTTTTGCAAAGGGGATGCAAAGCAAACCCCCAACCCAGAGAATACCCCTGGCCCAACAGACCCTCAGCACCAGAAGACGCTTACAGGCCTGATTCCCTTTTCACTCACAAGAGCACATCCTCATTCTTGTCAGTGGAGTTCCTCCCAATGTATACCAGTGGAAGCGGGAGGGAAATCGGGCCCCATGTGTGTTTTACGGTGGGGAGAAATTTACGCATCTTTCGTAAACTCAGCCCATTCCTGCCTTTTGCAAGGGAAAACTGAATTTTCCAAGCTCTCTTTCGTGAGGCTGCGGTGGAAATGGCAAGAATGGAGCTACAGGCAGACCTCGTTTAGTCTCTGATCTTCGCTCTCCTCTCAGCATATTCTTGATTCCTTCACAAATCAGTAAGTATCGACATGTGGGAAATAGGTTTTAGAGCTCTTACTAGTTACGCTTTTCCCCCTTGGCAGCGAGTGCATTTTAGAAAAGGTTAATAGTGAATAAGCCCTAGGATTTGCATGTGCCGCTTCTAAAATACTTAATACTTTAAAGCTACTGTTCCTGTGTCAGGGAGGTCAGCAAGCCCTTAAATCACGGCTTGCTGGGATTACTTCACTTACAATATCCTCTGTAGTTTTTAATTCAATTGAGCTGGTATTTAGCAGCAGATCCATTCGCTTTAACATCAAGGAAGTAAATGCATGGTCTATAGGAAGCTTTCTATTAAAAATTCATTGCAAACTGTGTCCCAAAGCTCTCAGGAGCAAACATCTCTCAGCAGGGCCATTCGGGTGTCTGGATCTGTTTTGCAGTTAAGGGACGGGAACTGAGAGCAGCATGTGGGGAAAGGGACGTGCCATTCATTCATAAATCAAACAACAGAGGCTGGGCCCAATGGGGAACAGGCTGTGACATTTTATAACCCCAGAGTGCCTCCATCTTTGCAAGATCAGATAGTGTTAATATTTGAATTGTGGTAGTGCCTAAGAGCTCCAGGGATGGATCAGAAGCATACTTTGCCAGGGGCTACCCGAACGCAGAATTAAAAGACGGTCCTTGCACCCAGCAAAAGTCAATGCGACTTTGTCTAGGCAAGGCAAACAATAAGAAATCATCTCCTGGGCTGGGAGCTCCATGTACAACTCCACTGACTGAGTGAACTTGCATGGTGCTCCGAGACCGCAGTGATGCATTTGTCCCAAAGAGTCTTAATCTGCTTGAACGTGAGTGTTTGATTACACCAGAAAACGGGCTGACATGGGAATGGTCCTTTTTTCATGCCACGGGCCTGCGTCCCTTCTCAGAGCTGCTTTTCTGACAATCAAAACCAAGTCTTTGCTCCCATTAGCCCTTCAGAAGCCAGTAGGCCTCTGAGAGAGGGGACTCAGGTCCATTTTGCTGGGTGCGTCGTCAACGGAATCATCAGCCAGGCTCCAATTGAAGGATGTTTATACACGTCTACCCTGATACAACACGACCCGATATAACATGACTTCGGATATAACGTAGTAAAGCAGCGCTCCGGGAGGGGCTGGGGGGGCGGGGCTGCGCGCTCCGGCGGATCAAAGCAAGTTCGATATAACGCGGTTTCACCGATAACGCGATAAGATGTTTTGGCTCCCGAGGACAGCGTTACATCGGGGTAGAGGGTGTAATTAGCAGCAGTGTGAGAAGCAGGAGGACTCCCTCCAGCTGGAGTTTAAGATCCTAGGGGTGAAATCCTGGCCCCAAAAGTAAATGGCAAAATTCCCATTGACTTCAGTGGAGCCAGAATTTCACCGTAGGTGTTTGCAAGGCCAGTAGATCTTCTTTGGTCTAGTGGTTAAAATGTGTGTCTGGGAGCCAGAAGAATCACCTTCTATTCTTTACTGTGCCTCTACACTGGCTCAGTGTCCTTGGGCCAGGTTCTCCTCCCGTTTACACCAGTGTAATTCCATGGATTTCAGTGGTGCTACTGCTGATTTACACCCATGGCAGCGACAGCAGAATCAGGTACACGTACACACACGTGCCTATTTGGGACCCAATTCTTTACTCACAGACACTGGTATAAATCAGGCGGAACTCCACAGAAGGCAGGCGATGTGTAAAGAGCATAAGGGCGAAGAGAATCGGGCCCAGACGGTGCTACTTTCTTCACAGCAGTCACGTGCGTGAGCATTCTGCCTTTTGCCCTAGAATGAATGTTTAAGATGCTCCGAAACCCAATCAAAATGGATGATCGTTTTGGCGGGATTTTCAAAAGCATCTAAGTGACTTAGGCCTGGTCTACACTACGGGTTTAGGTCGACTTTAGCAGCGTTAAATCGAATTAAGCCTGGACACGTCCACACGACGAAGCCCTTTCTTTCGACTTAAAGGGTCCTTAGAAGCCTAAGTTTCACTTCTTGAGACTTGAGATTTTAAGTCAGTTAGGCCCCCGTCATCAGAACTACCCTCCCCCTTCACTACATCACAATGAAGGTTACACTTGCTCCGTGTCCACGTTCTGGGTGCAATTGACAGTGAGGTCGAGGGGTTTTTTGAGTGTGGGTCCCATCTGCTTCTTCCCCTCTTTTTAAAAAGACCCTAATGACTGTCAGTCCCTTTTTAGTTCTTAATTAATTTCAGAGTTCAATTGCAAATAGGAAACAAGGCAGCTTTTGCCCTTACGCACATGAATATTACGGTTCCATTTAATGTGGTTACGTGTGGAATGCTGTTATCCATTCCTGCCTGCAATAAAAGCCACATGTTTTTAAAATTTTGCACTTGAAAAAACTTTTAGGAAAGGAATCAAGTATGTTTTGTATGCATGGCATGAGATAAAAACTAGTCATAAATATTCAGAGAACAGTTCGAGCTTTATGCTTGATTTAAACAAGTGAGCACAGGGGTAAGGCCATTCAAATAATGAAAGAATGAAATCCCAACTTTCTTTTAGGAATGTGCTTATGAAGAGAAAATGAACTATTTGTGTTGAAGGGTTATAAAGCACCTAAAGACAGACCAGCCCCTTCGAAAGCGATCAAGGATTGCTAATGGAAATGGGAATTTAGGGGCTGATCCGAATCCCATTGAAGTCAATGGGTGTCTTTCCCTATGGATTTAAGTGGAATTTAACTGGTGCATAAGGTCTTGAGCTGGGCCCTACGTGAAAGCGGTGAATTTCACGGTTGGGTGGAGACTCCATTAGCCTCAAAGGTGTATCATAAATAACACCACATTCTAACCTGAAATGCATATGCACCTGCTGTACCAGATTTTTCTCTCAGGTACACTGGCGTAAGTCCAGAGTCCTTGAAATCCACCCTGTGATATGTCTGACTCTCAGATACATCTGAGTATCATTGACTCTGGATGCAGTCAAGATTGTATCAAATCCCCCGCCATTACAGTCGCTTTGTAGGATGTTAGTGTCAACCAGCCACTGGCATTTGGAACCCGATGATGTCTCGCTCTGTTCACAGCAGGTGTGGTCGACCCAATAGTCAAATCACCAGCAGCCAGGCTATATTAGTACTTTCAGTGTTGTTAGCACTGGGGGTAAAGCAACACTGGGAGATGTCCCTAAAATCCGCACTGTAGACGAGGACCTGTGATGCTGCAAAGGCAATATGCTGAGCCCTCCAAAAAGGGCAAGAAAGAAAAATTCCAAAGGAAAGAAAAAGAGGAAATGTCTGGATGAGAGAAAGGGAAGTGAAAGTCACATGGCAAAGAAAAAGTACAGCGCAGTCAAAACAAACAGAGTTATAGTTTATTATTTATAATCCGGTAGCACGTAGGAGCTCCCATCGTGTATCAGGATCCCATTGTGGTAGGTGTCATAGAAACATAGATCAAAAAGTCTGTGCCCCCGGCATCTAGTGCAGCAGAGGGGTAGGATCTCGGAACACCATTTGAGGCTGGTGTGGAAATCTGTTGTCCTAACACAATGAGGTCCTGGCCTATACCGAGGACTCCTGGGGGCTACGCTAATATGAATAAATAACGTTAATAATCTTGGACACAGAAAGGACACCTAAAGCTAATTCTTGTACAAGACGGTTGCTATGGCTTTCAGGAAACTGCCCTGGCACAGTGGCCTTGGATGCTATCCACCAGCAGAACTTCCGCTACCAGCGCAGTCTGCAGCCATCTCCAACAGACTGTGATCTCGTCAGATGGCACAAGTCAGGCAGGATTGAGCTGGGTCATTACTTAGTCAGGTGACTCTCAAGGTGCTACTATGACGATAGTTGGTCATTCAGTAGGTGGTGCCTTCCCCTGGAATTCTGCACTCAGCCAGTGCCCCAGGATGCACACGGGGCTGTGGCAGACGCCATCTTTCAGCTGTAACAGTAATTTGCACATACATATCACCTTTCGTCAGAAGATCTCCCATAGCCACACAAAGCTACACCAGTGCTATTATCCTCACCTGCCACATTAGGGAAACAGAAGCTCAGAAAACTTCAGGGGTTTACCCAGGATTGTAGAACAAATTAATGGCAGCCTCCATTCCCCTGATTCCCAATCCCCAGCTCTAATCACCAGACAATCCTGCCAAGTTATGTCCAGAATGGGAGGTAAAAAACCAGGCTCCTGCCTGTGTGAGATCATTGCACACTCGGTGGCACTTTCCCCAAGAGCAATGGGAGATAATCCCAGTGTTATGGCAGATTCCAACTGAATAATCCCATTCTGCCGCCCTAAATCCACCGCACAGTTTCCACGGGACATGGCGTTCTTTACAGCCGGCTCTCAACCATTGCGCAGGAACAATTTGTAGAACGGGGGGTGCTGAGAGACATTGAACCAACTGTAAAGCCTGTATGTGATGGAAACCACTTTAAACCAGGGGGTGCAGCATAGAATAATAGAATCATAGAATCTCAGGGTTGGAAGGGACCTCAGGAGGTATCTAGTCTAGCCCCCTGCTCAAAGCAGGACCAATCCCCAACTAAATCATCCAGCACCCCCAGAACCTCTAGTTCTAGCACCTATGCTGTTGCGTGGTGTTGCTGCCTACTAATTAGTTGCCATATTTCATCCCAGAGGTGGCTGCACTGTGGTGGCATAGGGAGGGACCCCTGTGGGCAGCCTGAAGCTTGTAAAGCCCTTTGGGATGGAAGGTCCCCTCAACCAGATTATCAACACGTATAGTAACAGAATACATTGTTCTTCATTCATAGTAACATCACTGAGCTGACAGGTCAAGGGACGAGAATGTGGAAGGACTAAGGAAACCAGCACTAGAGAGATACAATGCTTCAATGTCTACCAATGACTCATTCTTATCAAGGTCACAGGACAAGTCTGGGATTGCATCACAGAACACCGTCTGCTCCCTACAGATGCATTGATTTCACATTCATCCTGACCAGACAATGAACTCTGAGAGAATCATTCGTGCATGGCGAGAAAGTAAATACCAGTGCAATCACCTAGGCTCCTATGCAACCATCAGTATGACCAAGATTTTGAGATGCAACTAGTGTTCTTGTGTGGCTTAGGCTTGGGGTTCCTAACTTGACATACCTGAAAAGGAGCCTGAAATTCAGTAAATGTTAAGCACCCATCTTCTGAAAAATCAGGCTCCTTTGAGGTGTTTCAAGTGGGTCACCCCACAACGGAGGCTTCTGAAATCACTAGCTACTTTTGAAAATTTTGGCTAGGGTTTGTGGTAACCTGCTGTAGTTATTAGTATCGAACAGGAAGCTCAAATAACTCATGATGTTATAGTTTAATACGGCACCTCGAACATATGTTGTGGCCTCTTCATTGTGGTAGCTGTACAGCACAGAACCAACAAAACCAGCTATGCAACCATGTGTGAATACACCATAGTCATATAACTAGTCTGTGGATGACAGGACACTTAAAAGTTAGAACCACCCAAGAAATGTTTCAGCAAACTTCCAAACCAACCTCTGATGGGTTCAGCCAAAATCATGCAGCCGCCAACACACCATCAGAGCCAAAAATGAGGAAACAAAAGCCATACCTTGCTCTTGCAATATCATATACAAGTCTTTGATATGCAAGTTAACAAAAATTCAGTCCCCAGCATTCTAATCTAGATGTTTGAAATTTTGAGGAGAGAGGAGACAGGAATTACAGGTATTCTCAGATTACTTAGAACCTCCACCTGGGTAAATCAGCTATCAAAAGGGGGCACTATAATCCCAGATCTGGGCAAGGATGCTTCTGGGAAAGGCATTTTAGGATCCAACAGTAATTGGATCCGATGCTACAAATCAGAAGTCTTGGTGGGGAGACGAGAGATGGGATTTCAGGGGAAAGAATGACTGCCGCATCAGTGGGTAGCAGACGAGTGAATGTCAATACGTCCAACCTGCCTGCCAGTCGTCAAAACACCCCTATAGTCAGAAACAATCATCACCTTCTAAGCCATGTGGGAGCTAAAATTGAAGCTGTGTGAAACTCAGCCATTTTGGACTCCTAAGAAGGAAAGCATCAGAGTCCATTAGCATAGGCACAGGGTAAGGAATCAGAAGAAGAATGATTTATTCCTGGCTCCACCACCAACCTGCTGTGTGATTTTGGGCAAATCAGTTAACCTTGCAGTGCCTCAGTTTCCCCATCCATAAAATGAGGACAAGAATATTTTTCACTCTTTCGTAGGCACTTTGAGATCTACAAATGGAATGTGCCAATTGTAAGTGTTATTTATTACTCCATAGGGATTCACATCTCTTAAGTTTTGCTTTAAGTGTGGGATTCAGGTAAAACCACAGTTGAATACTAAGACTATTATGAATTTATATTGCCCCTTTCAGCAAAGGATCATATGGATTTTCCCCCAAAATCCTAAATTGGAACAGATACCACCCAGGATCAGCTCCAGAATCACATGGGTCCCAATTCAGGAAACCACTTAAGCAAGTGTTCAATGTTTAGCATGTGCTTAAGTCCCATTGAAATCAATGGGATTCAAGCAGGTGTTTAAAGTTAAACACGTGTGTCAGTGCTTTTCTGGAGTGGGGTGGACGTGAGCATGTGCTTAAGTGCATTCCTAAATGGAGACCTAGCTACTCAGCCCCCCATCAGCTGTCACAAACATTCACGAGCTTTTCAGCCTAGTGCAGCCCAGCGTTGGATCTGTAACAAAACCTTGGACCAAGCAAAGTTTCAGGTTTCATTACAAAAGTTTTGCTCACCTCTAACCATTATGCATATAGCGATTGAAGCTAGAGCCGCTAGATGGATACAGAGAGAGAGAGAGAGCGAGAGGAAGCTCACTAGCTCGCACTAATCGTTAGAGGAGTGCTCTGTTCCTGTATAGCTGTAAATAGTTTGTTAATAGATAAGGTCTCAGTAGCTGGTTTTCAAGTCTGTGTAGCATAGTTCCTGGGCTTAGCATAGGGTGACCAGATGTCCCGATTTTATAGGGACAGTCCCAATATTCAGGGATTTTTCTTATATAGATGCCTATTACTCCCCCACCCCCCTGTCCTGATTCTTCACACTTGCTATCTGGTCACCCTAGCTTAGCAGGATTAATAAAACTTGTTGGGCACTTCAGTTGCTACCTCTTGCAGCGCTGTACAGCAGCTCTTAACATGGACGACACAGAGACCCCTTGCCAATTGCTGTAATGTATGACTGGGAGGCCTAGGCTTAGCGCATGGGCCCTGCGCCGAACAGGGGCCAGTGCAGAGCCAGAAGTGGGAGATCATTGCTAGGCAAGCAGTACAGTTTTCTCAATGCGCTGATGATGAGCACAGCATACGAAGCCTATAGAGAACTAGGCATCTCTTGCCCTGTGGATTCTGCAAGATTGGTCTCTCCCCTGTGGACATTGCTGGATGATAGTGACCCCGGATGTGCCAGAATGATCTGGCCCTAGAGTAACAGAAGCAGCTATTATAAGGATATTGTCACTTTTGTCAAGTCCCTATGCCCCCCCTTCAGGCCAGTGTGCGTGATGTGCTCCCCTCTGTGCCCAATCCAGAGGATGTGGGTCATTCCAGACCCCAACTATAGAGGCTGGCTCTGCAGCCCAAGCAGGAAAAGGTCCTGCTTGGAGGTCTTTGATTCAATCAATCCCAGGTGCGAAGGTCAAGAGAAGAGGCTGCCTCACCTGCTTATTGAGAGGCTAAGGACCTTGGGCGAAACGCTGGCCCCGCTGAAGTTAATGGGAGTTTTGCCATTGACATCCCTGATGTGTATTTTTGCCCATATACTGCTTGCCCTTTCAGAATCCCATCAATGTGTCTTCAGGACGTGGACCCAGTTTCTCTATGGTATTTAGGCACCTAACTCCCATTGATTCCTAAGTATCTTTGAGGCTCTGGGCCATGGTCCTTGGAGCTGAGGTGGTGAAACCAACTAGTGTTGTACCCCTCAAGACCCAAAGACAGCAGCCAATCAAGCTCTTGTTGGCTCAGGGGCGAGTCAACCACTCCATCTTGACATCAACTCTCTCCACATTAAAACCACCCCTTCTACTCCCATGATTTTGGGGCTACAGGCCCCCATATTTATCCCCTTCCACTCCCATCCCCTTCCCCCCTGCATTGGACTTCACTGGATTAATCTCTGTTGTTTACAGAGGGTGGTTTCCGTTAACATGGTTATGTTGTTTTAGCGCCTTTGAACTGTCGTGCAGAACCCTGAGCGCCTCGGCGAGGATGGGGGGGGGGGGAAGGGAGGGGATGGAAGGGGTGCTGTATAAATAACAATGAGTTTATTATTGGTATATGTGGTTTGTCACATCGCCCAGCCTCTGAGCACTGATCTGTGGGAGGTTTTTCAGCATTTCCTTTAAATTCAGATAAAGTTCGCAATGCAACAGGGATTTTGGGTCAGCTGGTATTTCTTCTGCGGAGGAAGGACAGGTAGAGAACTTGCAAAATGACACTTACAGGCAAAAATCTGTGCTCTGGTTCATCCTAGAAAGGAGGAAGAGAAAGAATGGCGAGAAAATGGCACGAGAACAAGCCAAGCTACAGGACCAAAACTAGCCATTCAGGGCAACATCGTCTCCTTTGCACTGCGATAGTGCTTAGTCACTTCTCTCAGAGACCCAGCCTAGGTGCGATACAAGCACAGAACAAAAAGGTAGAATGTAAAATAACCGACTGACTCCAAAAGCAACCCTGGGGAAATTAGGAAACCCAAGACTGGATGCTTGGGATGGCTTTAATAGAGAGCGTTTCAAATGCACTCGGTTCAGTTTGCTGCACAGATCTCTGGGTCATTCTGCTGGAGCAAGGAATGGGTCACTGGGCCAGGAGAGAGAGAGAGAGAGAGAGTGTGTGTGTGTGTGTGTGTGTGTGTGTGTGTGTGTGTGTGTGTGTGTGTGTGTGTGTGAAGGGGGGGCACTTTCTACTGAGAAAATACCATGAGAGCAGCTGTTGTGTACGTGTCATTGATCCCTGTGATATTTAATGTGAGAGCCGGTGAGGTGCATGGGGTGGGGAAGTTGATCTAAACAGAAGGGGGATGTGGGGAAAGGGACTGGAATAAGGAAGGTGAAAAGGTAGAGGAGACGAAGACAAAGCCAGGGCCAAGAGGGGTAACATCAGTGGAGTTCCCCTCCAAGGGAATCTAGGGCATTGCCCCACTTTGACAAATATAGTCACTGTGAAAGGACATGTGCCTGCATCCCAATTCTATGCACTGTTCCCAGGTGTTAATGGAACCCCCTCCTTCATCTCTTGGGGGCAGCCACTCGAAGTGCCCCAGACTGGGTAGCCCATTCAAGTGCAGATTGCAAAGAGGCAGTGAGTAGCCAGGAGCCATAATTAACCAAGAGGAAGTTTAATGAGTCCACATTCAGATATGGGGGCTGGCCGTGCTGTGGGCGGAATAAGAGAGGAGGGAAATAAGGCAGAGGAAGAACGAGAAACCGAGAAGCAGAAAAGACCGCACAGGTTGATCCAAAAGAGAAATAAATGAGAGAATGGGAAAAGAAAGGAAAAGAAAAGGGAGAGAGAGAGAACTCAACACAGCACGGGAGAATGGGGCGGTCCTGAATGGACAGAGACTTGACAGAAGAGAGTGCTGCAGCTTGGATCGGGAACAATTCTAACTGGCCTTCCTTGGTTTTTTAACCCACCAGGCCCATTTGTCGTCAGTATCTGATGCTCACACACATGCTCCAGGTGTAGGAATAAAGGTGGGATTTTATTCTTGGTCACTATGCCATGGGATCAGCACCCACAATGGAAGGAAAGGCAGCACCGGTAGAGGCCAGAGCAAAGCCTCCGGGAGGGAGTAGCACGGGGTGTCCAGCACTCTACTGTGTGTGGCAAAATGGAAAGAGATACTAGGCAGCTGGCCGCAAAGCACACTGAGATCTATGGAAAGCCTCCAGTTGACTTTAACAAGCTTTGGATCAGGCCTTTGGGGCAGACAGGAAGGGAGACGGGCTGGGTTTCTGATGCAGAAGTCTTGCCCGGTTTCAACAGGATAGCCTGCATTTACAGTACGCTCAGAACGCAGGGTAAATCTAACCTAGCTCCAGTCGGGGCTGGACACGCTGCCTGACTCACAGACAGCACATTCCCACTTGATGCCATTGAAGTTAGCTGAATTTTTATAGAAGGGCAACATGTGGCCATAAATCTCTCCAGGGCCCAAAGGGTTCCTCTAAATTCTCCTTCGCCAACATTTCCCACTCGCGCTGGTCCTGGACGGGGTTCCTGCATTTAAGATTCTAAGGCCAGACGGACCCATTGCGAATCCGTATAACCCGGTCCAGATCAATCCCTGGATGAATTCCTGTTTGAACAAGAGCAGGTCTTCAAAAAAGACAAACCCCATCCAATCTCGATTTTAAACCTGACAGTGACGGAGAATCCACCCCAGCCCTTCGGAAGTTGTTCCAATGGTAAATCGCCCTCTCTGTTGAAAATCGGCGCCTTCTAGCAGGGTAACCGGACTTCCTACTTTGGGTGTAAACTTATTGCCACCGGCACCTGGAAGGAATCTGTGGCCCCATGTATAGCACTGTGCAATTGGCTAGCTGCATTATTGAGGGATCACGGGCAGGGTAGTTGGCTTGTGGGATCAGTGATCAGTGGGCTGAACAGGTCTTCAACAACACTAACTGCAATGGGCCCTTATCTTACACTGATTAGTAAGTAGCTTACTCCTCATTGAAAGCAGCGGGACTAGCCGCCGAGAGCTACTACTCAGTGTGAGTCAAGATGGAAGATTCTGGCCCACCCATGTCTCAGATCAGTAGCTACACATGTGAGGAAAGCGATCAGGAACCTGCATCCGGTTCCGTGTCCCAGCGCATGAGCAGACTGCATGTGCACCGAGACTCACTGTTTTCTTCCAGGCACTCAACCACTGTTCCAGAGTGATCACACAAGTTACAAATTAAACCATGAAATCGCCAGCAAACACAGCTCGTTAATTCAGCCTAAAAGCACAAGGCATAAAGAGCTAAATAAAGTCGTTAGTTAGGACCGTCTGGAAAACCATTTTCCAACACCCCGGCCTTCTAACCACAGTAGATTCCACTGCCGGCGTGTCACTTAATGTAACTGATTGTTCCTTTTTCACACTTAAAAATAAAATCTCCATTTTTTAAAAAAAACCTGTTCTGCTCAGGAGTCCTGTTTAATTTCCCTTTGCGCACAGAGTTCGTGTCCAAATAGCTGATTTCGACGAACAGATCGCAACGTAGCAGCTCAAGGCCGTGGTTAATCAGGACCTTAACAATGACCAGAGCATGGCGGGCTAACAGGCAATTTGTTACCAAACACGTTTCACTGATGTAGGCATAAATAAAACAAAGATTTGTGCAAAAACAAGGTTCGGCTTTGCTTTGAAACAGAACAGACCAAGTTTCCAATGGGCATAATTTGAATCCTTACCCATGTGTACAAGCCAAAACCTGCAGGTGTGTGCAACAGGTGTGTGCAGGTGTGTGCAATAGGTGTGTGCAATAGGTGTGCGCAGGTGTGTGCAATAGGTGTGTGCATAGCTCACCTAATCAGTTCCCTGCCATTGCAGCGGCCACCCTCAGGTACTGGTGGCCCCTCGGTGTCTATTGTTTTCTGCCTGTGGCATACAACAATGTAATCTCCTGAAGACTGAAATACTTTAAGTAAAGCCATTAGGATCCATACAGGGGTATCTGGGTGAAGCGTAATGGCCTGTGCTGGACAGGAGGTCAGACGAGAGGATCTAACGGTCTCTTCCGGCCTTAAACTCTAGGAAAAAATAACGTAGGAGGTTGGGTGACGTGGATGGCTCAGGGGATAGGGAGTCTCTTGGTTAGGTGGCCTGCTCAAATTCAGCCCTAGTCAATAGTGACCCCAAATTGTTACCATCACAAGGCCTTTGTGAAGTGTGTTTGGTGGGGGTCAGGCCAGTTCTCAGTGCCCACACTACAGACATCAGTGAAACTGGAACCAAATGTTGGCAATCCACACAGAATGGCCCCAAAATGACTGGGCCAGGCAGACCGTCTCACCCCAGAAGATGGCTTCTCCAGGTCAGGAGCAAGGCACATTGGAAAAGCAGTCATTTGGGGCCTCTTCCTCTGTGGTGCTAAGCCCCCTGTGACTCTCAGTCATTGTATTGCTGAGGGACAGTGCACATCAGGTAAAATAGTTACATAACAAGTCCCCCTGGGTTGCCAGCAAGAATAGCCCCTGGAATCTTCAGCACAACAAGCAGTCCCCTCCCACTCAAGTTAGAGGAGCAACTCCATTAGCTGCCTGGTAGCAGTAGTAGGCTCTTAGTCTCTGTGTGCATCAGCCAGTAGAGGGGAATATGACACGCTTAGCCAGCATGTTCCACGCGCAACTTTTGAAATGACTAGTTATTTATAGGCCACTGCTGTCCGGCAGTTTGCATTGACAGGAGCAGCAAAGATCCCTTTTGTAAGAACGTCACGCAGAGGTTGAGCGGTTTCAGTTTCACACGAAAACCTAGCGCAAGCTGCCAGAAGTAAGTCTGTCCTGAGCACACCAAGTTGCTGTGGCAGCTGCTGGTTGACGGAGCTCTCCCCAGATGTCTGACTCAGTCCATCCATCCTCCCCTTTTAAACCACATGGGGAAAAAACTTTTTCAGAAGGGATTTCTATTGCTGACACTTTGCTCTTCTCTAGCATTACCTCTCTGGGGACCTCAAAGGGCCAGATTCTGACATCCTTGCTCAACCTGAGTACAGTCTTGCTCTGTGAGCGCTGCCACTGTTTTGCTCCTCCTAGCATGTTTGCTGGTGAATGAATCATCTCTGCACTGGAAACACCCTTTTCCAGATAAAAATTCAACAATTGGGTATAGCCCCTAGGGAAAGGCAGTGTGGTCTAGCGGATAGAACACTTGTCTGGGATTCAGGAGACCTGGGTTTTATTCCTGGCTGTGCCACTGACCTGTTGGGTGACCTTGTGCAAGTTACTTCCTGTCACTGTTTCCCCTGCTATCTTTTGTCTGTCTTGCTTATTTAGATTGTAAGATCTTCAGGCAAAGATCATCTCTTGCTATGCATATGTACAGCACCTAGCACCCTGGGTCCCCAATCTCGTCTGGGTTCTCCAGACACTAGCCTAATACACAGAAATAATAATAAATTACCTTTCCAATGACACATGGAATGATCTTTAACGCCTAAAAGAGCTCAGTGAAGGAGCTCCCAGGGAATTTATTTGACAAAAGTAGCCTCTTTTTCTGATTGTAAATTGTCTTCCCGCTGCTTCGGATTTTTCGATTGATTTGTTATTTGGAATTATTGACCAGCTTCATTTCTATGAATAATTCTTGGCTTGCAGATTTTTTACCGGTATTCGAAATTCGAGCAGCGTCTTGCGTTTTGACTAGGCAGAGGTCACATGGTGTTGCTTCCGATCCCTGACTGGATGAATGTATTTCTTAGTATCAGGTTACCGGTACAAATGCTTACATTTACCATTCAAAAGTTGTTATGCTCTAAATGCTCCCTAAATAGAGCTGGTTCAGCAAACACCCATGCCAGCAAGATTGGTTGCTCTAAAATATTTGTGGCAAGCAATTGCTCAGGGGACTCAGGCTACTATCTGACACAGCACGTATGCATCAATTGACGCACATAAATGTTTCCATTGACTTCAGCCTCACATGCTTGAAGTTATGCATGCCGAATAAGTGTTTTGCTGGATCGTGGTGGCTTTGAACACAGACAAATCAAATGCACAGTTATTTAGTGAACATTCATTAATCAATTTTGTTGCTGTTCACCCAGCTCTAACTAATAGTGTAAAGAGGGTTTCAGGTCTCCCTGTTTCATTCAAAGTTCCCAAGCCATGTGATCATCTCATTGGATGAACTCATTTTGCAGAAGTTTCTCATAAAGTTTGTGTGCAAACAGGAGGCGTCTGTCTGCCTTGGTCAGCTGTCTGAGACGACGGCTAAAACTCAGACTCCCAGCCTCAACCTAGACAGGGGGAGAGCAAATAATGCAGTTCAGAAACAGGTTAGGGCTGGAACGGATAGAAATGGAGAACTTGTCCAGACAAAATGGTAGTGGCTTTTTTGGTCTAGCGTGAGCACTCTGACGCTGCGGTAAGAGTTTGCATCTTATCTGTAACATGCAGCCTCAGCTGGTTCCTGGGTTCTCAAGCACAGTTTTGTATCTGTCTGAAGTTCTCGTCTGAACCTCAAAAACTGGAAGAGACAATGTGGTTTTTGAGAATATTTTGAGATTTTCTACTAAAACAGAAGGAGTGGGGGGGGCTCCTTGTGAGGAAGGTGAAGAAACTGGCAGAGGTTATGTCCACACTGCAGTCAGGAAACGTGACTGCAGCACATGTAGGCACACCGGACCTAGTGTAACTAGCTAGTTCTAGTAACCAGAGCAGTGAAGCAGCCACTCAAGTATGTACTCCAGGTCCTGGCCAGGTGGGCTAGTCTGTGCAGTCCCCCGTGCTGCTCCAATATCATTGCTATTGTTATGCACACTGGATCAAAGCTAGCTTGCATACGTCTCCACGTGCTGCCGTCACGCTTCCGGCCTGCAGTCTCGACACACCTAGGGACTCGGGAGGTCTGGGTCCAATTCACAGCTCTACCATAGACTTCCCGAGGTCTGTGCCTCAATTCCCCCCTCTGTAAAGCCGCGAGGACAATATTTCTCTTGTCTATTGATTGCGGCAAGCTCTTCAAAGCAAGGGCAGTTTAAGGTGTGTCCACACTACAGAATTCATTTGAGTGTTCCACCCTCGAGTTACTTCCCACACTACTGGGTGTACAATGGAGCCCTGATCTCACTGGGGGCCTCTGGGCACTAGGTTCATAGAACTTCACAGTGTTCAAGATAGGCCATGTTCACATTCTTGACATTTCAATTCCCGGGATGATGAAACTAAAACATTTCAGAGCCATCTCTGCCAGACACAGAACTTCACTTCCACTTCCACTTCGGTCAGTGGGAATTTGAGTTTCCTAGATTCTCACAGGATCAGGCCCTGTATCTATAAATAGACATGAATCGCTTTGCACACCGCTGAAAAGCAGCCCCCCTCATTCGAACCACAGCAGCTATAGGTCAGATTCTACTGAAGCCACTGGGGGGAGTTTAGAAAGACAGAATGTAATTCCCAATGTATAGAATTTGGCCAGGACACCTGAATTAATATCCCCACCCTTGTGAAAAATGACATATTCAGTGTCAAACCCATGGTGCAGTATTGTTGGAGGTGCCATCCTTCAGATTAAACCAAGCGGTCTTCTGACAAACACCTATCAGGGATGGTCTAGGAATACTTAATCCTGCCTCAGTGCTGGGGGATGGACTCGGGGACCTCTTGAAGTCTCTTCCAGTCCTACCTTGCTATGATTCTGTAATATCCGCTGGCTGTCCAGGTGGAAAACAGAAATCCCAGAATGCTTTTCAAAATGAATAGGGGATCACCCTAGGGTCCTGACCAATATTCCTCCTCCAATAAAGCCAGTTGCAATGTTCCAGGCGGCACACGAGCTATTGCTGAGTGCACCATGTATGGGGGCAGCCTTGCATTTTATCTAACCAATCCCTGCATTAGGTTCATTGAATTCACTGCTCTGAGCCCACCTAGACACTGGTCTGAACCAAAACTCCGGATCCAAACACCTCCAATATTTGTGGGTGTTCAAAATCTGAGCACAGATCTAGATTCAAATTCTGCAGAGGGCTCCCTAACTTGAAGGGGGTCCCAACCATCCCCCTCTCCTCATCCCCCAGATCTAAACACCACCAAGCATTGGGGTGGTGGAAATGTGGCTCTAGATTTTTAAGGCTTAACCTATCTCTGATTCTCATCAGGCTGAGGCCAAACCAGACAAGCTCTGGCAGCAGGTCAAATCACAGGAAAATCTAGGTCTCGTCTACACTAGGGATTAGCCCCAGTTCCAGACACTGACATAGCTGGCCCAGTGCACAATGAAGACAAGGTAAGCCATGATCTGCAACCTTGCTCAAAACAGGGGTGAGCTCCATCACTGAAGATCACAGTGTTCCTGGGCTATGTTAGAGGTTTGCACTGGTCCAGCTACACCAACGTGTGGCCACTTTTAGCTGGGCTGGGAAAAAATTGCCAGTAGAGAAGAGGCCCCTGTACCAGATCAACACCCACCCACGAGCAGCCGTCGGGAAAGCAAATTCTTGCTCTGTTTGAAGTGGAGAATAAGAGATTTGTTGAAAGCTGGGGTAGGAGCTTTGCTCTCAAAGGTAGCTTTTGCATTTTTCAGCTGACTGCTAGGTTGCTTCAGAACGTACACATGAGAAAGTTTGTGGTCTAGCCATAAAATCCGAATCCCCTTCTAATAAATACAAACAGCATTTATGCATTATACTGATGTTCTATAATGTTCTTTCAGAATGAACAGAGATGATCCTTGAGCAACTCTAGAACTGATATTAGAGGGATTAAGTTAGGGGAGTTTAAACACAACATATAGGTTTTGATTTTAAAAAATTACCATATTTGGGACTGACCCTGAAAAACTTTCACTCAAACGAGTTGTTCCATTAACTTCAGTCATGCAAGAAAGGAACATTCCTGTAAGGATTGCAGGAGCGGACCCATTCCTCTCCAGGGTCCCTCCTTTCAAGAGACATCACTAATTTTCATCCCAAAGTTCCACAGGGTTGTGGCATTCCTTCACTTTTGTCACTGAAAATAATTTGCATCAGAAATAAAGACGCATGAAACTGAGATTTCAGAACAAGCCATTTAAGTGACATGAAGGCATTCCCACGGCAGCTAAAGTTTCTTGTATGAATAATTTTTTTAGTGTCCCTCATTCTGGGGCTTTGTCACACATGGGGTTAGAGTCTCATCTGGGGTGAATTGGTTCAGCTTCATTGACTTAAACAAGAGTTTTGCCGATTTGCACCCGCTAACAATCAGGCGCAGAGACTGTACTTTTCATTTCGATTTTAGCAGGTTGAGAGGCATGACTGAGTCCATCCTTCCAAATGTCTACCCGACATTTTTTCAAAACACAGTTTCAATTAAAACAATTTAAAAGAAAACAGATTAAACAGTCCCTTCTGATGTTTGCAACCTAAACATGGCAGCATCAGGCTGTACTACAGGAGAACCAGGAAGGTGAAACTGACAAGAAAGAGAAACGTGCAACTGACAAAAAGCAGAAAAGTGAAACCTATTGATCCAGCTTCATTGTCCAAACTACACCTCTACCCCGATATAACGCGACCCGATATAACACGAATTCCGATATAATGCGGTAAAGCAGTGCTCCGGGGGGAGGGGGGGGCAGGGCTACGCACTCCGGTGGATCAAAGCAAGTTCGATATAATGCGGTTTCACCTATAACGTGGTAAGATTTTTTGGCTCCCAAGAACAGCGTTATATCGGGGTAGAGGTGTAGATGCAAAAAGAAAATAAACTACATTAAAAATGACAAGGAAATCAGATTCTGAAAATTCTTGCCGTTTAAAAGGTACCTATCAATACACAGATAAGGAAGTTTTAAAATATGTGCATGTGATTTTTAATGAGGGTCTAACCCACTCTGATGTGGGTAGGTAGCTATAACATATAGACACCCGTCTGATGTTGAGAAAGGTGGGCAGAGAATAACTGCTCTGTGGGCCATATACCAGATGAATCTTTATGGCAAAGGCCCTAGCAATGAAACCAGGCATATTTAAAGTCTCTGGGCCTGGTTCCCATTGAAATTGGTGGGTGTTCTGCCATTGACTTCAATGGAAGCAAGAGCTGGGGCCAGTGCTGGTTCGCTGCAGGTTGGCAGCTTTGCTGAGTTTTATGGAGAAACAGAGGGCTCATTCCCTGGGCGGGATTTTCCAAACCTACCCAGCCCTAATAAAAAAAGGTGTTTAATTACAGGGTTCAATGCGAATGGGCACAAAAGCGGCCAATAAAACGCAGCGCTGTCCAAAGGAGCGGCAGCGTAAGGGCTTAATTTTGGAACGGCACATCTGATTTATTCTTTACGCTTTTTGGCTAGTGCTGTCCCTACCTCCTTCTAATGAGGGAAAATGGCAGCGGTATTTCAGGAATCCCTGCTAAGTAGTTTATTCCTGACTTACAGTCAGTGAAATCACAGCACTGTGATCTGTCCTTAAATTATCTCCAGGCATATGCTTTGAGTTTAAAGAGAACTTCACAGTCTGCGCGGGCAGTTGAATGTCTGCCAGTCGGCATTTGGCCATCCCAGACATTTGGAGAGTGAGGCCGGGGCTGCTTTCATTGGTGAAAAGGGGTTTGAAATCTCTGCTATGAGAAGATGGATTTTACGTACAAGTCTGATGTTGGGAGTGGAGGGTGCTCGACACTTCACAGGCCCAGCCCCACTGTGAACTCAGACACGTCCGAATTCTGTAGATAACATAACCAGAATGAACTCCCTCTGACTTTCCAAGGAGTCAGGCACCAAAATGCCTTTGAGGATCTGGGCCTCCGTGAATTGCAATGTACAGTTCTGGTTACAGTTCCTGATCCTACAAACAGGCACATGCGTGATTTTATTTAGTCCCATTGACTCATGTGCATTTTCAGCACTGAGCTCATAGGGAGACATGTGGAGAAGGGGTCTGAGCAGAGACCCGGGACCTAGGTGTTCCTACCTTCTGATCTTGATTCCTTGTACTGCTCTGGCATCACATAACCTCTGTGTAAGGAAGCACAGGAGAGCTACAAAAGATCAATGTTTAGTTCCAGTCACATGTCATGAGGCAGGGGTACAAAACGTTGCCCCCACATCACATGGCGGAGGTCAGCCTCTATTTGGTACAACATGTGCCTCAGTTTCCCCAGCAGCAAAAAGGGGGAGAACCCTCCTTGACTGACACTGAGGCTTGTGAAGAAGTTAATTACTCAAGGATGCAAAGTGCTGGGGGGGGGGGGTGCGAGGGTGTTATTATTCCTAAAAGAGGATTGGAATGTATTTCTGGTTTTATTCATGTGTACAAGTATTTTAATATTTGTATTAAAAGGATTTCCCCCCAATTTTCATTATTTTTTGTTCCTTTTTTCCCTGGTGATCATGGAAAGCCTCTTCCCCAGTCAGATTCATCCAATTAACAAGGCTTAATTTTTCTTCCTAGAGCATTATTCATGTCAACCTCGTGCACCATAGGTGTACAATAAATGGCAAGTCCTTTAGCTTATTAATTATCTTGTCACCCCTCTGCTGAGCAGTAGCAGATTTTGGAGCACTGTAGGTTGCCTCTTCATTGGCGGAGAAATCAGTGACACACAATCTGGGTGTATTCTTAGAACAACTTGTTTTACAGCAGTCCTTGAACAGGGATGGTCACAAACAGCATGCAGGCAATGCCCTCTTTCAAGAATCCCGGCCATAACACTGCTGCCCAGTTTCCAGGGAGCAAGAATTGACTCTAAAGAGTTTAAGGCAGAGATCAGACTTCTCAGCTGCTTGCCACAGCTCCCCAAAAGAAACAAAATCACAAAAGTGACAACAACGCAAGCATGTCTTCAGAACCCGATCAGTGCGCCAACACTAAGAACTTGCAAGACTATGTTTCCCTATGTTTCCCAGCTTCACCCGGTAAGTCCCGTCATAACAGCATTTACATAGTAACCAATGGCAGCCTAGCATTTTACAGACAAATGAAAGACACAATCTCGCCTCCAAGCAACTTACAAAGTCAGTCCCGTATTGTGAACCACGCAGGTGGCCCCCTGCACCTGCGCAGACCCTCACTGAACGCAGGTTCTAGGCCCTGTGGTGCTCCATGCAAGGGCACAAGAGACCGAGCCTCCTACGAATAATTGTATTAACGTCATGGCTGGGTTTGCAAGCTCAGGCTGTACAAGCCCAACTTTGCTCCCATCAAAGGTAAAACTTTCACTGACTTCAACGGAAGCGGGATCATGCCTCCCATATATGTCTGCTCTTCTTGGCACCCTCCAGCACACAGCAATATTATTAAGTCCCTTGTGTTTATTTTGTTCCCATAACTGTAGTGGTTATTGTAACGTTTCAAGAGGGTTGGAGAGTACCCCAAGCACTCCCCGAAGGCTTATTCTCAGATAGAGAGGATTTGGCAGGGAACAAACAGCTGAAAACAGAAATTAAAGGCGATTCCAGCAAATTAATCCATATAAACTCTCAGCTACTTTGGTGTGTTCTTACCTCCCCCACAGGAGCATTGTGAGGACTAATTGGGGAAGGCTGTAAATCTGTAAGAGCCCCAGGTACTGTGTTACACATCTTGGAAAGGAGTGGAGTGCTCAGTTCTCAGTTGTTCTGCTTATCAGTACTGTGCCCATAGAGAGCACTTTTTCTGGATCTCAAACTGCTTTCCGGATATGGCACTTCTGCAGCACAGGTCAGCACAATCACCCCCATTTTACGCATGAGGAACGGTCAGTGATCAGTCCCAAAGAACAGAGTGACACAGCAGCAAGGCTGGGAACAGACCCCAGGGAAGGACTGCAGTGTCTTGCAGCTACGCAATAGCCATGAACTGCAGCAGTTGTTATTAGTATTGTGCTGTGCGATATCCATAGCCTGCCCAGCACTTTACAGCCAAGCATCGATAAGGGGCCTGAGTCTGATCTCCCTGGCGCTGGTGGTTTTCCACAGGTATAATTCTCCTGACGTGGATGGAGTTACTTTGGATTTACCCCCGTGTAAGTATGATGAGATCTGGGCCCTAAACGGGCAAAAGAGCCTGGAAAAAAGGTGCAGCAAAAAGGAGCTCAGGCCCTGTGGATGTGGACTAAGCAGACTGAGGATGTCTAAGTCAGAGTCAAGTCTGGTCTATTACCATAGCTCTCAGCACTCCCACCAGTCGGTTTTGATTTTGGTAAGTTATTTTGTTAACAATAGCCATGTTTTGTTGTGAAATCACATCCCCATACAGCTAACACCACAGGCCACTTACCAAATAACCCATGAAGCCCAAGGATGACCAGGCAGCATAACCTCTCACGCGTGCCTGCCCCTGAGGGATGCCATTTCTTTTCATGTCAAAACTGCCTGCACTCCACCCCAAAGCAGCCTCTTCTTCACTTTTATTGTGGAGAAGAAATTTACATCAGAAGGAATCATGAAACCGACGTGACGGAGAGAGTTGCTCGCCCTAAACAAACAAATCCGCACAGCACCTGGAAGTCTCCTCCCATGAATAATTTTTATCTCCCTCGTTTCGAGGGGTTGTCACACGCTGGGTCAGCTGGTGTGAATCGGCAAAGCTCCTCTGACATACAAATTACACCAGTTTACATCAGCTGAGGATCTGGCCCAGTGATTGTCTCCCTCACTTGGGTACCGGGAAGTTGAGGGGTACGGAGACTATAAGCCACCTGACTGGAGAGCGCATCAAAAATCACCCCCACCACCAGCAATAGTTCATGCCTTTCTCTTCAGGGTTGAGTTTTATTTCTCTAAAATCAAAACAGTTCAGCGCTACATAAATCAAACAGGTAAATCAGGCCCTGCCTCCTGCTGGAGCCTTCCTGCTTCCTGCAGGTATCACTCTTATCTAAGGGCCAGCTGACCAGCAGCCTCTCAGGTTACGTCTACACTGCAATAAGAAACCCAGGGCACCAAGTCTCAGAGCCCAGGTCAGCTGACCTGGGCTCATGGGGCTTGGGTTGCAGGGCTAAACATGGCAATGTAGAGTCAGGTTCAGGCTGGAGCCTGGACTCTGAGATCCGCTGTCCTCACTGACCTGAGCCACCTGCTGCTAGTCTTTTATTGCAGCAAAGACCTACCCTCACTGGACACAAACTCATCACTTGGGAGGCAGCTAGTCAATTGCAAAAGGGGTGGAGACGAAACCCAGTTCCCTTAGAGGGCCCTCCTACCTTGTGGCAGAGGGTAATGTTGAATGAGGCTAATTTTTCAGTATCTCCCTTCACAATCAATTTCAATAAAACACTTTTTGCCTCCCCTACTCCATGTTGGTTGTTTTTATATTTTCTTTTATTTAATAAAAACTCAAGTAATACATTCCTCATGCTCCCACTGTGCTCACTTCTTCCCGGGAGAATGGAAAACCATTTAATCATTTCTAAATATGTTTATATTATGGAAAATCGTAGATGCTTTGACTATCCCATTCCCTTCAAAAATCATGTTTTTAAAAAAGACAAGGGAGGAATGGAGAGGAAGGAGGGCCTAGTGGTGAAAGCACTGGACAGGACTCAGGACTAGAGCAGGCTGACATTTTTTGGCCGGAACTTTTTGTCCACTGAAAAATGTAGATTTGGGTCGATCAAAACATTCAGCAATGTCATATCGAATTGGTTGACTTGTTTTGGTTGAAAAAGAAACCAATCAACAATCATTCCAAACAAGTCAAAACGTTTTAATGTTGCTATTCAAAACAACTTACCATTTCAAAATTTGCTTCTATTTTATTTGTTAACCAATTAAAAAACTCAAAAAGGAAACCAAACATTTCATTTTGGGTTGAGCAAAACATTTCATTCCTTTTTTTTTTTTTTTTTCAGTATTTCAGATTGGCCAGGGAACCAGAAAAAAATCACTTTTTTGCTCGGCTGTATTCAGAAGATCTAGGCTCAGACCTGGTTCTGCCAGACACCCTGTGACTTTGGGCCAGTCACTTGTGGTCAGTTTGTTTGTCTCTTTAGATGGTAAGCTCTCTGGGACAAGGGATTGTCTTTTCTTTACTGTCTGTCTGTACAGTACCTGACACTATATGACCCCCATCCTGGTCATTACATAGCAGGGTGACCAGCCAGCAAGTGTGAAAAATCGGGACAGCAGGTGGGGGGTCATAGGAGCCTATATAAGAAAAAGACCCAAAAATCAGGTCTGTCCCTATAAAATCGGGACATCTGGTCACCGTACTACATAGTGCAAATAAATAACAACAATAATGATACCATAAGTCCCTGTCTTGTTTCTTTCAGTATAATCCCTCCCCCCTCATTACTAATTCACTCACTATTGTCTCTCTCTTGTTTTTCCCGATGTTTATGCTAAACTTTAAAATCGCAAGGGGGACATATCTGGAATCAAAACGGCAGAAAGCTCTCATCCCAGCTACAGTGAGAGCTTACCTGGGTGACTGTCACCCAGCGAAGAGCAGTCATCCACATTTTAAGGCCGACAGTTTCAAAACTGGCTGTTCGTTTGGGGGTACAGAAGGCCTTCGTTTTTAGGAGCCCAATTCGACACACCTCGCTTTGATTTCAAGAGGTGTTGAGAAAGTATGGAGCAGGGGGTCTTCAGCAACTCTAGAAATTAGGATCTAGAACATCTCAAGCCGAGGCACCCAAAATTAACGGATCCTTCTGAAACCTTGGCCTTAGCCTTTTAAACCCATGTTAGAGTAGACCCAGAGGAGCTAGTCAAAGTAGTTGATGGAGCAGGAGCAGGGACAGCAGCTGAGCTGGGGGATTTATAGCCAAGAAGTAGCACAAGTGAGAAATCTACCCTGATAGGGCCTTAAAAGGCTAAGGCCAAGTTTTCAAAAGAGTCCACTAATTAAGGGTGGGTCAGTATTTGCAGCCTCCGTGGGAAAGGAACTGATGGGAGGAAGTGGGGGAGGAACAGGTACAGGGGAACAGCCAGGGGACTTATTGCTCAGAAGAAGCACAACGGAGATACGCCCCTTCCTCTCCAAAACAGGCTTGCAAACACTGACCTACAGCCAGGCACAGGCAATAACACGAACGATAATAATACGACGATATCACACTTAGGGCAATCACACCTTGGTCTGTTACTCAATGCTGACCACTATTTGACATCCAGCAACCCCCTTTTTCCTCTCCCCTTGTGAGGTGTCCATAAACGGCTTCCTTGCTGCTTGGTTACCGGTTTGGCCCATGGTGCGATGACCCAGCTCCTCAGAGGTATTTAGGCATCTAATTCCCATTGAAAACAATGGGAGAGAGATGCCTACATATCTTGGCGCATCTGGGCCTGGGCTCATTAGCACAGCCAGGTGTAGCCTGTAGCTCCCCTACCCTGCCTGCCTAACCCCAGGCCTTTGGCCTGACACTCAGTGGCTTGAACAGATTTCTCAGACCTCCACGATCTCGAGAATTTTAGCTGCATTGCAACCGCGCAAATGGCATTAACTAGAACGTAGCAGGACGAGAGCGATGGATCTTCGCCAAAGGGCAGAAACTGAAGGGACGGGGCTGAGAGGAAATTCGAAGGCTTTGCAAATTCCTGTTATCTACTACGCTTGTGTGGGTGATTTGTGTAACTGACCAAATCAGTGCAAAGTGCCAATAGTCCAGTTGACTAGACAGTGCAGTGTTGTTAGCTTCCTACATCATCCAGTCGGGGAAAAGGAGTTTTCTTCTTATAGCAGATGTACACTTAGTTCCCTGGGTTCTCACAGGCCATCCAGAATGGCAAATCAAAGTTGTCAGTCAAATACGATCATTAGTCTGGAGTCATATGCTTATTAGATAGGCTCTTGAGGGAAAGGGGTTGTTTTGGGGCTAACACTCCCACAACTTTTGGGGTTTCAAATTCCAGATCCTAATTTTGCAACCAGAGTTAGATCCCCACCTTGCAAACATTCCTGTACTTAAATTTACTACTGAGAGTAGTAACTTCTTTGCAGGATCAGAGCCTACCTTTCATTATTATTTATCTAGTGCCTTTGATGGGCATCACATGTTACACAAACATAGAAGACTCAGCCCCCACCTGTATGAGTTTACAGTATAAGTCCTGGATCCAGTCAACCCTTCCACATATGCTTAACGTTAAGCGTATGAGTGTGTGCCAGACGGACATCTCACAGCAGGACTGCTGTTCCCATTGGAATCAGTGGGAGTTTATCACTGACTTCAATGGTAGCAATATCAAACCCTACATCAAACTGATGTTTCACCAAGGAATGGCAATAGGCCAAAATGAGCAGAGTGAAGGGGAAGAGAGGCAGTGGGAGTGCCCATTAAATAACATTATCTGGAGTGGAGTGTATGTGTCACTGGACTGGAGGCACTACACTACAGTCATGCACAGAGCGAGTCCTTTCTTGCCCGCTACACCTAGGGTGACCAGATGTCCCGATTTTATAGGGACAGTCCCTATTTTTGGATCTTTTTCTTATATAGGCTCCTATTATCCCCCACTCTCGTCCCGATTTTTCACACTTGGGCCACGTCTACACCACCCGCCGGATTGGCGGGTAGTAATCGATCTATCGGGGATCGATTGATCGCATCTCGTCTAGACGCGATCAATCGATCCCTGAATCAACGCCCGTACTCCACCTCGGCAGGAGGAGTAAGCGGAGTCGACGGAGGAGCCACGGCGGTTGACTCGCCGCCGTGAGGACGGCCAGGAAAGTCGAACTAAGATACTTCGATAGCGTAGCTGAAGTTGCGTATCTTAGATCGATTCCACCCCCCCTCTAGTGTAGACCAGCCCTTGCTGTCTGGTCACCCTAGCTACACCGCTGCACTGTCATAATGGTCCCTCCTGGCTTGAAGAGAGGCGGGCCAAATTCTATTCTCTTGCTGATCCACTCTGGTGTAACTCTTCTGGTTTCAATGGGTTGACTCCAGAATGAGATCAGACTCAGGCCCTATGAATTCCTAGCATTACTGGCGTCAATAAGCCACATGCATTCATCCGGGCAGCGGGTTTGGGGCTTTTATAGAGAGCGGTCCAAATACGAGGCTACTCCGGAATGGGCTAGTCAGAGGATTCTCCATGAGGCCATAAATCACCTTCAATTAGGGAAGTTTGGACTGGTTTTCAGGTGGGGAGAAAAATTCCCGGTTCAGCTTTCGGCCTGGACAGCGATACCCTTGCTGA
Organism: Malaclemys terrapin pileata; assembly: GCF_027887155.1. Taxonomy (NCBI): domain Eukaryota; kingdom Metazoa; phylum Chordata; order Testudines; family Emydidae; genus Malaclemys; species Malaclemys terrapin. The sequence goes on along the minus strand of NC_071526.1, from coordinate 11,456,189 downwards.
ACTTCGGGGGGATTCCAGACTTGAGCAATGAGCAATGCCAGGAGTTAGCCACCCAGTTGTTTTTCTCAGAACCCAGTATAGGTGGAGTTTTTCAATACCCTGTGTGGGAGTTATGTGCAGCAGAAATAAAAAAAAAACACCTGGGTTTTCAGAAGGCCCCTTCTTCCCATGTGCTGTTCTCACACTGTCTGCTTCTCCTGTGAGAGACTGATGTGTGAACTGCTCAATCAGAAGGAAGCCTGACCCGTGTGTACATGGGACCTATTCTGAGAACTTTCACATAGTTCCCATTGACTGGGAAACCACTTCCTCTGTCTGCGAGAGCAGCTACCTCATTTGGAAAGTGACTCTCACACACGATACCGTGTGCTTTCTTCATTGGCTTGTCTGACTTGTGAACGTACCGGGGAGGGAGGGAAAAGAGAGGAGACAAATTGACCAAACAGGTGAGACGGGAGGGAAATATTTCCAGAGTAGCAACTGGTAACAGTTTGACAGCCCACTTTCTGGGGGGAGGGGGTGTGAAAATCATGGATGTATCAGAGATCAGAAGAGGACTCTACATTGTACAGAGCTGGACTCTAAAGCCCTTTGAGTTTTTACCCAGTCTTTACTCTGGCACAACTTACTATCTCTCATAGGAGCTTACACAGCCCCATTACCGCAGTATCCAAGTCCCCCCATTCTTTAGTGTCACACAACCCTGTAAGGTAGGAAATTGCTATTATCCCAATTTTGGTAAACTGAGGCAAAGTGAGGCTAAGGGACTTGCCCAAAGTCACACTGGAAGTCTGTGGCAGAGTAGGGACTTGAACACAAGATTCTGGCTAGGGCCCTAACCACTGGACCCTTCTTCCTCCCACGGACTTCCTCTTCCATTGACTTCATCTGGTGTCTTGCCCGAGCGTGAACTGCAGGCTCTGGCCCAGAGGTTTAATTGTTCCTGATCCATAACCGGATCTCACTCATTCTCCCCTGTTTCATTCACCCCATGGCAAAGAGCCTGGCTTTGGCCATCTTCAGGACATGCTGCAAGGCACATCTGTATTCCCAGGCTGTCCCTGGGGTCAGAGCTGTGTGGGAGGGGTGGGGGCGAGGATGAGAACTGTGTGGAGAGTCTGCTGAAAAAAATATTAGTATTTACAGAGCAGTAGCACTCAAGAAGTGCTTGGTGCTTTGCAGACAACGGGGAAGAGGCAGTCTCTGCATCAAAGAGAGGAAGGATGGTCCAGTGGTTAAGGCCCTAGCCTCAGATCTAGGTTCAATTTCCTGCTCTGCTACAGACTTCAAATGTGACCTTGGGCAAGTCATTTAGTCTCTCTCGGCCTCAATGCCTCATCTGTAAAACAGGGATAAGAGCACTGCCCTACCTCACAGGAGTCTTGTGATGGCAAAGACATTAATGAGCATACGACACAGTGGTGGGGTCATTTACGTACCGTAGACAGACAGACTGAGCTCAGTGCTGTGGATTGAAGGGCCCCTACCCTGGGAATCTTTTGAAAATTTCAGGCCCACTTCATTGTGGCCACACCCCTTGGGGAGCCATTTATGCCGATGCAAAGTGAGCGTGAAACACCCCCACTTCACTTTGCACTGATGTTAACCACTGCAGACAGAGCGGGGCAACACTGAACTGGGCCCTTGGACCAAGATTTTCAAAAGTGACGAGTGATTTTGGGGGCCTCCATTTAGTGCCCAACTAGACGGGCCTTCAAGGACCCGGACTTTCAGAAAGGGCTCAGCACCGGCCCCTCTGGGGTGTGGTTAGCTGCAGGGCCGGCTCTAACTTTTTTGCCGCCCCAAGCAAAAAAAAAGAGCACTGCCCTGCCATAACAGCCCCCCCCCCCCGAGCGCTGCACCGCCGAAACACCCCCCGAGCGCTGCACCGCCGAAACACCCCCCAAGCGCTGCACCGCCGAAACACCCCCCGAGCTCTGCGCCGCCGAAACACCCCCCAAGCGCTGCACCGCCGAAACACCCCCCAAGCGCTGCACCGCCGAAACACCCCCCGAGCTCTGCGCCGCCGAAACACCCCCCAAGCGCTGCGCCGCCGAAACACCCCCCCGAGCGCTGCGCCGCCGAAACACCCCCCCGAGCGCTGCACCGCCGAAACACCCCCATGAGCGCTGCGCTGCCGAAACACCCCCCCCGAGCGCTGCGCCGCCGAAACACCCCCCGAGAGCTGCACCGCCGAAACACCCCCCCCGAGCGCTGCTCCACTGTAACACCACCCCCGAGTGCTGCGCTGCCGAAACAGCCCCCCCGAGCGCTGCGCCGCTGAAACACCGCCCCCAGCGCCACCCCGCTGTAACACCCCCCCGAAGCACTGCGCTGCCCTGCCGAAACACCCCCTGAGCGTGGCGCCACTGAAACACCGCCCCCAGCGCCACCCCACTGTAACAACCCCCCCAAGCGCTGTGCTGCTGAAACACCACCCCCAGCGCCGCCCCGCCGTAACACCCCCCTGAACGCTGCGCCACCGAAACACCCCCCGAGCGCTGCGCCGCCGTAATACCCCCCCCCACATGCCGCTCCGCCGAAATATCCCCCCGAGTGCCGCGCTGCCGGAAAAAAACAAAAACAAAACCCCGAGCGCCGCGCCACTGAAACACAAACAACAACAACAAAAACCCCGAGCGCCCCCCGCCACTCCAAGATTGGCCACCCCTTACAAGGTGCCGCCCCAAGCACGTGCTTGATCGGCTGGTGCCTGGAGCCGGCCCTGGTTAGCTGAGCACTCCAAAGCAATCGGCCCTTTTGAAAATCACAGCCTGTGTAGATGGAGTGTTTTGGTAAGAAGTTACGCCTCCAATATCTCCTGTTTATAACACACTTTGGGTGTGAGACAGTGGGACGACGCCACAGGGATAGGCATGGCAGAAAACCCTGGAGCGGTAGGTCACACGAGAGGGAGGTGAAAGCCAAAATAACTACTCATTTCTATTCATTTATTATTATTCAGCTCAGTCTGTCTGTGGTACATATATGGCACCCGTCACTGTGTCATCTCTTAGGGCCTTACCATTATTAATGTATTTGTCAACACAATACTCTGTGAGGTAGAGACCAACACAATATCCCTGTTTCACAGATGAGAAACTGAGGCACAGAGAGACTAAATGACTTGCCCAAGGACACTCTGGAAGTCTACAGCAGTGGTTCTCAACCAGGGGTTCACATATTATCCCTGGTGGTACGCAGAGGTCTTCCAACAGGTACATCAACTCATCTAGATAGTTGCCGAGTTTTACAACAGGCTACATAAAAAGCACTAGCGAAGTCAGTACAAGCTAAAATTTCATACAGACAATGACTTGTTTATACTGCTCTACACACTGACATGTAAGTACAATATTTATATTCCAATTGATTTGATAATTATACGGTAACAATGAGAAAGTCAGCAATTTTTCAGTAATACTGTGCTGTGACACTTCTGTATTTTTATGTCTGATTTTGTAATTAAGTAGTTTTTAAGTGAGGTGAAACTTGGGGTACGCAAGACAAATCAGACTCCTGAACGGGGTACAGTTGTCTGGAATGGTTGAGAACCACTGATCTACAGCAGAGCAGAGAGATGTTTAAAAAGTCCTGCGAGTTGGCCGAACTCTGCCCCCACTGCAGTTAATTGTAAAGCGCCCAATGAGTCCAGTGGGAGCAGAGTTAGTCCAATGCTGAGTGCATCCCGCCCATACTGTGCATTCTAACATATATTGATCATATTGGTAGCAGTAAGCATATATACTGTAATTTTAGTAACACATACGTTTGATGATATTTGCAATGGGTAACAATATGCTGGCAGTATAATGTATAGGATATTTTGTATAATATATACAATGGAAATATGTTACATAGGGTGAAAATGATTAGCGCCTCTAACGAACTGGCTAGTGTGTATGTGTCACCCATTGGGCTGTCAATGAGGGAGTCCAGTCTGCTCAGCGATGCATCAGAGCCCCTGCACAGTAAGCAGTTAATGGAGAGTCTCCTTTGACCCAGCTAGTTGGGGTTTGAAGTGAGATGTCTGGATCCAGAGTCAGATCTGACTTTCCAGGGAGTTTAGATGCTGGAGGCTCCAATTCATGCCTGTCTCTAATAACTATGCTCTCAAATCATGCTCTAAAGATGTGCTCTGAATCCAGGCTAGGGGTAGTTACTTCAGGTCTCCTGCCTGCCTTGTACATGTTATTTTCATAGCATCATAGGACTGGAAGGGACCTCGAGAGATCATCTCGTCCGGTCCCCTGCACTCATGGCAGGACTAAGTATTATCTAGACCATCCCTGGGATGTCTAACCTGCTTTTAAAAAATCTCCAGTGATGGAGATTCCACAAGCTCCCTAGGCAATTTATTCCAGTGCTTCACCACCCTGATAGTTAGGAAGTTTTTCCTAATGTCCAGTCTAAACCTCCCTTGCTGCAATTTAAGCCCATTGCTTCTGGTCCTATCCTCAGAGGTTAAGAAGAACAATTTTTCTGCCTCCTCCTTGTAACAACCTTTTATATACTTGAAAACTGTTATGTCCCCTCTCAGTCTTCTCTTCTCCAGACTAAACAAACCCAGTTTTTTCAATCTTCCCTCATAGGTCATGTTTTCTAGACCTTTACAATAACATAGCTTCCAGGTAACATGGAGCATCCATCAGGCATGAAGAAGCAGGCAAGGTTAAAGAGAATTGATTCACTGACCACATTCTGAGCTTTTATCTTCGGCTGAGTCATTTGCTGAAGATATTTTGTCTCTCAGACCATTTTCATTAGCTTCCTGGCTAAGGTTTTGCCTGTCTATATCCCCTTTTGTAACATGCAAATAGCAAGCAGCTCCCATTTGTCCGCATGACGTGAAACACAAAGCTGACGTGTCTCAGGCTGCGGCGAGCATCAGACAAAGTAGTTACATTTTAGTGAAGTTGGAGTTAAAGGAACTAGTCCAATTTATCATCCATAAAATCATTGTAAAAACCTAAATGAAATCTAAACGCCTCCTGGGCAGATTTTGCCCAGGGAAAGGACCACGCCTCTAATGAGACAACACTGCTTCCCTGGCCTAACAATATCATGATAGAATATTATGATGTGTGAAATTAAAAATGTCCCTCAAATCCCTCTTTAGTAATCCCCCTGACATGCAGCCTAACGCAGGCAGACGTGAGCTACATTGTACATGCAAAGAGAAATGTAGCAACATGTCTGTACTACTGCAGCCATGTTCAGCCTTCCTCCCATCAGTTATTTACCTTATCCACCTGTTGCATCTTGTCATTAACCAAGCTTGTATGCCCACTGAGGCAGGGCCTGTCTTTTTACTACATCTTTGTACAGCACCTGGCACAGTGCGGTCCCAATCACTGACTCAGGCCTTTAGGATCTTCTGTAAATAATAACCAGAGCACTTTCTTCTTTAACACTGGCTCCCAGTAGCAAAATACCCTACACTATATCCACTGTGATGTTGATTGTATGTGGTTTCTTAAGACTCATCTTTGGCTGGGACTTAAAACCAGGAAGCTGGCCATAATAATTAAAGATCACATGGGCCTCTTGTTAAAAAACAAATAGATATTAGCTCTAGTGTCCTCACCAAAACACATGTCGGGGGGCACCAAAACGATTTGTAAATTTGAGTCGAATTTGACTAATACTTTTGGCCGAAAAAAAGAGAGGATTTCCCCCCCAGAAATGTCAAAATAGTTCATTTAAAAAAAATCACCGTGAGCCCTTTTGAAAATGTCGACTCGATTCAACGTTCCAAACATTTTGTTTCGAACCAAATGAATTTTTTTTGGATTTTCATTTCGGCGAGGGAATTGAAAAAATTCAATTTCTGTTTGAAATGAAACTGGGTTTTGTTGTTGTTGTTGCTGGCTTTCAGTTTGGCCACCATTCTGAGAAGTCAATTATTTGCTCAGCTCTAGTTAGGAGTCGGGGTGGGGGGGAGGGATTTAGAACAGAGAAGGTGCCCGGATGTCCCAATCTGCCTGCAATGATTCAAATGGGCGTGTCCCCCAAATAAAAGGCAGATTGTGCCAATTGCCATTTGAATACTTTCACTCTTGTTTGTCCTGGGAACGCACCCTGGACACCAGAGTGGTGTTATCCATGTGCCCTTTGCCCTGCATGACTGGTTGATCTTCCTGGGGTCTGATGTCAGGACTCCCTGCCCGCACTTGCTATCTGACGTCAGTCTCTCAAACACTCTGTGCCTCTGTGTAACCATCTGTAAAATGGAGGAGTCACCAGTATTTGTTGAGCACTTTCCAAGCCTCAGATGAAAGGAACTACAGACGTGCATTTGAATGACCTCTCTCCTTCTCTGCCCTTTGCCCCATGAGTGACCGGCCCATGCAAGGTTTACAAGAGCAGTAGCCTGTTTGGAAATTGCATTAAAGAGCTAAGGTAGGTGAGGTAATTAATATCTTTTACTGGACCAACTTGTTGCTGAGAGAGACGAACTTTTGAGCTGACACAGGGCTTCAGGACCTGAAGAAGAGCTCTGTGTCAGCTCGAAAGCTCCTCTCTCTCACCAACAGAAGTTGGTCCAGTAAAAGATATTCCCTCCCCCATCTCATCTCTCTAATATCCTGGGACCGACACGGCTACGGCAACACTGCACACAACAATGGGCGCTGCATTGTCATTTAAGGGATTGCTCATGTCAGATGAATGTTTGTTTCATGAAAACTGTCGCAGCAAGTAGCTGTTTTGCATGCTTGGCAATCAGCGAAGGGTTAAACCACCACTCTAGGCATGTTCCCTGCCTCTGCCCTCATTAATCACAAGTGGAAAACTCAACTGGACACACGCAGCCGGGGGCTGGAACAGTTTGTGTAGTGGAAGTGCTGGGAGCCATTGAACCAAACTGGAAACCCTGGATAGAATGGAAACTACTTCAAGCCAGAGGGTGCGGCAGCCCCCCCAGCTCCCCTAGTTCCCGTAGCTATACTCACAGCTGGCCTGTGCCAGCCAATTTGGGCTCATGCGGCTCGGGCTGTAGGACTGTATCATAGCTGTGTAGACTTCCAGCATCGGGCTAGAGCGTGAGCTCTTGGACCTCCCACCCCTTAGCCCTAAGGGCCTTATTCTCCACTGTTGACATCAATGGGAGTAGGAATGGGACCTCTATGGCGCCTTAGCGAACACCCCAGTTTTTCCTCCTCCTTTCTCCAAATCTAGCTCAGTTTCCAGGCAAAAATCTTCTCTCTGATCTGCCTCCCAGATTGCTGAATGCCCGAGGCCGTCCTGTGTGTGGCGTGACCCCAGGATGTGCAATTAGATTCCCATCAGCTGCACGCTGACTTCAAGATGTCTGCTGACGGTCTAAGAATCAAACACCTGCTTACGTACTTTGCTGAATCAGGGCCTTAGACTCATTCATCCCAAAGAGCTTAACAACCTACACACAGGAGTCATTTTGCCCACCACTGAATTGCAGCCACCTCTGCCTTGAAACACAGTAACTTTTTACATCCCGTGTGCTGTCTTCACTGCTATTGTTCCCTGGATTCGAGCTAGCTCAGGGGCCTACCCGTATACAGCGTTTGCAGTCTAGACATACCCTTTGTTAAACAAATGGCAAAGACTTCAAGAGGCGGCCCACTGAATTAGCCTTTGGTAGCATGGTATCAAAACATGTACACCTCTACCCCGATAGAACGCTGTCCTCGGGAGCCAAAAAATCTTACCACGTTATAGGTGAAACCGCGTTATATCGAACTTGCTTTGATCCGCCGGAGTGCGCAGCCCCGCCCCCCCGGAGTGCTGCTTTACCGCGTTATATCCGAATTCGTGTTATATCGGGTCGCGTTATATCCGGATAGAGGTGTATTTGGGCTCTGTCATTTAAAGGGTTCCTCACTTCTTTTGTGACCTTGGTCAAATCACTTAATCTCTCAGTGCCTCAGGAGCTGTAAAATGGGGATAACACTCCCTTTGTCTTGTCTATTTAGATTATAAACTCTTCAGGGCAGGGACTGTCTCTCGTTATGTGTCTGTACAGCACCTAGCACCAGGGGGCCCTGATCTCAGTTGCGGCTGCTAGGAGCTATTGTAAGACTAATAAATCTTGCCCATGGGGATCAGATTTCGGGATCGGGGCCTTTGATTGTAAGTGCCTCAGATCCGGGAATACATGGCTCCTTCTGCTTTTAGTTGGGATCTCTAAGTGCGACTATAGTAAAATAATAAACAATGCTTTCCAGGATTTTATGACATAAATTAAACAAGAAGAGAAAAGGGACCAGTTTAGCTCTGTCACATGAGGAGACTCATGTAGGTGCTATTTAGAATGTGGAAAAATATTCTCCTTTCTTTTAGTTCAGAGAAATACTCCAGAAAGACTTGATGAAACCACAGACATTTTCGTCTGGAATCTACCCCTATCATACATTGCATTATAGATGAGTCATTCCTACACTCCCATCTTCCTCCGCTTTGAGATGTGGCGTTTCACATAACACGGCAGAAGAGAGAGAGAGAAATATTGTCAGGGTTACAGTTTTCCGTGGTTAAAAAGCAACACAGAAATCCATTGAAAGGAAAAGTTTGTAGAGTGGGAATCCTGAGGTGGTGGATTACAGGAAGATTAAAATAAAAAACCTCTGCTTGTGTTGAAGTGGACATTGCCTCCAGCCTACAACAAATGAGACAAGTGGGGCATTTTATCACAGCGCCCGTCCCATGAAACCGGAAAGAGTTCCATTCAAAACAAACAACCACTCAGCTAGACTTGGCTTGGGGAATAGGGCGGGGAGCTGGCCTGGGAAGGAGAGAGGTTCTGAAATGACCTTGGGAGCACGGTAGCTTGTTGGCCCATCTGGAGAAGAAGAATGGCCTTGGTAAGGCACTGGAGTGTGAGTCAGATCTGCCTTTGCCACAGACCCCTTGCATACCTTGGGCAAGACACTTCCCCTCCCTGAGCCTCAGTTTGCCGTCTCCAAAATGAGGCTAACAATACCTCCTTCATCAGTCTTGTTTGCTCAGATTGTAGGGACTGTCTGTCACTAGGTGCATGGACATCAACTAGCATTAGGGGGGCCCATCTTGGCCCTACGACCATACCAATGCATGGTTATTATGGGACTTCCCAGAGAGTTGAGGATGCTCATCATCCCCCATGCTAGGGCCGCTAATGAACTCTGATTGGTATGTCCCTCCGTTGTTTCCTAGTTTGGATCTGGAGCGTGGTTTGGCGTATGGACTGCTGCTTCCTAGCCCCTGAACGGAGTGTTTTTCAAAGTGTCCTTTCAGGGGGACCTTGGTGTTTGTGATAGGCTGGGCTACCTGAACACACCCGGAGCACGACGTCGTGTCTATCCGAGAGACAACGTGGGCGAGGGACTATCTTTTACTGGACCAGCTTCTGCTGGGGAGAGACGCACGCTTTCGAGCTGACAGAGAGCTGCGGGCGTTCCTCAGACATGAACCCAAGCTTGGAGAGACCATCTCCAGCGTGTGAGGGGGAGCCAATGAACGAAAGCAATGAAGGGGAGGGAAGGACAGAAAACAAAGGGAGGACACGGGATATTCTATACTGGACATTCCCCCTCATTTTATAGCAGTGCAGGCCTTCTCAAACTTCATTGCACCACGACCCCCTTCTGACAACAAAAATTACTACACGACTCCGGGGTGGGGGGAGGGACGGGAAGGCAAAGCCTGAGCCCACCCGAACCCCACCACCCTGGGCCGGGGGGCCAAAGCCCAAGCCCCACTGCCCTGGGCTGGGGGGGCATAAAAGCCAAAGCCCAAGGGCTTCAGCCCCACTGCCCTGGGCTGGGGGGCCTGTAACCTGAGCCCCACCACCCAGGGCTGAAGCCCTTGGGCTTTGGCTTAGGCTCCCAGCAAGTCTAACCCCCGCCCTGGCAACCCCATTAAAACAGGGTCACGACCCACAGTTTGAGAACCGCTGTTTTATAGGAATGATTGGTTCCTGGCTCTGCCTTTGGTTTGCCGCCAAAAATGAACTGGCTAAAATTTCCATCCACGGGAACATTACAAAGAATCACTGTCCTCTTTACCTGTGCATGGCCTTCCCATTTATTTCCTGGGCTTTACAATTCTACCCTTTTGCGACACCCGCACAGATCCTGCTCTGACGTCTCCAAGGAGGGTGTAGACGGAGTAGCACGAAACGACCAAGGGCTCAATTCTGCCCGTCGCTACCACAGTTGAAATCCACAGTAGCGCTGCTGGAGTCAGCAAAGTTACTCTGGATTTACATCCCGTGTAACTGAGAGCAGGATGTGGCCCAAACCAAGTGGCACATTGGCCTACAAGTGTTTATTGAATGACCGAGACCACAATCTCTAGAAAACAGTCATTGTGAAACCTCTGACTAATCTGCTCTGGTCTGTTCCTTGGTGTAATTTCAAGTTCAGAGACATTTCTGACCTTGCAGAGAAAAGAAGAAGAAATAATGGCTCATCCGGTGCTTTGGGTTGTACCCGTTCCCAAGGGAAGAGAATGAACGACCATGCTAATATATTGCGAACACAAGAGAGACCTGAGCTGTGGAAATCAGCTCTGGGTTTGAATCTGAAATTCACCCCAAACGTAGGGGCGTTTGCTTTGGATGTTCCAATTTGGGTAATTACAGAGCTAGGCTTGTACTACAAAGCGGATCCAGATCTGGATCTGCAGCTAAAACCGCTGTAAAGTTTCATCAGCTGCAGACCCATTGTTCCATTTCACACTCGTCTCTGGCGGCTAGCAATACAGCTGACTTATGCTCCTGGGGCCTTGTTGCTATTTGCTGCCCCAGCCATCCTGTCTCCTTGTATTTTAATAAAACCACAGAAATTAGAGATAGAAAAGACCTATCAGGTCATCTGATAGGTCCTTCTTCCAAGCATGTGCAGAATCGCTCCCTATTGTACAATGGGATTTCCCTGACTTCTTTTGGGCTGCTATTCCAGAGTCGAGTAGATTTTGCTGTAAGGAAGTTTCTTTTCCTGATCAGAGTCATCAGTGGGGAAGATCTGGTGGCGAGATGTTCAGGGGGTCTAGCAAAGTCAGGTCTTTTGTCTGAGTCCCTGAGTTGGATAGCTGCTCAAGAACTGTCTCGTCTTCTAGCCTCCGTTATGGGGAAGACAATTTTCTCAGAGACGTCCCAGAAAATGCTCCTGAAAATGTCAAGAATGCTTTGTGCAGGGCGGGAGCCAGTGCCTTCGGACTTCCTTGGGCGAGGGATAAAACAGATCAAGACAGCAAAACCGAGATATTTTTGGGCACCACTCACGCTCCAAAAAAAATCGCAAATGTTTCCTGGCCCCGGTGGGAGAAGTTGCTTGGAAGCAGATCAAAACTGGCTGCCCATTTGATCTGTTCCTGTCAGATCCTTCTGGTGGGTCGTGATTTTTTGTGCCTGTTGCTCTGTGGCCTCTCCAAGGCATAACCTTCGCATTTCATACGGATAAGGCAGTTAAGGGAGGTTGCTCTTGTTCTCTCCTGAGGCCTTTGACATAGAGCCCTAGTTGTTTACAGATGTGTCGAGAGGGCGGAAGTGTTCATGCTAACGCAAGAGACTCAGCCAGGATTGTGGTGAACAGAGTGATCACAAGGAATATTACAGTTCTGCACCTTCTCCCCCCTGCCCAGGATAGTGGCTTTGGTCAAATAGGGTGGTCTTTCAGCTCGGACAACTTAGGAGCAGTTTAGAAATAAAATCAACAAGGAGTTATTAGATTCAGGGCCAGGGCTTTAAATTGCTGAGGTTTTCGATTGGGGGAGGGTGTGTGGGGGGGGCCAGGGGGGTAGCTTCTCAATACACCTTTAGGGCCAGCATATTGCTGGATTCTGGAACCAATTTACTGGCTTTCAAGTGGTCTCCTTTCAGAACAGCAGCAGACCTGAAACTCTTGGGACACCTTGGTAAGACATGCCTGGTGAGGAAGTCAGTTGCTTCTTTGCCCCAGGGGCTGACTCTGCTTTGGTTCTTTCCATTTCCTTCTACAGAGAAAAGGGTTTTAACCCCTAGGTGATGGACGCTAACAGCCGGTGATGGGGTTGGTGGGAGTGGTAGAGGGGCTTGTATGCCTAGACCGCTTTGCAGTGGGTTTTACTGTCAAGCAGACGTAACTGGAAGGAGTCTCCCTGACACAGAGTCCGCACGGCTTCCCTCAGCCCAAGTCCGCAGTAAAAGCGGGGAAAGGCCCAGTTTGTTTCAGCGAAGGGAAAAATGAAGAGCTAAAGCACGGATCAAAGTTCCAGGTAGGAAGAAGAACCAAAGACCCTTTCTCCTGGTTCTCCTCTCTCAGCTCCATCCTTCTTCCCAGCAGCCAGCCTTCCTTAATGCCTGCAACGGTCTGCAGTTTCCCACAACACACCCTTAATGGTGCCGTGGGGACTAGTTCCCCAGCCCTGCCATCCTGCAGCCAAGGCAGGGAACACTGAACCTTCCTCTAGCCAGAGGCAGAGGATCAGCCCCTTCTCTGCCAATCTGTGTGTAATAAAAGTGTGACACACGGGATTGCTGGTAAAAGACTGAGATCTTGGTTTCCTGGCTCCAGTCACATGACACGGGACACGGTTGCTAAGAAGGCTCTGATCTCTATCATATGACAGGGGTGAGTACACACTAACCGCTGGAGCCCGGCGGTTGGGGTACACCCAACCCATCACACAGAGCATGCAGTCGGTTTTTGGATTATCACTCTCTGCAGCAAGCGCTGGCTCAAGGAAGGTTTTCCACTTCTCCCAGGTTAGACAGGACATTTTAATGGATAATACGGTACAGGGTGGGTAGGACTTGTAGGTCTCTGGAAAACCAGAACCACATAAACTAGGAATGCAGCGTGAGAGATATCGCTGGAGATGGAGACAGGGGTGAAAGGAGGCATGCGTTATCTTCTGGTTTGGGGGGCGCCCTGATTGTAAAAGGGAGTCCTAGCTAGGGTGACCAGATGTCCCAATTTTATAGGGACAGTCCCGATTTTTGGGTCTTTTTGTTATATAGGCGCCTATTACCCCCCACCCCCTGTCCCGATTTTTCACACTTGCTGTCTGGTCGCCTGAGTCCTAGCCTAGGGTGTTAATCAGAGTGGACCTTCCGATTTGACAGGAGATGGTTAAACAGGATGCTGTTGCAAATCCAATACTCTTACAGAGTGGGAAGTCCTTTGTACCGTATTATATCATGTTGCATCCCCTGTATTCCTGCGTTTCTTCTCTGCTTTAAGTTCTTTGTCTACCTAGGTATCTGTTTAGCATCAGAACATCCCTACAAGCTCAGTCAGTCTTAGACCCATTTTGCAGATGGGGAACTGAAGCCCAGAGAGATTATCAAGGAACTTGCTCAAGGTCAAACAGGAAGTTTGAGAATTGCACCCTCATCTCCTGATCCTTGCCTCCCTCTCGTTGGCTGCTGTATTTTTAACAGCTCTGTGGTACGGCATTGCTGATGAGTCTTATTCGTATGGCAGTAGCAGCTAGAGGCCTCTCCCTAGATCGTGGTCCCATTATGGTAGGTGCTGTACATACATAAAGTAAGACACATCCTTGCCCTGAAGATCTGACAATCTAAATAGACACAAGTGGGAAGAGAAACTGAGGCGCAGAACGGAGAAATGTCTTATGCAAGATCAATGGCTGAGCAAGGAGTAGGGACCCAACTCTTCTAAGGCCCTACCCGCTAGACCGCGTTGTCTCAGCTAATGTTGAAATTTTGCATAGGTTTGGTTGCGTAGATAAAACCCAGCCTTAAACTTCCAGCAGAGGACCCGATCCTGCCGTCGGCACACAGGCAGACCTCCATTGAAACTGAAGTCAGAGAGAGTTTCCCGGGGAAAAGCAGCAGGACTGGGCCTGCAGTGTAGAAGGAACCAAGGTAAGCCATGATATGTTGCTGAGATTTAGGAGATTCACGGGGGACGTGTCACAGCTGAGGATGACGGAAAGAAAAATCGTCCTTTTCTTTTCACTGGGAAACGTACAGACGGCAGCGTTTGACCAGCCACTCCTTTGCATTACTAGATTTACGGGCCCAAGTGGCATTTACTGGAAAAATATCAAACGTCAGTGATCTGAAACCCAAGCCTGTTCGTGAACTCAGGATCATCCTAGATGGCTTGCAGCAGAACATGCTGCAGGGATACCATGCTCGGAGCTGGGCGGCTTGGAAGCCAAGGATGGCGGGCAGCCATTGGTTCAGTCATATGTAGAGCTACTGACAATTCTGCGAGCTAAGAAGAAACAGCGTGAATAAGCACATTCCTGACATCCTTGAAGTCAGCACTCACCAGCAACCGCAGGCAAACTCTGGCCTCAAGCACCCGTTTTAAAGTACCCATAAGGACGTCTCGTATACTACAGTTTCGTGTGTGCTGCAGTCATGCCAGCTTCCCTAAATCCCATTTCACAAGTTAGGGTAATTTAGTACTTGGATGGGAGATCTTTAAGCAACATCTCCAGGACGAGGTGTCAGTTACCATCAATAATTAGTAGTATGGAAATACTGGGAGACCCCAATGGAGATCAGAGCCACTAGGTGCTGTACAAACACACAGAAAGAGATAGTCCCTGCCTCCTACCATTAAACAGGCAAGACATAGGAGATGAAGTGACCAGCCTCACAGCATGGGGCAGAACCAGGAATAGAACCCACGTCTCCTAAGTTCTAGTGAGGAGCTCCAGCTACTAGACCACACAGGTCATCAGAAGATAACCTCCTCACTGAGCCAGTGCCCGACCAGCAGGGTGCTAGGGGTAATACTTGAATTAGGGGAGGAAGTTTATCTTTTTTCAGGTGAAAAGTTGGAGTCTGGGAAAACCATCCTCAGCAAATTAAAGCACTGGGGATGAGGATGTATATGCTAGTGTCCTTGTAGCCCTTAAAGATCCCATGGTATTTTTTTGAAACAGCAGGTGCTAAACCCCCTGCCCTGGCCCAATTTCAAGCCTGGTCATTTCATTCCATCTCTCTAAGTTCCCTTCCAAACTGGAGCGGATCTCTCCCGCACTTCCTGGGCTAAACCGTTGTGTAGTGTTGCTGTTCACAGTTCTATGTGTTGCTGTAGCACCTAGTAGCCATAGTCCAGGACCCCACCGGGCTAGTGCTGGACAAACGCAGAACAAAAAGGCCCTGCCCCCCAAGAGCGGCAGCCTTTGTTCAGCTGAGCTTTGTAAGGTTTAGTTAGTGTACGTAAAGTAACTCAAGAATCTCCAGTGAAAGGATAGAGTGAAATTGACTACCTTTAAGACCCACCTCTGTGAAGCAACCGAGTTTTGCTGGCCCCTTGGACGATTGCTCATGACCCGTTGCGCTGTCTATATTTAAACTGCCCGGTGGGCACTAATTCCACTGAAGCCCCCTGTGGAGTTGAGGGTGCTTGGGAAGAAATTAGGCCCAGGTGATCATTTCTCAAGCCTTTGCCAGCATGACACAAGTATGATTAATGAAGGTGACATTTGTGGCTGGATGAGCTACGCTCATAGAGGTGGACTGAGCTGCCAACGGGATAACAGACCTACTCAAAGCAGTTTCAAGATCAAATTACAGTGGGCGATGGGTCTTGTAACCAGCCACAGTCCTCAGTGTCAACGGCCTGGATGAGTAACATTGATTGGAGAAAGATTCCCTCCAGCACAGTTTAATAACTCCTCTTCATGGAAAATACTCTGCATTAATGTAACACCTACGGAAGAGAATGTATTTGCAGGGGCAAAGAAATCCAATCTTCCCCATATGCCCTCACCTCCCCTTATTTCACTGGGAGCTTTGATTATTCATGGCATGCAGGAATGAACCATTAAGCACTAGACGTCAGTGGGGTCACTCCCAATTTAAACCAGCAAATTTAGGAGCAGAATTTGGCCCTGTAGTATTGGTCAGATTTTCAAGATAACCCAACGTGCCACTTATTTTGGTGACTGTGTGGGAGCTGAAGCTCAGATGCTCAGAGGTATTTAAGAGCCTAACACCTATTGAAATCAGTGGGCATTTGAGGATCTCGGGACCAGGACACTAATGAAAATTTGGCTGTATCTCTCCTACATGCGTATTCCTCTCTTCTAAGCAAGAGTGAGGCATTCTCCGACTTTGCGGGAGTGTTCTGCACCTTCATTACATTTCACTCTGGATTTATGTGAAGACCTGGGCAAATTATTTGTAGGCAAAGAGTTTCTCCTATATAGTTAGTCATTCATAGAATCATAGACTATCAGGGTTGGAAGGGACCTCAGGAGGTATCTAGTCCAACCCTCTGCCCAAAGCAGGACCAATCCCCAACTAAACCATCCCAGCCAGGGCTTTGTCAAGCCGGGCCTTAAAAACCTCTAAGGAAGGTTTCTCTGGTCGCAAACAGCCCATTTTTCTAAATTAGATTTTATATCCAAAATTGTTCACTTTATGCAATTACATTTCAGCCTCTGCCAGTTACTTGGATTGTGATTGGTTATCCTAAATCACATGGCATTACTTCTGCTTCATGATTGGGTAAGTGAAAAATACTGTAAAAAAGGAGGGGGGAGGAAAAGCATTTCCAGTCTGAAGAGTGAATAGCTTTTGGGTTTGTTTGTTTGTTTCATTCCTTAAATATTTGTGCAAACAAATAACCATTTGCATGGACAGGCACAGAAAATCAATCACAATATAAATGTAGTTGAATCAGAAAGCTATTTGGAATTAAAATGAAACATTCACGAATGTTTTACACTAGTTGCCCAGATCTAGCTATGCACCCAACTGCACTGGAAAGGACACATCTAACCTCTTAAAGAAACAAGGATTTCTTGTATTAATCATAAACAAATGTTTCCCAAGTTAGCTATTCTCCATCTTCAGTGTAATCGTTTTTCTCTCCCCCCCTTTTAATAAAATTATGTCTGAAACAAAAATGTTTATTACTTTTATGAGTTCCTATTTGTATGGAAATTGAATTCAAGATGTGATATTTCTGTCTCTCTCTTTTTTTTTATGACCGATCCTCAGCATTTCTTCATCTGGCTTGTGGCGGGAAAAGCACAGATTAAAAGGACTGTGCAAATGTTTTTTATAAACTTCTCTTATTTTCTTGCCATAGGACTGCCTTTAATTAGCTCTGTGGAGTACAAAGGATACATAATGACACCATCTCACAGCGGAGGATATAAAGATCTACTATATTTATTGCTGAATAGTCACACTGTTCTCCAGTACTTTGATAAGTACCAACCTTGGACTAGGTTCCATTCTTATTGACACCGTTATAAATCTGCTGAAGTCAAGGACATTACTCTGGGATTTACACCAATGTAACTAAAAATAGAATTTGGCTCATTATTCTCACCGCTCAGAAGAAAATTCGAATACAGTAAATGTACTGGGACAGATTTAATAATGTTAATCCATTGAATATCATGTAACCTTTGGGATTTTTGAACACTACACCAAATTCTGGTCTCTGACACTGGTAAAACCCTAATATGGTCTAGTGACTTCTGTAGTATTTTGCTAATTCTAGATAACATTCAACTTAAGATTTATCCCGAATCATTTTAGTTGACGAGTATCAAGTTGATTGATTTTGACACCGTTTTCTTTCATCCATTTAGTTTCAGTATACTGTGTTAAGTTGCTATGTGAGAATTCTTTTTTTTAATGCTTTTATCTTTGGAATCAGCTTGAACGTCTTATCTTGTTTTAGAAATTCAGCTACAAAACAAGTACAAAAAAATCCAACAAACCCCCAGAATTTACAGGGTTCTGGCATACCTGTAGTACTCTAATGTTAAGGTCTAATCCTGCATTCCTGAGACATCTTCAACTCTCAGGGAATTAATGAGGGATTATTTGGATTGCGCAAGGAATGAAAGATTGGGTCCATCCTGGTTTTCATTCAAAGGTTTTAGAACTGAGAACATGCCAAGCGCCCCAGTTCAAAATAAGTCAGTGAGAAGACCACCCGCACATTCTTTATGTCCTGATGAGTTGCGTTTTTAAAGTATTCTGTAACCAGCATCCCAGATAGCAGGA
This sequence comes from Malaclemys terrapin pileata, assembly GCF_027887155.1. Classification (NCBI taxonomy): domain Eukaryota; kingdom Metazoa; phylum Chordata; order Testudines; family Emydidae; genus Malaclemys; species Malaclemys terrapin. The sequence continues at coordinate 11,438,236 of NC_071526.1, read as the reverse complement.
CTTGCAATAGCACAAATTGATTTTGTGCAATTTACTGGATTTGCAAAAGCAGGTAACGCTGAGAAACACTCCCGATTTTAGCAATATGCCACAGAGCACGAGGTAGTTCCTCTACACGAATAGGCTGAAAAAAATGACACCGTCCCAGTTACTTCTCCCACGTAACAGAGTGACAGAATGGTATGCCTGCTGCCACACTGATGCACTGCAGAAAAAGGTGCCTTCACCATACAACAAAAAATAAATGCAGTCTAGTTTAAATTCTTTGGGTCAAATCCTAGGCACTTTGCTTTATTTTTATGCAGGCAAAAGTGCTGAGTAAAAACTAAGTCAAGGCACTCAGATTCAAACACCAGTTTTCACACTCTGCCTCTTTTGGATATTCGTGCTGAAATTTACAAATAAAACGTTCATTGTGTGGCTTAGGAAAGCTTTCAACCCAGTTGTGGTCCCCAGTTTATATTGATACAGAAGACAATGAGAGCGGAAAATGATCCGACGTTTGCTCTCTGTAAACAAGACCCAATTCAGCTATGCTCTAGGATGGAGCTAAACATCCTAATCATATGCTGAATGTCGGAAATGCAAGGTCCCTCTGTGATAACCGAAAGATATAAAGTCTCATCTTTGTGCAGTTACGGCGGGGTTGGAGCAGAAAGAGTAGGTGGAATAAACGTTGTCCAAAGCAATTACATTTCTGAAGTGCCTTTCAAAAGCGAAACACTAGATTCTCACACACACTATAGCAAAGTCTTTCAAGTCTACCTTTAAAGCAACCATCCTCAAACCCTCTAGTGCCCTGGAAAGCTAGCTTTCCCCTTAGAAACGGAAAATGTTGAGTGCTATTAACTTTTGCAGCTCTTACCTGATGACTTAAGTTCTTTCCTTTCACCTGCTGGTTATGCATATCTAAGGCATCCATCCCCACAGAGCCTGGACACTAGCTACTTTGGCTCACATGGGGCTATGCAGGAAGAGTAGGACTGAAAGAAATATAGCATATATCTAGCACCAAGCAATGACCTCTGGACAAATTACCACTCAGTTAATGTTCACAGTCCTACAACCGATTTCATGCCACGCCTGGTGAATCAACAACAGTGTGAAAAAGTCATCACGAAGGAAAATGCACATCAAGGTAGGGCCTGGCCAGAAGCGCCGAGAAGATCCAGAAGCTCATCATTTCACATAGCAATGGAGTGCTCTAAGCATGGGTCACACGCACAACAGAAAACTCATTCCACGACAGCCCACTGTGTGAGCAGCTAGCATGCAACTGAAGATGTGCCAGCGAAGTTATTAAAATAGGCTGCTGTTCAGCGACAAACAACAACGTTTCCTGCCTTGAAGAAGATGAAAACAAGGGCTCTACTCACCACGGAGGAAGGTTGGCGAATAGGCTGCAAACGAGTCAAATATGCTGTTGGAAGCCATGACCCCAGCCCAAGATGATTCTTCAGCCAGTCCTTGTGGTTTGTTTATATTCCCCCCGCTAGTCTTGAAAAAATAAGTTTGAACTGAAATACAAAAGAGAGAGAGAGAAAGAGAGAGAAATCCACAAGGAAGCTAAGTGCCTGTTTGTAACCAAGAATCTGGCTTTGCCGTGCCACAGGAATGCTTAGCCACAAGTTTTTCAACAGAAGCATATGCACGCTGGATCATTCGTACGAACAGGGGGGAAGAAAACAGGGTTTGCAAAGAGATAGACAGAGGGTGGTGCAAGGTATGGAGAGCAAAATGAATGAATGAATGGAACTTACCCTAGACAGACAAAAATACAGCTGGTGTTAACAACCAAGGGGGGGGGGGAAACCTCCTCGCTGAGGTACAGGTACTCTTCTAAATAGGAGATTGCAGTTTGCTTGTGGTTCTGTGGTCGCCTATGAGGCCTGAAAGAGTGTTAACTCAACCCCGGTTCTGAGACAGAAAAGACTCCAGCTAGTCGTTCGCTGAGTGGAAGAGGAGAGTCAGCTGACCCGTGATGTCAACGGGGCATGAAACATCTTTGTGGCTTCTTCTTCTTCTTCTTCTTTTTTTTTTTTTAATGGTTTATATTTATTAGTTCATGGGAGGCCTGGTTGACTCTCCCGGATCCTATGGTGAATGACATACAGAAGCAGAACTTAGAAGCATTGAGACATTTCCTTTTAATTAATTATATTGTTGCCCTAGAAGAGACAGAAGAGAGACTTCAGATTTCTAATTGGTTGATTGAAGTAATAACCCATTTACATTCAGTGGTTTTCTCCTTTTAACTGCCTTTTCTCCCACATTTACCACTTGTCTGTATCATAATTTTTAGCTGTACATGGCTTTCTAACTCCCAGCTCTCTTGGCTGATTATTGTTACTGCGTGTCGAGACTATTTCCATATGTGTAGATGGGTGGCTCTTCTTTGCGGGGATTTTATGTGAATTAGTACTAAGCAAGACACAAAGCACATGCGGCAGAATAAACATTGCTAGCTGAAGAGAGGAACTGCAGCCATTCATCATTCTTTAAAGGTGTAGAATCGCATTCCAGGGAAAGGAAGGCGATCAAGTCTGAAGCCCTTACTCATGCTGGGTAGTGCTTATTCATTGGGGTCAATGTGAATGTTGCCTGGGTAAAACTGCAGGGACTGGGACCTTGTTTTTCAGGAGTAATGGTCACCAGCTGATTATTAACGACGATGCTTTGATATCTGCGGGTGGGTAAGTGCCAAGGCCAGATTTTCAAAGGTATTTAGGCATCGAAGCAGGTTTGGCACCCAACCTACTTAGGTGCTTTTTGAAAATCCCACTAGGTGCCTATCTTCATCTTTAGGTGCCTACGTACCTTTGAGAATCTATCCCCATGGCCCTCAAAATAAGGCTTAAATGGGACATAGACTCTATATTGGCCTTCTCCAAGGGGTGAATTTCATCTGTTCAGGAAATAAACCTCACAACATTCCTGGGCGATGCCTGTTGGGCCATCACATTTTAAGCAAACTTCCCCAATGATTTCCTGGGGAAGTTCTGCATAAAATCCTGTGGCACTAGATGGTGCAGAGTCATTAGTAAAAACGTAACTTAAAGATCCCTCTGAACTGGTAGCATCAACATCTGCAAGGCCTTCAAATCCCTCCTTAAAACTCTCCTTTTGCCTTGATGCCTACAGAAAACTTGACAGCTGGTGCCCAGAGACCACTGCCGGTCACGCTGACCAATATTGTCTCACTGTTTCCCTGTGCTCCAGTGTTGGTCTGTCTGTATCTATCCGGTGTCTCTTGTCTTAGATTTACATTGTAAGCTCTTTGGGACAGGGACTGTCTTTTCGTTCTGTGTTTGAATAACCCTTAGCGCAATGGGCGTCTGGTTCCTGACTGGGACTCTGAGGAGCTACTACCTTACAAATAACTAATTTTCCACTTACACTTGTAAGTTTTGGGCTTACCTTTTTCCTTACTCACAGTGAGTAGTATTGACTCAGGTGAGTAGTTATTGAGGATTTGGCCCGATACACATGCCCAAGCCAAAGGTGAAAAACACACAAACACCCCCGCAAATTGAAGTAATGACACATCACTTTGGAATTCCGCCCAGAGAATCCTAGAAATCAGAGATGAGAAAGGCCTCTTAGGTCATCCAGTTCACCTCCTTGCCTACAGTCCATTTCCCTGTCCTTTGAGCAGCACAATTTTTAACTACCCCAAGTGCTTGAACTGCGGGGGGATCTGATAACAGTCTTCAGATATGTTAAGGGCCGTTACAAAAAAAACGGTGATCGATTGCACTCAATGTCCAGCGAAGGCAGGACAAGAGGTAATGGGCTTACTCAGCAGCAAGGGAGATTTAGGTTAGATATTAGGAAAAGCTTTCTAATTATGAGGGTAGTTAAGCTCTGGAATAGGCTTCCCCGGGGGGTTGTGGAATCCCCATCAAGAACTGGCTGGACAAACACCTGTCAGGAATGGTCTAGGAGTACTTGGTCCTGCCTCAGCATGGTGGGATGTACGACGTGACCTCTCAAGGTCTCTTCCAGCCCTAGGTTTCTGTGATTCTACTCACTTCTCTTGGACGATCATCCCACTTTAACAGTTCTCAGGGTCAGGAAACTTTTCCTGATATTGAACCTAAATTTCCCTCTCATGCTCTCCTCTTTGCTCTCGGTTAATCCCCCATATTATTACTGATTTCCGGTAACATCCCCACTGTACACAGCCAGAGAAAGGCCCCTTGTACCAACCTTAAAATTTCCTCTTTCTTAGGTCTGGTCTACACGACCCGCCTGAATCGGCGGGTAGAAATCGACCTCTCGGGGATCGATTTATCGCGTCTCGTCGGGACGCGACAATCGATCCCCGAATCGGCGCTCTTACTCCACCAGCGGAGGTGGGAGTAAGCGCCGCCGACAAAAAGCGGCAGAAGTCGATTTTGCCGCCGTCCTCACAACGGGGTAAGTCGGCTGCAATATGTCGAATTCAGCTGAATTTGCGTATCTTAAATCGACTCCCCGCTGTAGTGTAGATGTACCCTTAGTGTTTACACCCTTCAGGTACTCCTAATTGGTTATTAGGTCCCTCCATGTTAGTGATCAGTTAACCAGATTCTGTTCACACTGGCACCAGTGTAAATCCAGAGTAACTCCATTTACATCAGACTCTGCTCTCTTTAATCAGGCAAAAAACCCATTGGGTCAAATTCTGTTCTCCACTACACTGGTATACTAAAACTCTGTTGAAACCGATGGATTTTCCTGCATATTTATCACAGTCTAGGGGTCTGGTCCAAGGCCCAATGAAGTCAATGGGGTTTTTGCGGTTGGTTTTAAAGAGGTTTTAGTTTGGGCCATACATGAGAACAGAATTTGGCCCTTTATTTTTATGAGTCATTATTAGTTGACACAAGTCTGGTATTATGCCTATAGACGGCAGTGTTATCTGATGGGCATGTGTGGCACACGTCCCGGTGATAATCACCATTCAAATATTATCCTTTCTGTGTGTGTTTTTTGCAGAGACCTACTCACTATCATGTCAGGTTAAGAAATAGATTAATTGGGGCCCTATAGGTGAAGAAGTGACTAACTAAAACGCGGAGAGATTTTTCTTCCAAAAAAAGATGTTTGAGGAAGTGAAACTCACAGTAAATTAAGTCTGAATGAAATCTGCAGGCAAAAAGTACCAAGGTTTGTGGTATTTCCAGTGCATACGAGTGTGATCTAACAGTATTTATACAATCCCGCGTTCGCCAGATTTTGCTGGACGTACCTCTGGACCCCCGTCTTGGCTTTCACATAAGAGTGCAGGGGAATTGGAAGTATTAGACATGATTGACGCCCAGAATATTAACATTGAGATGTGTAAGAGCTGATCTTATTTACTGTGGCTCAAAATCCTGGGATTCTGTTTGTCCTTCATAAGAGCGGCCATACAGGGTCAGACCAATGGTCCACCTAGTCCAATATCTTGTCTTCTGACAGCAGTCAGTGCCTAATGCGTTTCTGACTCACTAAAAGAACCTCTGTCTCCAGGGTGATAACACAAAGTTACGGGGAGGGGAAGATATGCTGATCATTTTACAGCACAAAAGGAGGAGGAAATATCAAATGAGCTTTTAAAAGGTTCAACGCAAGCCATCACCTGCAGGGCCTGTGGAGCAGGACAAGGTCACCTTGTCTCCATTTGCCTTGTATCTTCTCAGACTACAATGTCAACATGCTTCCTTTCCCCCAGGCCCTACTTCTCCACATTGCGTGTTGCTGGCTGGCCCTGCAGTATTATAAGCTCCAGGACCGCTGGCCATTTTCATGAGTCCTTTGACAGGGCTTAAGTCAGGGTCTGTGGTGAACTGGATGGGACAGAAGATTCCTCAAACCTTGCCCCGCTCTATAAAGTAGGGATTTTGTCTCCTCTCTCCACACATGCCTTGAGCCCACTGAACTCACTGATGCATGTGCAAAAGGTGGATAATAGACTTATTTTTCCTACAGTGCAACATTTTTCATGTTTGACACAGCAAGACTAAAAGTATGTAGCATGAACGTGTGCCATTGTGTCATTCAGATTTGATGCTAGTTTTTGATTCCTTGGCCCCAATCCTTCATTGAGGAAAAGGACTGGGACTTTCAAAACCATTGACTTCAAGGAGAGCAGAGTTAGGCCAAGGAGGAGCACCCTGGAAAACCCCACCCACGAAGCACACACAGTGCAATTTAGAAAGTGGAGACGAGGAGCAGAGATGCTTAAGCCGCCTTCCTTATCCCTGATCCTTGTATGCCAGGCTGGACCCCTGACGCAGCTGTTCTGATTTACACCAACTACAAATGTCCCCTATGGTCATTAGGACAGCTGGGGATCACTAAAGTGCAGAGAAAAGTGGTCACACCTCCTTTTCCCGGGCCACACCCCCTAACTCACCAGCCAAGGTGGAGTAGAAGCTGCTACCCCCCAGAAGCTGCTACTCTACTCTGCACTGCGTTAATCCTCCCAGGCACAGATAAGTTGGCTTTACAATTGCTTTGCTCCAGCACTGTGGCACAAAGCAACCTACGTGTAGCCAAGGCTCCTGCCCCTGGGTGCTTTCCTTGTTATACTCATCTCTGAAATTATCCCCAGCTGTTTTCTTTATGATAAAATTCCCCCCTCTTTAAATTGCTGCATTTTTCCATGGGTGTGTCTCTAAATCTAAATACTCCAATTTTGCTCATGCAGTCAAATGCAAGGGCTTATTATGTGGTCTAGAAATTGATGGGTATTCCATATGTTATCTATATACTGTACCAGAAGTTTACAGTATGTTTCAAGGAAATTAACAACTAGTTCAGGCATTGCATTTCATTCTGTGCATTCCTATGCATCTATGAGTGTGTAATGTATATGCTGATATATTTTATTTATTTATGACCATTTACACGTGGAAATACAAAGCAGGTATCCCGCAGTCTAAGAACTTCTGACAAACTTTAGCACACAAAAAAAGTATTAGATCCGTTTACAAAATGTTGGGTGGGGGAGGAGGTTGTTAACTTAGGAGCTGTGAAGTGAACTGGAGCCAAAACTGGGGAAAACGGTGCGCTCATAAAAAGTACAAAAGAATCTAAAATTATTCCTTTGTTTTTAATGTGGATTTTTGGTTTGAGACTCAGCCGTCATTAAGGGTATGTACATGTGCCCAAAGTCTGGTGGAATGGGTGCATTTAAAAAAAAACAGCTATAGATGTCCATGCTAATAACTGATAGATCAAACAACACACCCAATAGAGAGAAATACATCTAGATATATAGATGTTATATACACCTACGTGAGCAAATTTCTTCAGGCCAGAGACCATGTCTCACAGGTGTTGGTTCAGTGAATAAGACAATGGGGTCCCACTTCTGTTTAGGCTCTCTGGATGCTGTTGCAATATAAATAGCCCCTAGATCTCCTCAGAAGATTGCTACATCTATCTTCATTTGTGGACACACAGTTTGAGATTTTAAACACTCCTGGGAGACTTGGATGAGAAGGGATCTTCATTTGTTTTTTCTTTAGTTGAACCCTTTAAATAGCTGGAGTCACCGAGGCTATGGATATTTGACCCAAACTGAAGCTGATTTTCAGAAATGCAGGGAACCCACAGTTCCCACTTACTTCAGGTGGAATCATGGGTGCTCCCCACCTTTGAAGAGACTTGGCTCCTAAGCCCGGAGAAGTCAAATGTTTCCATGTTCTCCAGAAGGCTTCAGATCAGGCCCCTTTCTGGTGTTACAAAAGTTGGAGCCCCAAAAACCGACCGCCCCCTCCCTCAAAATCAGTGAATGCATTTAGAGATGGTAGCCTGTGGGGTTGGGACAGTCTTTCGTTCTGTATTTGTACAGCCCCTAGCACAACAGGTCCATGACTGGGGCTCCCAGGTGCTACGATTATACAAATAAAAATAACAACCAGCTGGCTGTGGAAAACCAATTGCACAAGCCTATCGATGGCTGGCAGCAGGAAAAGGCCCCTGTTCTCTGCCCTCGCTTATACTTTGTGCATCACTGATCTGCATTTACCAGCTGTATCCCCATTCACACACTGAAAAAACCACCTTCCCTGGGGGGAGGGGTGGGCTGAAGAGAACACCGCAGCCGCTTGGAGGTCTGCAGTTACCCACAGGCTACGTGCAGCCTTTTAAAGAGCTGGCATCGCCCTTCAGGAGCGGGCTGTTTGGAAGGGGCAACTTTTTATGCATTCTCCTCCGCCAAACGAAAACCAAAACAACGTCGTCCTGTCAGAAAACCGGGCAAGTCAAGTCACAGGGCTGCTGCAGGGCAGCTCAGATGCAGGCAGTCTGGCGAGGCTGCCATCAAACCCAGTGCACCACAGGAAACCACTAACTCTAAACATGAGACAAACACTAGGCCATGCGCTCCCTCACTGCTTCCATGAGTGGCGCGGAGGCAGAGCTAGCAGAGCGCCATGGTGTGTCTGTGTGTTAGGACCAGCTCTGCAGCATGGTCGCTCCTCTCCATCCACGAGGCTCCTTCCTCCGGGTCTGCGTTTTTGCAGGGAGTGGAGTGGGTGGAACCAAAGAGCTGAATTCTGGGACTTGGTCCCCTTTGTACGTTCCCTGGCTTATGCCAATGAAGAGCCCAGGGAGTTGGACGTGGCTTTTTAGTACCGCCTCGCTGCATTTGTGACCTGGCGACGGACCCATCACCATTAGGCCAGGCTGCTCCCCTGAAGACATCCAGCTGAATGCAGACAGGGGCAAAAGCAGATTGGGAGGACGCTGGCGGCTGGTGATGGGGAGGGAACAATATACCCACGAGGAATCAGAATGCATTACTACTGCTGTTCAGAGTGAGCACTCCTGATTGAGATTATACACTCTTGGGCACAGGGACTGTCTCTCTGTGTTCATACCCCATCCAGCCTTCTCTGCTGGAGCATCTGTTGCTACCAAAACAGATTATTATCATCATTGAGGAAACAGACAGGAGAAGCGTCTGTCGTGCCCTTTATATTGCAATCATCACATGAAGCCTCAAGGAAAGCTTGTACCGGGAGCTGTTCTCTGTGAAGCCCTTCTCCCTGAGAGGGTCGGGCTATTTTTCAATACCGGGGGGAGGGGGATTACCTGTGTCAAGGTTCGATGGCATCCGTTGTCAGCACTCATTCCTTCACCCCCGTTTTGGAGAAGCGGCTTTGGTGGATCTACGGCAGGGGTCTCAAACATGCGGCCTGTGGGGTTATTTTCTGCAGCCCGCAAGCTCCTCACGGCCCTCTCACCTTCCCCCAGCGTTTACCTAGAGCGACTCCGGCCCGACCCGCACCGGGGTCAGGGCAGGCTCCCTACCTGCCTGCCCTGCCCCTGCGCCATTCCGGGAAGTGGCCAGAACCTGGGGAAGGAGGGGCACAGGGGTGTGTGTGGCTGTTGCTTCAGGCACTGTCCCCAGCAGCTCCCATTGGCCACGGTTCTCCATTCCCGGCGATTCCATTTGGGGAAGGGATTGGAATGGGGGCAGGGAAGGGATGGGAAGAGGTGGGGCAGGGGCGGGGCTCATGGAAGGAGTGGAGTGAGGGCGGGGCCGAGGGCGACGGTGGGCAGTGTCAGTAAATGCGGCCCTCGGGCCAATGTACTAGTCCTCATGTGGCCCTCGTGGTCATTTGAGGTTGAGACTTCTGGCCTACAGGCTTTTTTAGGGCGCAGCCGAATGTGGCCTGTAATGGAGACACGGCAAAACGAAGGGACAAATACATTAAAGGGAGACATTTGTTTAGTCAAAAGCCAGGTTTTCCCTTATTGCCGTATGGAGGAATTCCCCCTCAGCCCTGAAGGCAGGGAGACAGCACAAGGCTGTGAGGTGTATTTGAGAGCTGCAATGGGCCATCGGCCTAGTCCTGGCTTGGGGACCGCACAGGCAGAGGGAGCTGGCCCTCTGCACGCCGGTGAATTTCTCCCCTGCGTGGTTAATTCAGACGACGTATCACCAGCGACCATCAGTGGACCCGTGAAACAGGCTCACTCCGCCCATGCCCTATCCTCACACGCTTACTGGCCCTCCTCCTTCAGAATCCCCCTCGGTCTTTGTCTGCCCCCTGCCCCAAATCAGCCCTCCGCACGATCTGCTCCCATGCTGAGGGGCAGGGCCAAGTAACAACAATATGCATGACCAGCCAGCCTCTCCCCAGGGCAGTCATCTCTTCCCTTGGTTTGCTTTTGCCTCTTGCCTACCTGCCCACTCTGTGGCCTGTGTTGTGCACACTCAGCTGACAACAGGGGTCCCCTTTCACCTTGCAAACTCTGACTCCACAAAACAACCCTGCAGGCTGGTCTGTTGGGGGAGCTCTGTCTATCTCTTCTTGCTGATAAACTCCACATGACGTCTCCTGCCACATCCAATTCTATCTCCCCAGCATCCCATTGGAGGCTCCCCAGAATCACCCTCGGAGGCTATGTCATTTCCTCAGCCCCCTGAGAAGGAAGCCGGGACTGGAACCGAGAGTGCTCACCCACTGGAAAGGGAGCGGCAGCCAGGTGCAAAAGGGCAGCTTTAGGGTTGTGCAGGTTTGGCTCTGCCCTATTTAAAGGCCCAACCTGAGAAAAGCATGATGGGAAAAAAATCCTATAAATGGATAGGCCTGCAAGGAGGGCAGGGTTCGCAAGGAACTGGGGCGAGAGAACACCTCTACACCAGTTTCACTTTCAGCCTTCCTTCCCGTCTCTGTCCCCTCTCCCTTCGGATTCTCCACCTGAGGCTCCTTTCTAGCTCTCATGTGGCCCACTACATCAGGACAGTTTCCCTGTTCTTGCTTACCAAGCCCTGCAGCCTCCCCTCCTTCAAAGCTACCCCCCCTTTTAAAATAATCCTCCCTACCTCCTTCTCTTGCTATTAATTCCCCATGCCCTCCCTTTCCTGAAATATTCCTCCCGTATCTGTTTGCCATACCTGTCTCGGAGTACCGGCCCTTTGCCCAGGTCTCACTACACATTTACAAGGCACTGTGATGTTTTAGGGGCTGTACGTGATTTTTAAGAACAGCAACGATGGCCGTGCACCCCGACTGCCGAAAGGGTTAAACAAACAAGCCAAGCATGTATTCCCCATCTGAGAAGCCATATAAGGCAGGCGGTGCAGAGCCAGAACTAACCCCCACAGATCATAATGCAGCCCACAGACATTTATGTGGAGGTTGGAGAAAATATGAAGCTGACCACTGTGCTCGAAGATGTTAGGAGGACATTCAGTGAAGATGAAATTGCTCCTTCCGTTCTGGGGATTTCTTGGCTCAGGGAGAATTACAGGCTCCGCTGGAAATAGAAAGAACCAAATTCTGCATTCACCTCCACACAGGCAACTCCTGTCGACTTCCATGGGAGGTAGGCAGACAGATCTGAGAGCTGAGTTTGCTCCAGAAGCAATAGAACTGCTCCTGGTAGTGGAAGTAAACATCCTTTTACTTAATGTTGTATGCTGCAGGCCTGTTCCTATTGAAAACAACAGCAAAACCTCCATTCGCTGCAACAGGAGCAGGACCAGCTCCCTGTATACGGCCCTGATCCTGCAATGAGATGCACTCAGGCAGACCCTGCACCAGTGGGACTTGGCCAAGTCACCTCCAGTGTGTTATGGTATTAATTGCTCGTGGCCGGCGGAAAAATCACCCACTCATGTTATTTATCATCTACAACAATTTGAGCCCCGGCTTTCACGTGTCGCGGCTTTCGATGCCCCTTCTCTTGTCTCATGAAATTAACATGACACAAGGTTGTAATTCACCAGAGTGGCCTTTCATTATTGAAATGTCACTGATGGTTTTTAAGTCGCTGCACCACAGTCTGGGCTTGGGCACCACAAGCTCCTTCAGCAATTCAGGGTTTCAAAAGGAAGAACAAAAGAAACTTTTCAATGGGTTTTTTTTTGGCATCACACACAGGTTTCTTCCAGGCTACATCACTTAGATGGCGTGGATGAAAATCATTCCATACAGCGAAGTGAAACTGTCTCTCTCTAAGCCTCAATGACCCAAAATATTCTCATTCAAAAAGACACCATTTCCCCCAGTGGGGGTTAATAGCTGGTTTTCAGATATGCTGGACGCCCCCGACTCCACTGAAGCAAAGAGGTAGTTCAGATGCTCACTGGCTTTGAAAATCAGTCCATGAATGCACTGAAAAGTCCTCTGCTATATATATAGTAAGTCCTACTCTATTTATTTATATTACTTACTATAAATAGTCCCGAGGTCTACTTGTTGGGGTTACAGTGGCTTAATAGCTAAAGCAGTGGCCTGGGAATCAGGAGACCTGGATTCTGTTCTTGGCTCTGCCACTGAGCACCTACAGGACCTTGGGCAAGTCACTTCCCCTCTCACCCTTCATCTTGTCGATTAGATTGTAAGCTCCTCAGGGCAGGGACAGTCTTTCACAGTGTTTCTACAATGCCCAGCACAGTGGTGCCCTATCCAGTCACTATTATAACTATAACAAGGTCCCCTATTTAGGTCCCCGTCCCGTAATAAGCTCCACACATGGAGTACAATGGCTGAAACCTCAGTCACTTCGATGGGGCTCCATAAGGGCACAAGGATCCACCCGTGTGGAGATTCCGGCAGGATCAAGGCCTTAATTGTGCACCTACAGAAAATGAAACAAACGAGACTAGGAGGCTGTTAGATCCAATGCTTTAACTGTTGCTTAAGCCGGTGGCTCTCAACCTTTCCGGACTATTGTACCCCTTTCAGGTGTCTGATTTTTCTTGCATACCCCAAGTTTCACCTCACTTAAAAACTACTTACTTATAAAATCAGACATAAAATCCAAACGTGTCACAGCACACGATTACTGAAAAATTGCTGACTTTCTTATTTTTATCATATAATCGTAAAATAAATCAATTGGGATATAAATATTGTACTTACATTTCAGTGTATAGTATATACAGCGTATAAACAAGTCATTGTATGAAACTTTAGTTTGTCCTGACTTTGCAAATGCTTTTTATGTAGCCTGTTGTAAAACTAGTAGGCAGCTATCTAGACAAGTTGCTGCACCCCTCCTGAAAGACCTCTGCGTACTCCCAGGGGTACATGTACCCTGGTTGAGAACCACTGGCTTAGGACACACAGGAGCACTGGCTTCACTGCACTGGCAGGGCATGGCAGGGCATGAAGAGGCAGGGGAAAGTCATATATAAAAATACCACTGAGACGTGTTCCCTGTCCCTAAAAATATAGTCAAAAAATTCTGTAAATGGAGTAGTCTAGCTTTCTGATTCCTGTACCATAAAGTATGCAAATAGCTGCCTGTGCTTTTCCTGTCTAGGAGCCGTATCAAACAGCTAGCAAAAACAAGCTTATTATCCTCAGCAATAAACTTTTTTTGAAAGAAAGAAAGAAAGAAAGAAAGAAAGAAAGAAAGAAAGAAAGAAAGAAAGAAAGAAAGAAAGAAAGAAAGAAAGAAAGAGAAATCTCATGTTAACTGGCAACTCTGGAATAAATTAGTTTTAATATAAGGGAGGCAAAATTACTAAAAAAAAATGCAGGTTTTTATGGATAATCTCAATCACAATGTACTGCAACAAAAACACAGCCACTTAGAACTTCTCATCTGTCCCTATGCGATATGCTTCGGCCAGTCGGAACCTCACACCAGCTCCGCCTGCGCTAGCCAAAGGACAGCCCCTACTAGAGATGAGCAGTATCGGGTCTGTGATACACAGCTGATCATTTCTAATCCCCACGAGTAAAGGACCGGGCCTCCCCATCCACCCACCCACGAACCTATATGAACTGAATGAGGCATGGGGTCCTAGGGAAAAACTAGTATGTGATCATGTAATTAAAGACTGTGCACAAAGGGGGATGCGGGGGAGTTGCACGGGCATCATTACTGTGGCATTTCCTAACTTTTGAGTGCTTGACTTTGCAACCGTACTAATGTGATTTTAATGTAGCATTTGTGTATACACACACACACACACACACATACACACTATTCTCATTCACCAAAATGCAATGACACAACTCCCCAAGACCTTCCCCATTACATGTATTTTGCCTTCGACATAAATTGAGCACTCGGACCTGGGGTGCCCTGCACTGCATGCTTGTTACCACTACATGCTTATACTATTAGCCAGAAGCATTACAGTAGATCACTACTGTGCCTCGAGAACTGAAGAGCCTGGTTGTGCTGCCATCCAGTGACTGCAAAAGCAACCTGGGAGCTAAAGCCAAGGGGATTTGAAATTAATTCCAGGCTCCAAGGAATTAGCCACTGAAGTGACTAGAGCCAAAGGCAAATACTGTATGACTGAAAAATGAATCGGCAGCTTTATCAATACAGGGATGATGATAAAATCCTTAAAGAGCAGATTATTGCCTTTGATTTTACCTCTCTGGATCATAATACTCAACACTGAGGGTACGGCTACACTGCAATAAAAGTCCTGCGTCCCGGCCACAGCTGGGCTCAGGCTGTGGGGCTATAAAACTGCAGTGTACACAGTTGGGCTTGGGCTGGAGTCCAGCTTCTGAAACTCCAAGAAGGGCCGGGGGGTGGGGGGAGCTCAGAGCCCTGGTTCCAGCCCAAGCGGGAACGTCTACACTACAATTTGATAGCCCCACAGCCCGAGTCAGCTGACCCAGGCTCTGAGACTCAGTGCTGAAGGGTTTTTAATGCAGTGTAGACACACCCTAAGTGACCACTTGTCACTTCCAAAGCGCTTTGCAACAGTCCTCACAGCCCTGATCACCACCATTTTACCGATGGTGAAACTGAGACAGGGAAAGGTGAAGGGACTTGCCCAAGGCCACAGAGGGAGTTGGTGTCAGAGCCAGAATTAAAACTCAGAATCTGAATCATCCTGGGAGATGCTAGTTTCAGGTCCTAGATCCGTGCTCAGATCACATGGTGCTCAGTAACTCGACCTTGTCCCATAACCCTTAATTTCGATCGGACTCTAGAGTCAGAGCCCTATAGTAGGGTGGGGGTGAGGTCTAGTGGGAGCCAGGACTCCTGGGTTCCAACCTTGGCACTGCCATGGACTAGTTATGTGACTTTGGGAAAGTCTATAAAGTGGGTACAGGTAATGCCTCCCCTTCAACAGGAGTGCTGCGAGAATGAACTAAGTTTTGTGACTTGCTACATAGCCCCTTTGCCATTACCCAGCCCTCGTCATCTGAAGATCTCAAAGTGCTTTGCTAAGATGGCTAAGCCTCAGTTTCCCCATTTCAAAGAGCTTCCACTTTCCATGGCACCAGATCAAGCTGAGAACATGGTCTAGTCTTTAGTAGAGACATTTGGCCCACTGTCTCTTGCAACCACTGTCTCGCTGAATGACTCAGTTTTATCTCAGATTCTGCACCTGGCACATATGCAGTATGATTTTATAGATTAGAGCAACGCGAAGCCATGGACAGCCTGGTAGAACTAAGAGAGGGGCCAGGCGAGCCAGGGGCCACAATGCATCTCACACACCCACTTAGGGTGACCAGATGTCCCGATTTTATAGGGACAGTCCCAATTTTGGGGTCTTTTTCTTATATAGAGGCCGATTCTCCCCCCACCCCCGTCCCGATTTTTCACACTTGCTTAGGGTTACCATATTTAGTGCCTCCGAAAGGAGGACACTTTAAAGGGGCCCCAGCCCCGCCCCCAGCCCCGCCCCCGCCCCAACCCCTCCCCCTCCCCAAAGTCTCCGCCCCCTCCCCTGCTTCCCGCGAACATTTGAGTCGCGGGAAGCCTGAAGCAGGTAAGGGGGTGTGTGTGTGTGGGGGGAGGAGGCGCGGCCCACCCCCGGCACCGCAGGTCCCCAGCCCGTCCCCCGAGCCCCCGGCCCGGCCCGGCACCGCCGGCCGAGCCCCCGGCCCAGCACCCGGCCCGGCACCCGGCCACCCCGAGCACCGCCGGCACCCGACCCGGCACCCGAGCCGCCGGCCGAGCCCCCCGGCCCGGCCCGGCCCCGGGCCCCCCCGAGCACCGCCGGCCGAGCCCCCGGCCCGGCCCGGCACTGCCAGCCAGGCCGCCCGAGCCCCCGGCCCGGCACCGGGCCCCCCCGAGCACCGCCGGCTGAGCCCCCGAGCCCCCGGCCCGGCACCCGAGCCGCCGACCGCATGTCCGATTTTCCCGGACATGTCCGGCTTTTTGGGATTTCCCCCCGGACGGGGATTTGGAGCCCAAAAAGCCGGACATGTCCGGGAAAATCCGGACGTATGGTAACCCTACACTTGCTGTCTGGTCGCCCTACACCCACTGCCTTTTGGTTTAGGGTTACAATGGGTCTACTGCTGCCAGATTTCAAACCCCTGCGTTTGAGTGTCTTGGAGCTGGGGGTGTGGCAGATGGGGTCTGTCCTGGGTTTCTGTTCAGAGCCATCTCTAGTCGTTTGGGTGTGTCTGGCAGATTTCACAGACCTCCGCTGCCAAGAATTGATGCCCAATGATCCATCACGCCACCCAGCACCAGCCTGGAGTTCTTCCTCGGCGGATAGCTCCATCCTTTCCCTTGGCAGTCCCTGCCTGCCCATGCTCCTTTACCCATCATCCTTTGCACGTCTCCCGACACCATCCCCCTCGCACACAAAACCAACCCAAAGCCTTTCACAGACACGGCATCAGCACAAATCTCTCTCTCTCCCCTGCCCCCAACCTCGTTGAGCACCAACCTTCACATTGTCCCCTCACACAATCTTGCCACGTTTCAGCAAGAGACTTCTCCTCTGCAGCTCCTGCTGCCTGTTTGAAACACGGGTCAAACACGGGTCAGCCTGCAAACATCAACCCTCCTAAGGATCCTGAACTGCGTGACACGTGAGTTTCATTTTCACTTAGCACAGGGAGGTTTTGCTGCTGCTGACATAGATTTTGGCCAAGGCCAAAAGAAGTGCAAAACCAGAAAGGCAATCCAGGACTCCTTCCCATGACAGTGAGCATTTCCCCAGGGCTGCACTACTGAGCTCAGCGTCCCCAGAGTGACCTAGATTAGCAGAAGTCTGGTCTTGCTGCATTGCACCCTCTTGGTCCTGACCTCAGTTCGGTTTCACCTGGTATTTGAGAAGTTACCATGCATGCTCCACAGAGCACATTACACATACCTTTAACCCAGGGCTGAATTCAAAGCAGCACACTCACCCCAAACCCTCAGACACTACGGAAATAGGCGTGGTGAAAACACAGAGAACGCAAGATTAGCTAGAACTGTCCCTCCAAGCTCTGAGGAAGGGCAGATTTGGATCCAGATCCAGACTTAACTTGGACCTATGACCAGATTCCCTAGAGTATTATTCATCTAGCACCACGAAGGAAAAGGACCCGTTACGAGATGCATAGAAGGAGATAAGAAGGCATCTAAGCACAGGTCAGAAAACGACACAGGTGCAGGAGGTTGCGGGGAGCTCTATGGTGGTGAGAATCAGGTAGGTTTTAGGGAGGAGTAAGGTGGCAATTGGCCAGCAAGAAATGCAAAGCCACAGTGCATGAATCATAGACTATCAGGGTTGGAAGGGACCTCAGGAGGTCATCTAGTCCAACCCCCTGCTCAAAGCAGGACCAATTCCCAACTAAATCATCCCAGCCAGGGCTTTGTCAAGCCGGGCCTTAAAAAGCTCTAAGGATGGAGATTCTACCACCTCCTTAGGTAACCCATCCCAGTACTAAGCACCAGACTGAACAGGAGAATGATACTGTTGCCTGGGAGGAGTTTGGATTAATAGAGGCAACAATAGAGCCTAGTGAGTATGTAGACAGGGAGTGACATTAAGAGAGAAGCAAGTGGTTTGGGAGGAGTCCAAGGAAGGGAGATAAAGACTAGGGGGAGGTTATGCAGCAAGGAGCCTGGCTACACAGTCCTAGGCAAGACACAATAGGGTCAAATCCAAAGAGGACTCCAGTGGAGATGCACATCTCCTTCCCTCCACTCCTCCCGCCCCCAGCAATCCGATGTGAATCTGGCCCATAGAGAGAGGCTGAAAATAACCCAAACCTCAGCTCATCCCTGGAGGGGTCTGAAATTCTCTTTCCACTTTCAGTTTTAAAAAATCTGCCCATCCTAAAAAACCAGGGGAATATATAATAATCGCCCATCCATTTTAACTATAGCCCTTGCGAACAGCAATGCAAAAACAAACAACAATTTATGGCAAGCAGCAGGGATTTTTGTGTCTGGTCTGTGGTCTCAGGGAGTGTGCTATCCAAGGACAGTGTTCCAAGCAAGCCAGGAAAACCCAGAATATTACTGGTGTGCTCTCGTTTGACTGATCTCCCTTGGAGGCGACTAAATTATAAATCAGGCAAAGAAGCCTGATTTAAAGGAAGCCTGTATCTTTCCCACACTTTTTCTTGTTTGTATTAGAGTCCTCAGCTGAGACTGGAGCCCCATTGTGCTTGCCCCTGGATAAACCCTTAGGCCGGGTCTAGACACAGTTTTTGTACTGTCAGTTAGGGGTAAGTTAGACCAGTACATCCCCTAGAGTGGACGCAATTATATCGGTGCCTTATACTGGTATGGCTTATTTCCCACCCAGCGTGGGAATAGCTCTTCCAGTCTAAGCATGTGGAACGATATATCCAAACTGGGGAGGGGGAGATTGGTGCCCGTTAACTATGCTCAGAGTGTTAAAGCCAGGCAATTTGGGTGTGTAGAGAAGGCCCTATCCCGCTTTATGTGGCCTTTCGGGGTTCATTCAAAACCAACACACTTGTTTGGCTTCTCACCCCTCTCCAGCCCTCCGGTCATTGCCTCGGCACTCTCGGTCTGGTAATGAATTGCGGGATGGGGGCGGCAGGGAGTGAGTGCCCAGCTGCTGGGCCCGGGACACCTGGCTGCTAAGCCCAGAGTCCTCAGTTAACGTGCTCTGCCTTCATTAGGGGCCTGTGGTGGGAGCAGCCTCCTCCCTCTCCTGCCGCATCCGGGGTCTTCGGGAATCAGCTTGGGATCGGTCATGGAAAGCTCACACTAGCCCTGCAGGGTGCTGTGATTGTCAATGGATGACTACAGCCGCTAAGAAAAGTCAGGTACGGTAGAATCAACAAGTGCCACTCACCACTCTGAGCCAGCACTGAATCAGACTCCTCCCTAGTTCATTTGCCCCTCCCAGCCTTCCCCACCCCCCTTCACCTACGCTGCCCTCTATGCTGGGGACACGCTGCTCGTTCCAGTCCGCCCCGTCTCTTCCTTGAGCAGCCTCCTAACCATCACCATCCTCTCTTCTTAGCAATAATCCCCACCCCCTCCTTTGCCTTAGACCCCAAGCCTACAGCCCACTGTGCAGTTGCCAACACATACACAATGAATTTTCAGTGTCAGGGCCTTAGAACGTAAGTGATTTGGCGCAGGGAGGGTTAGGGTTAGTCTATGTAAATAGGGTTAATCTATGTAAAATGCCTTGTAAATATACGCTGATCTAAAGGCATTGTTTGGAATAATGAACCAAATAATACTTTATATGTCCGTAATTTTCGCCACCCAGCTAGTATTTACCTACTAGGCAGGGGGCTTGGTTTTTAATATGCTGCATGGCGTGGCTGTCTTGTCCTGTCTCTCTTTGGTTACATCCGTTGTATCGAAATGTTAAAACTAATAATAGTCAATTGAAATGCAACAACTCTGCCAGTGCGTGTAGGTGAGCTGAACCCCTGTTCTGCCTCGAGGCTGGCGGGGGATGATGTTTCCCGGTTTGGTTTGGAGTCCTGGCAGGAGGATTTGAAGGCTGCGTGTCAGTGGTTCTGGACGAAGGCAGAACACTTGGTCAGGACGGGAAGGCAGACACATGTGTCTGACTTGCCAGCCCTCAGAGCACCATGTATGTCGAGCCGGTCGTTTGATAAGTGCTTTTGATGATGGGGAAACAGCCAAAGAGCACACAGACTGGGGAGACCATCAAAGAGATGCAATCATGACCAAAAGTCTGACTGTAGGTGAGAAATCCGACCGGGGAGTGCATTGACACAGCTTGAGATCGTGGCGATAAGAAGGGAGGAAATAAGCATTGAGAGAAATTGCACATTATAAGCATCCTGTAGTGGAGAAGGCGAAATTCTTTATATTTGTTTCTTTTTCTGTTGGTGGAACATGGTGCCTCATTTTCTTTACCAAAGGCCCAAGAGACGTCTTGTGAGCATGAGCCTAGAGCCCTTTTCCGACGACAGGGTTCTATTCGCAGCCCTGTCACTAATTCATGCTGCGTTCTCAAGCAAATCACTTCCCTGCCCCGTGCCTCAGTTTCCCAGTCCATAAAAAGGGGCAACAATACTCATCTCCCAAGTGGGGCTTGTGCAACTTCACTCGGTTGTGTAGGCTCTTTGAGGTGCTCACACGGATGGTGAGGTATTCTTAATGAATGGGATGCTGACAGCTAGTTTAAATAAGCCCCAACATGTATTTTTGTCAAATAATCAAACTGCTTTCCAAAACGTTTTATTTTCCCTTTTGAAGAAAATGAAGTGTCCGTGCAAAAGGGTTTCGAATTTGAATATGTTTGTGCTGTGCTGAAAGCCCCAACAACGCCCCAGTCGCACCCTGACAGCAAGCTCTGCCTCGTATTAAACTAAGGCCCCAATCCTGCAATGTGCTCCATGCAGGACGGATTCCCCATTGAAGTCAATGGGCCGCGGTCCATGCCCAGCTGTATGCACAGATCCTCAGCTGGTGCAAACTGGAACAATCCATTGAAATTGGTATAGTCATTGAAGTCAATGGAGCTACAGTGATTTATACCTGCTACACATCCGGGCCTGTTTTTATTCTCTGTCTGTGCAGCCCTCATGCTAATGGAACTGCCACATCCTCAGGGTCACTGGGTGTGGCTGTAATACGAATAATAAAGATAATTAGAATAGCTCATGAGACCCCAGAAGTGAAACTAACTAAAAACAGAAGCCCGGTTTGAACTGAAGTGCAAAAACTAAACAAAGATAGGGTGACTAGACTGCAAGTGTGAAAAATCGGGACGGGGATGGGGGGTAATAGAAGCCTATGTAAGAACAAGACCCCAAAATCGGGACTGTCCCTATAAAATCGGGACAGCTGGTCACCCTAAACAAAGATCAGATAAAAATGATGAAGGGTAGATTTGATTTTGTAAATTCTTACTAATCTAAGGAGTTTTTAGTAACACCAATCATGAATTTTAAAGGCAATCTTTTATCTTGGTAATGTCACTCCACCTATCATGTTTACTTATTTTTTCGCAACAGAAGAAACAGTTTTGATCATTATCTTAGCTGACAACTGCAATGTGTTCTTAATTCAGCTGCAAATCCGGGGTGTGAAAATAGGGCTGGAGCCAGAGCTGGGGTAAATCAGCTTGGCTCTACTGAAGTCAATGATGCTGTGATCTACAGATCAGGCCCACAAAACATGTTCCAAAAAGCAGAAGCAAGCAATATTGGTACGGAATCTCCCCCACACTTCATCCTCTGTTGTAAAAGTAGGACATCAGACATCTTAAAATGTGTGAGTTCAAAAGATCTTGGGTTTCATATAGATCCAGACACTTTGGCCAACAGTAAAGTGGCTCCGTTTGGGATTTGTATCGTGTAAATCTGTAAAGGCTGGTGAAAAGGGCACCGCTTTATTGATCCAACAGCATCATCTTTTTGGTAAGCAGATGTGTTTATCAAAAAATGAAATCAATAGGTCTGAGTTGGACAGCTGACCTAGTGTGCGGAAGACAAGAGGTAGCTAGAGTCTTGCTTGGCTTCAGGAATCAAGCAGCTGTCTCTTTTGCCTTTTAAAACCTGGGATGCAAATGTACCACTGTAAGATGACAAGTCACCGCGTGGTTTGTCACAGCTGCATCCCCTAAAGAAGGGGATCAGGTTTACAGTAGCAGCTGTGCTGGCTTTAATATGCTCCTCAGTGATATTTAATAATTGTTAGCCCTTCTATAGTGCTTTTTATCCCTAGATCTCAACAGACCTTACAAAGCAGCACTCATATCATTATCCCTTACTTTACAGATAGAGAAACTGAGGCAGAAAGAGGGGATGGCCCAGATCCCATGATTTCAATGGAAGTTAGGAGCTTTTTCCCCTTTCTTTTTTATGGGGAGGGAAATCTCAAGCGTTTCAATTTCACAGTTCTTCACCGCTGAGACAGGATCCTCTCGTGGGGCCATTTGAATCAGAGGTTCCCTCAGCAGGTTTGCAAGTAGAGGAATATGACGTGTTTTGGTTTGTTTTCTGTTTCTCAGTTTTGGAAAAGGGATTGGCTTTTATTTCTCTTTGTTTTGAAGCATGCGATACGTGAGAACAAATGTGGGCTGCAGTTTGCTATCAGGGAGCCTTTGAAGTGGTTAGAAAAATGAGCATTATCCCCACAGCCTGTGGGCAGAGGTGGATTCGGAGACTTTTTCCACCATTAAAAAAGAAAAATCACACCCGCGCGCGCACACACACACACACTCCACCCACGTTCCAGTTTCACTGAGCCACATTACGTCAGTCTCGAGGTAAGCAGTAGGGGCGACAGCACAATCTCATGGGATCTACTCCTGATTAACACTGGTGTAAACTACAGCAGAGATGCTCTTCCTTCGACCTGATGAAATTCACCCCTGTGCATTGGACCCAGCACATCACTCAGTGTGGTGCATACACCTGGCACTGATCCCTCTGCACGAGGGCTGAATTTGGTGCAACTGAAGTAGCTCAAGGGCTGCTTTTCGTGAGTGTCTGCTGCCGTTCTAAGTGCAGACAGCTGTCTTGACGGCTTTCAGAGCACTCCTGATCAGGCTGTTTTACGGAAGGGACAGAACTACAGGGCCTGGTTCTCTTCCCATTTCCACGAGCACATCTCCATTGATTTCAATGGGGTTACTGCTGGGTGAGGGAATAATCAAGCCCAGAAACTGATAAACGGGAAAGCCCAGATTCTCCAGGGTATTTAGGTACCTAACTCCCATCGGTTTCACTGGGAGTTAGGCACCTAAATCCCTTTGAGGCATACCTATCTAAGCATTTATGCCACACGCATCCTTGTGGTATCTGATTGTCTAGTTTGTGGGTTCAGGCCCCGATGCAACAAAGCACTTAAGCACCTGCATAACTTTAAGTATGCTCGTACACCCATTGAGTGCAACTGAACCACTTACGGGGACGATTTCTTTGTCGCCATCTCTCATCAATTTAGCAGGAGGCTTGCGATGGTTGGTTTTTTCCCTTAAAGCCCCAGCTCCTGGAGTCATGTGTTTACATGAGACTCCCGGGCTCTGGCCCTCATGGTTGGGAAGAAAAGATTGAAAACATGAACCCTAAAAGCTCAAAAACCAGAAGGCCAGTAAAAAGATTATATTATGATGATGTATTATTTTGAGGGGGAGACCCAGCACATCATTTTTTAACATTTGGGGCTGTAATGAGGTGCCCAACCTCCATTAGCTGTCAAACTGCCCTTCGGGTCTTTGAAAATCTCATTCCACATGCTTAAAGTTAAGCAGCTCCTTAAGTGCTTTGCTAGATCAGTGCTCAAGACTGGGGCAGGGATTAGATTGGAGTTTGGGTTAAGGAATCCTTTTATTGAGTTTCAAGTCAAAACGATGGATTCTTCTAACGAGAACAGAATTAAACCCTTTTGACATTCAAGGTCCATTTGGCTCTAGCAAAATATGAGTTCCTGGCCAATACACCTTTTCTCTTCCTGTTGCTCTTTTAATTTCCTTGGCTTTCTTAGAAGCATGGCAGATTTCAAACAAGGAGTACCTCACAAGCTTCTATTCCATAGGAAATACATGTTGGCATATTTATATTAAATACAAAGGAAAAATGTTTTGTGGAACTCTCTTTGTAATTATAATATATATGAAATCTGTCAATATAAATATAATTAATTCTATAGGTTTCAAAGCATCACTGGATATGCCCCTCCCATTCAGGATTTACATTCAAAATTAAGTATCAGGGGGGTAGCTGTGTTAGTCTGAATCTGTAAAAAGCAACAGAGGGTCCTGTGGCACCTTTAAGACTAACAGAAGTATTGGGAGCATAAGCTTTCGTGGGTAAGAACCTCACTTCTTGCATCTGAAGAAGTGAGGTTCTTACCCAGGAAAGCTTATGCGCCCAATACTTCTGTTAGTCTTAAAGGTGCCACAGGACCCTCTGTTTCATTCAAAATTAAGTTTATTATCTGATATTTACAGAACTTTTTACCATCAAGTTGCTTTACAAATATTACTAAGTAATAGAACAGGTTGAAAATGTTTCATCAAAACATTTTTTTTTTTCAATGAAAAATAGCTTGTTTGATGAAAATGGACATTTTTCATTTTGGATGAAATTTTCTGGGTTTTTGTTTGTTTTGTTTTGTTTGGATTTTTTTAAAAACAAAAATCTCTCCCATTTTGCTGTAAAATGTTCCAGTTTTCAGTACAAATTTTCATTTTTTGAAAAAGAAATGTGTACCGAAAACTGAAAAAATAATTGGTTTTGTTTTCTCCCCACCAAAAAAAACAATAAATATTTGTGGATTTGTTTTTTAAATAAAGTTTCCCATGAAAAATAACTGACATTTTCCAACCAGCTGCACTAATCAATCGACTAATTAATGAATCTATTTACTAATCCACCTACTACCTGTTTGTGAGAGCAATATTATTAACCCCGGTAGTATAGATTGGGAAACTGAGGCACAGGAGACAGCATCACAGAGTGAGTCAGTTTCAGGGCCAGTGTTGGAACTCAGGAGTCCCTTGCTCCAAACCCTTGTTTCAGACCCTCAAGCTACAGCAGAGCGGGATGGCACAGGGGAAGCTGGGACTTCTCCGTGGGCTGTGCTGCCTTATTAAAGACTGAAGCCCCCTACAACCCACTCCCTGGTAAATGAATTAGATGTGATCTGTGGGCTGCTTAGCAGTTTGGTCATTTGCTGTACAATGCCTAGCCTCCCACTTTGTATTAGGCAAACAAAGGAGATTTTTAAAGCCAGATTGCACTGTTGTGAAACGAGTGCGTGTATTTATAGGCAACGTCATTCAATATATTTTTTAAACCGCCTGCTAGAAAAAAAAACATCTTTCCCTTTCTGTTTTCTCTCAATCTAGATAGGGTCACTTTGGTTTTCCTCGCATTCCCTTCTAACTACACCAGTGTCAGTGGAACATTTAATAAGCATACGTCTCCTGGAGGAATGTGTAGCTGATGTATTGCAAGGGGCAGCCATTACTTAAAGAGACAGGATCTAGGAAACCCATACAGCATTAAATAAATACTGTAAATAGATTTTCGTATTACCTCAAATTGAGAACAGTTTCCATGTACAGTTTTACTAGGAACATAGGGATTACCACGCCACCAAAACTAAGAGCTAGTCTAGTTTGATATCTTGACTCCATTTGTGGCCAAGAAGGCATAAACCCCACATGCTGAGTTCAGAATCTGGTCCACTAACACCAAGTTACTTCTAATTTACTCTGGTGCAAAGGAGATAAGAATCTGGACCACTGAGTTTAGTTGTTCTGTACTATGTCGTAGGAAGGAAACTTCTTGCAAGAGATAATTTTATGTCCTGAAGCATGTGGGCTGATTAACCTTGTCATCTGTAGCTAATGTACCTGCAGATGCGATTCCCAGTCATATAAAGGTGGAATTAATTTAACAAGATTAAACAAATTTGCCATAATAACATCCTGCAGCAGCAAGTTCCGCGGGTTAATTTTATAGTAACTTGGGTTTTTAAAAAAATCCAAATGTATCATCTTTTCAGTCCAAGTGCCCTTTCTCTCTTGCATGGTGGGAAAGCATGAATGCCCAGTGGGTTCTAATCTTCGCTCTGCCACTGACTGGGCTGCTGTGTGACCTCCCTGCAAACTGCTTAACTTCTGCCCACCTGTAGCATGAAGGCAATTCCTACCTCGTTACGAAGTTCAGTGTTTGCAATAGACTTACACTCCTTGGATGAGCTGCACTAGGCCCTAAGAGGAGGGAGGGACAGCTCAGTGGTTTGAGCATTGGCCTACTAAACCCAGGGTTGTGAAGTTTAATCCTTGAGGGAGCCACTTAGGGATCTGGGGCAAAATCAGTACTTGGTCCTACTAGTGAAGGCAGGGAGCTGGACTCAATGACCTTTCAGGGTCCCTTCCAGTTCTATGCAATAGGTATATCTCCATATTTAAGTGCACCCAGGGTCTCTTCCAGTTCTATGAGATAGGTATATCTCCATATTTAAGTGCACCCAATTAACTTTACCCACATAAGTCATTATTTCTGAAACCTCATCCATATCTCTGCAATCCCAGCAACATAAGACTGATCAGACCACAGGTCCATTTAGCTCAGCCTCTTATCTCCCATCTTGGCCAGAATCAGATTCTTCTAATCAGGACAGGTTGAGACAACCCTGCCAAACCTGCAGCTGGAGGAACCCTGAGGGTAAGGGGTCCAGCCACATCCAGGACAGGTGGTGACACAAACCACGCTTCAGTGTTTCATGCTAACTGATTTCTGTGGGGATAACAACTTGGGCTCTCTGGGACGTTGGGGTGGTTTCCTGCTTTCTCACCATCCTGCTTGGGGAACAGCATGGGTTTCACATGCCTCCTGTTTAACAGGGAACGCCACCTAGTAGTTACTGGGCTCAGTACAGGGATAACCAGGGGGAATCCTCTCGCCCATGTGACACAGGAGGTCAGACTAGATGTCTAATGGTCCCTTCTCACTCTAAACTCTATGACCCTGTGAATTCTGAAGAAGTCAAGTAATGACCACCATGGGCCATATCAAGGAAAGCGCAATTTTACAGACAGTTCTGCCGTGGGTTACCTTCCTACAGCCAAACTCTGCCATTGCGTGTATCCCTCCAGTGCCTTCTGTGATGTCTCATGGTTGGAACCCAAGGCAGAATTTAGCCCAACTAGTATTTCTCTTTTACAAGGTAAAATATGGCCTTGGCTACACTGGCGCTGTGCAGCGCTGCAACTTGCTGCGCTCAGGGGTGTGAAAACGCCCCCCCTCCCCCCGAGCGCAGCGAGTGCAGCGCTGTAAAGCACCAGTGTAATCAGAGCCTGCAGCGCTGTGAGAGGTGGAGTACTTGCAGCGCTGTGAGAGAGCTCTCGCAGCGCTGGTGGCGCGACTACACTGGTAATGGCAGCGCTGGAAAGTCCTGAGTGTAGCCAAGGCCTACAGCTTCAAATTCCAGTACCCTGTAAGGTATTTCATGTTGCCCTTTCATTACAGGGCGTCAGGGTTGTCATCTGGTTTTCAACTCTGGTTTTTCTTGCTGTCCCAGGAAAATCACTTTGTTATGGTCCATCTTTATTGAGACCAGATTCCTTTCTTGGCCGACGATAAAATAATGGAAGGGCGAGCTAACAACAAGCCTCACACTTCAGTCTTAAAGGTCACCTTACGTGAACGGTTTGTGCCAATGCGGCTTTCAATTATTTGAAACTCACCAGCATGTTTTCACTTGAAGGAGGGATGCGTTTTATTTCAATGCATGTGCTGAGTGCGAGTCCCTGGGCAAAAAGCCTCTTGATGTATTTCAGCTGGGTTGGACAGTGTATCAGTTAGAAGCCATGGCAGCCAATTAGATTGTTGGGAGGGCGCCAATTAATGATTTTGGTTTTTTAATCAGCTGGTCACAAATCAGTGGCTAGATACTAAAGAGTTGGTTGCTGTAGAAAACCCTACAATAGGTAGAAATCACGGTCATCTGAGAGCAGTTGTTTAGCTTCCCCCTCAAATCTTTGTGACTTTCGCATCTTTTCCAGGAACCTGATCAACAGCTCTGGGGGCTCAAGAAAGAAAAAGCGGCTTGTGGTTAAGGCACTAGACTGGTGCCCAGGACCACTGGGTTCCTGGCTCTTCCAGAGCCTTCGGATGTGATCCTGAGCAGGCCCAGATCCTCCAAGGTATGTAGGTTCCTAACTCCCATTGGAACCTATGGGAGTTAGGCACTTAAATACCTTTGGGGATCTGGGCTTTAATCTTTTTGTGCCTAGATTTCCCATCTTTAAAATGGGAACGATATCACTTTCCGACCTCACAGGGGTGTTGTGAGGCTACATTGATTGACATTTGTGAAATACTCAGATACCATAGTGATAGTAGTCATAGAAACAGACAAGTCCTTCATGTATCCCCTAGAACAGGTGGTACACTGCCCCATCAATTTACCTCCACCATGAGCTAGAGGGGGAAGAGAAAATACACCATGTCCATCCAGTCTTTCATGCCACCGTGTCAATGGAAACTCCTGCTGTACTTTGGTCATGGCAACCAGGCCACCCCGAATGGTGCAGGGCCATGTGAATGCAGGGCAGGCAGGATGGGGAGCAGAGAGAGCACTGAGCCGGCGAGTGGCCAGGAAGTTCCCGACTCCTGGGGCGGTGGATGAAGGACTAGGGAGAGATGTTGTGGGCTGTAGGGTGAGTAGGGAGCACTGGGGGGCTATGGGGTGAGGCGGTGGGGTGAGTGGGGGCCGTGCTGAGAGGATGTGTATCCAGGCTGCAGGGATGTATATAGAGATTGTCAGGATAAGTAGAGGCTGGTGGAGTGATGGGCATTCAAGGGTCTGTGTGTAGGGTAGGAAGTCATTCTTGGCTCTGGATGGGGGCCCCTCATTTCCATAGTGCACAAGGCCCCCAAATTCTTTCATCAGGGACTAGAGTATCATTATCTCAGGTTTCCAGAGGCACAAAGATTGTCAGTGACGTGCCTGAGAGCACACAGGAAGTTTGTGGCAGAGCCAGGGATCTGAGCCAGCGCGCGAGTCCTCAGCCACGGCTTTAGCCACAAGCCTAGCTTCCAGGGCTGTCGAACTGGAAACTACAACCAGCACCAGAGAGGGAAAAACCCACTGCAAGGAAAGACTTGATTTGTTTAAATGTCTACCTGCACCACGGCACATGCCAACAAAGAGCCAGAGGCACAACTCCGCCGCGGTCTGTGTATTCCCTCAGCGCTGCCGTTCTCTGCATGGAAATAAACTGCATCTCCTTTGAAGCGCTGCACCCACACAGCCCAGTAGGCATCACACTCACTTCAGAGCTGGGGGCCTCAAAAATCAAAAGCCCATTTGCAGTCAGTTTCCAGCTGTGAGGTGATAGGACATAGCTGTTATTCTGAGCTGCTGCGTTTTTATTTGTGATCCCAATCCAAGATATAGACGTTAAAGCTCCCCCGGCACGTATAATCAGAACGGGGGACTATAAATCTGGCTACTTGAGTAAAAATAATAAATAAATCCACCCCCCCAAACAACACCATTTGCTGCAAACTTAGAGGGGAAAGCAAAGTCTATGGAAACTGCATGCGAGATGAAATAGCCTCTCTAATTTGGGAGCTCTTGGAAAGGAATGGACTTTTTTATTTTTTTACAGGAACGTGTCTGATCCTGCATTAGACCAAAATAGATTCAACCCCAGTACAAGTAGTTTATAATGAATGAATGAATGAATGAATACCTTTGTGAAGGAATTAACCTGGGAAAAGATAGATAACAATAGGTAGCAAGGCTGCTCCTTTAACAGCAGGCTTGGAAGAGCTAGATTTTTATCTGTAACTGTGGGTGAACGTCAATTTCACCAAATACCTGGCAATGAAAAAATATTTCCATTGATAATAATCGAAACTGACAGGCAAAGTAAGAAAAATGCTGCTTGAGAAATCAACAGGAGTTTGATTTAAGGTTATTGACTTTGTATATTTTGATGTGTGATGTGGACACTTTGTGTTCTAATGGTTATAACCTTTCACTTTTTGAATCTCAACATCTTCGGTCATTAAAGAACTACTGTCTGACTTGCCTATTGTCTGACCCCCAGAATTTCCCGCAACTGGGAGAATTTAAATCAATAAAGATTGAAAAAAAAAAGTGTAAAAACAAACATTGATATTATCCTTCAAAAAAAATAATCAAATCCTGCCAAGCCTGTTTACGGGCAACGTACTCCTTATGTAGTGACGTTACATTGGTCACTGAAAAAAATGGACTTTTGTCACACACAGTAGTTAAATACACCATGGTTTTGGAGGTATTTTCTATGCTAAATACAGGTAATGCCATAAATATTAGAAGAAAGGTAAATACCTTTTTATTGATGCTTATAATGTCCTGAGACATTCAACTCCAGATTCCTGACTTGGACTTCCAAACAACCAAAAAAGAGATTGCCACCAGATTCTCCATGCCAGGTTTCATAATGAACAAAATGCAAACCAGGTGTAGGACTTTGGGAGTTTAATGAGTGCTGTGTGAATGCACATGAGGTGCAGATATGATCCTCAAAGCTCAGAGCTTGAGTCTCAGGCTAGGGCTACACTACAGAGCTTACAGCGGTGCCGCTCCTCTGCTACAATTAACCTGCTAGCGAAGATGTGCTGTCCACACCGGTGCTTAGGTCGGTGTAACTTACGTCACTTGGAGGGACATAACTTAGACCGGCTTAAGCTGCAGTGTGTGCATGGCCACAGTGCTTTAAGGAGCTGCCATGAACCAGAAGCATAACAGCCCCCAGCAGACATTGACCCAGAAGGCTAAATTCTGCCTTCGGATTCAGCCCACTGAAGTCAATGGGGTTTCACAGGTCTAACTGTGGGTAGCATAAGGATACAGAGATTCCAACAGGGTGTCTTGGGGCAGTGAGGAGAGCAGAATTTGGCCCAGGCTTTCTATTTCACAGGCCTCCATTTTTGGAAGCTCACCGCACCTTGTGTAAAAATGACCCGGGGTCAGTGGAAGCAGTGTGCTCTTGGGGCTCAGGCGGTGTGCAATACGAGACTCCAAGATCTGAGTCGGCTGCAACCTTCCTGGGTGACTTTGGCATGACCAATGGCATTGTGTTAATCCACAGGATGTTAAACATGGCTTTGTAGATGAGGACAGGGGTTAGGCTAACCCTGCCATTCCAGTAGGATTTAACCAGGGCTGGCTGTTAAACATCAGATGGTCCTTGTCACCATTGACTGACCATTGTGTAATTATCACCAGGCCTTCCCAAGACTGTGTTCTAACACAACCTTATTGTCTCTAGAAGAGAAATCCTTACGCTCTGGGCCTCAGTTTCTCCATCTCTAAAATGGGGATAAAGATAAATCTGTCACTGTTTTGAGGTGCTAAGATACTATGTTGGCGGGGTGGATAACGGATCTATAATGGGGTACCTGAGCTGACTCGGAGAGAGACAACACAGCTCAATACAGTGCACCAGACTAGGAGTCAGGATACCTGAGTTCTATGGCCTCTCTGTGTGACTTTGGGCAAAGCACTTTCCCTCTCACTCTTTGTCTGTCTTGCCTATTTAGGTTGTAAACTCTTTCAGTTACCTTTGTCCCTTACTTGTGTGTACGCAGTGGGGTCCTGATCTCAGTCGAGTGCTACTGCAATATACATAATAAATACTCG
This sequence comes from Malaclemys terrapin pileata, assembly GCF_027887155.1. NCBI lineage: Eukaryota > Metazoa > Chordata > Testudines > Emydidae > Malaclemys > Malaclemys terrapin. Next base: position 11,406,964 of record NC_071526.1, on the reverse strand, counting down.
TTTACTACCAACTGGTCATTGATCCGATTACTAGTCTCTACATGGCAAACTCTATTTTTGATTTGAAGGAAGAGATCTTTATTAGACAATTACCGTGTTACTTGTTTTTCTCCAGAAAGAGCAGATTCAAACCAGAAAGGGCTAACAATTTAAAGACTAGTGGTGAAATTAATTAGAGGGATATATAATGTGGTGTTTTCATTCCCGTTCATGAAATGAGTACACTCCTTCTACTTTTGCTAAACAAAATAACACAGACTCATTTCTGTGTGTGAGGGTGTGTGTATTTTTTTCCCCTTTATTTGCCATCAGAAGTTTCTCTTGATCACATCTGTGGCAAATCTGCCACTAATCTCAAACTGACAGCACAAAATAGAATGGAAAAACGGAATGGCTGAAAATTGATCTGAGTGACTGATAGCACATGTGGGGCCTGAGGAGAAGAGGTGAACATTAAAGTGACAACGACAGCTAGTTTTAAGCTCCAAATTTAAGTTCTTCTAAGACCTGGTCTACACTACAAAGTTAGATCAACATAAGTCACCTTGAATCCACCTATTTGTGCCTGTGTCTACACTCACAGTTGTCTCCAGCTGACGTAAGAGCCCCATTGCAGCGACACAGTAAAACCACTTCCCCAAACAGCAGAGCCATTTTTGACCTACTTAAGTCGATGCAGCGTGAGTGTAGACACTGTGTCGACCCTAACAGTCCACCAGCAGCTGTCCCACTATGCCCCATTCCCTGCCACAGTGACTGCTCTGGTCACAATTTAAAACTCCACGGCCCTGGGTTCACAGAGATCAGAAGCCACTCCACCTCCTCCCTGTACCCTGGCAGCAGCTTTTCCCCCTTTGCCTCACAGATATTATGCAGGACACAACAGGCCGCTATAATCATGGGGATATTTTTCTCACTGAGATCCAATCTACTGAGCAAAAAATGCCAGCATCTCTTCAGTCTACCACAAGCGCATTTAACATGGCAGAAAGAGGCGGGGAAGAGGCAGGGCGGGGGTGCAGCCCTGGGGGAAGGAGTGGAGTGGGGGCGGGGCCAGGGGCAGAGGAGGCCGAGCACCCCCAGGTAGAGAGGAAGTCATCACCTATGAATCCATAGGGCACCAGGGTGTCACATGCACTGCTGTTTGCACAAATAGTTACACACAGTAAAATTCCTCCCCGGTGTAATGGCACAGACTGACTCCACTGGAGTTACCCCAAAGATCAACATGGCCTTTTATTTGTAAATATAGAGGGCCCAATCTGGAGGGCTTTGCTCATTGTCTGCTCAGTCCTTACACAAAAGACGAGCAGGACCTGAGGATTTAACCCATGACTGGAAAGCTGGCGTTAAGAGTGACTTAGCAGGTATTACCCATCTGAGCTATGTGGCAGGCAATTATTCAAATAGCGCGATTGCAAATCCATGCCAAAGAAATCTATAAAGGAGGGATTAAACCAACTGGCTTTTGTAAATGCCAGAGCTTTTGTTCCCAGTGGTCTGACTCCTGATGTGTTTCACTGAAAGGCAAAAGCATGCCAAAAATAACTGCAGTTCATTACAGCTCCTAACCAAATGCATACAGAGGAGCGCTTGATTCTGTGTAGCGATTCTGACTCTCCACTGCTTGGCCCGGTGTGCTGTCATCCACACCTGTGAAGGTGGGCGTGATACACAAACAGATCAGAATTGCACCCATTTGGCACGGGCGTTAATGATGACACAAGTCGCTGGGCAACGTGCTCCTCCCTGTTCCCCCCTCCCATGGAAAAGCCTCCCTCAAAGCAGGCAGATCTCACTAGAGCTGTGGAGGGCTACGGCCATCTGTACTGAGGTTCTGGCCACCAGCTCCCACTCACCGTTCCTTGGCAATGCACTCAAGCTACCAGAGACGTCCTCCCCGTGTGTTTGCAGCAGCTCCCAGAAGGTGCACAGGGAATGTATTAATTTAGGGGGTGAATTACAAGCTGTCATCCCATCCACGTGATGATGAGCGTCCATCTAAACACCATTGTCATTCAGTCACATGCCCTAGTTTATTGTGACATCCCAATCTGAGACCACATTTGAAGCCCAGCGAAAACTACCTTTCCAATGACATGCAATGCACGGCCGGCCCCTTCTAATCACTCCTGGGCAGCTTCCATTCATTGCATTCAGATTCCCCCAAATTACAGATGGGATTATTTAATTTGGTGTTTGCACCACTTCACATTGGGGAGAGAAACGTTCAAGTCACCTCTGGACAGCAGTGTCTAATCCTGCTGCTTCAAGGTTGCTGTATTTTTAATAAAACGACTTTCAGTTTGAATGTGGTGCATCTGCCTTGTGATCTCATCAGCTATTTGAGAGCAAGTGCGTTGTCCTGGTCAGGAGTTTCCAATATACAATGAGAATCACTTGACTGGTGGGCTTTCAGAGGAACACTAGTCATCTTGTCGCCATGGAAAAGAAAGGTCAAACCCTTCTCTCGCTTACCCCGGTGCATATCAAGAAGAACTCCACTGAAGTCGATGGAGTCAGCCTAGTGGAAGAGAGAGGAGAATCGGGCCCAAAGTGTTTATTTCAACATAGAAAAGTAATTCTGGCCTAGGTTTCCCCAGTCAGTTGTTCGACTGGCCATTTGCACACACAACTGTTCCACTTGCATATGCAATCGCAGTAACCATGCTTGCAAATCACGCACCACCAGAGGTTGGTAAATCCAGCCTTATAGTTCCAGTGCAGAAATAACATTGGTTGAAAACCTACCAGAGTGGAGGTGCCCATCAGGGACCCGGCCAATTTGTTCTGATATTGAAGTCAAAGACCTTAGTTCCAGTCGAATTAAAATTCCCTTTCAAATGACACTTGGTGCTTTCTTTACTTCTAGGACAGTAGATCTCAAGCTGTGGCCCTTTCTAGCAGGCCTCAGAGAAAACATGAGGCTTAAATGGCGCAAAGGCCTTGTACTTGCTCTCTGCACAGGGGTGATTTCACCCCACGTGATCTTAGGCAAAGTCACTTGGGATCTGATTTTCAGAGACGTTAAACCCCTTGAAGTCAACCAGAGCTGTAGGTGCTCAACACCTCTGGAAATCAGGACAGTTTCATCTCTCAGTACCTCTGTTTCCTCCTCTTTAAAACAGGCATAGCGCTGTCTACTCAGCGGGGGTTTTGTGAGGCTTGTTGCGTTAAGCTACATGGTGCGAAATGCCAAGCATTATTGTCAGTCGCTAGCAACATCCCATAGGAACCAGTGCGGGGGG